>NC_052054.1:12376896-12694396 GCF_903992535.2 Arvicola amphibius
AGACAGAACAGGATGCTGGGAGAGAGAAGGCAGATGCTTCAGGCAGTCACCATAGGCAGTCGCCATGCTTCTCCTCTCCAAGACAGACGCAGGTTAAGATCGCTCCTGGTAAGCGACCACCTCGTGGTGCTACACAGATTACTAAATATGGGTTAAAGCAAGATGTGAGAATTAACCAATAAGAGGCTGAAACTAATGGGCCAGGCAGTGTTTAAAAGAATACAGTGTCCATGTAATTATTTTGTGTGTAAAGCTAGCCGGGTGGTGGGACGCAGCCCCGCCGCTCCTTCTACATCTGCCTGTCCATGTGTCTGTGTGTCTCTCTATGTGCATGTGTGTGTGTATGTGTGTGTGTTTGTGTGTGTGCAGGTGTTTGTGCAGGGGAAGGTACACACATGTGTGAAGGCCAGAGGTTAACTTCAGGTATCTTTCCTCAGGTCAACATTTAAACAACAACAAAGTTTGTCTTTGAAGAAGGATTCTCTCACTAGCCTGGAATTTCCCAAGTAGACCAGCCTGGTTGAGCTGCTAACCCCAGAAACTGGCCTCCCTCTGCCTCCCCAGCATAGGAATTGCAAGCACACACCACAGTGGCTAGTTTGGGGGGGAGGGGTTGTTGTTGTTGTTAGCGGTGATGGTCATGGTGGTGGATTTTTGTTTTGTTTGTTTTTTTTTTTTTGACATAGGTCCTGGAGATAAAGCTCAGGTCATTACACTTGTATGGTAAGCCTTTCACCAAGTGAGCCATCTGCCAATACCTCCATCTCAAAACTTATTATTATTCTGTATGGAGGACGTTCCAAACAGCCGTTTGAATGTCACCGTGAAGCTTGCAGAGAAATCGATTCTATCACTGAATATATATATATATATATATATATATATATATATATATATATATCCTGCCAAAAAGATGTAAACTTCATAAATCTCCCAAGTCCACTTAGCCCAAGGTTGTAATTCAGCAGGTGACACTATTGACAACGTAGCGGGCGCTGGTGTGGGACAAAAGCAAAATTCAGGCAGTAAAACTTGTTAATAGCAGGCTGCCGGGGTCTGACCCAACTGTCTGGTGACAGATCTCCTTGAGTCACAGAGAAGAAGCAAGGCCAACGTTTGCAGGGTAGCAATGGGCAGCTGGCTACTGCCATGCTCTGTGTGACACTCGGCCCCCTTAGAAGGACGAGAGAGCTGAGGAGGCCGCTTTCCCTCCGATGCCACCTTGTTCTCCAGGTGTGCGAAGACAGTGATTTGGGAGCTGCGGTGATGGAAACGAAGGGAGTGGGGAATACAGGGAGTACTCCCAAAGTACCCCTGGTCCCTCCAGTCACACTGTCTGGGAAAACAACCAAGTGACAGCTGATTCCATTCAGGGGCATGTGACAGACGGACAACACTGTATCCCAGTCTCGGAAATTCATTCTCCCTTCCTTCTTATCTCCCCACCCCGAATCTCTCACCTGGGGTTACACGTAGCCCAGAGCCCGTGGTTACAGACGTGAAGCTAGGGACTGCTGAAGAAGGGTCTTATGCACACGATAGGCAAGCACCCCACCAGCTGAGCTGTATTCTCAGCCCAAAAGACTCTCGGGAAAGTGGAATTTAAGTCCAAAACTCTAAACTAGTTATTTGAAGTTTTATGTAAAGATCCTGGGAAAGAAACCTAGTCAAAAAAAAAAAAAAATCTGTAGACGATGGGTTGGTGCTGTGGGGATGGGGACAGGTGCTGTGGGGATGGGGACAAGTCACGCCCATTCCAGCAAGAGCTACTATTTATTCTGCTGCATAAACCAGGGTAAAATAAGTGGAATATTAGTCTGCTGTGAGAGGAGGGAGAAGCTGATCCATGCTACAATATCAGTAGACCTAGAAAACACGGCACAAGGGAGGAGAGGGCAAAGCAGTTTATAGAGAACAGATATGACGAGCTACACGCGGAACAACTCTATTCACGTGACATGGCTTCCTGGGATGGAAGGGGTTGTGGTCATACAGTTTCATGAAGACACCAGAAAGAAATCATAAAGGGTACACTTCAAAAGTAAACCATATGGTGCATGAATGACGTCATGCTTTTCAAAGGAGGGTCATGAATCAATGCCGATGATACAGGAGACAAGCTAGGATTCATGGTGCATCTCCTGCAAGGGAACGCTAAGAACAAGCCGCAGGAAACGTGGCCACATTGTTATAGGGTTAGTGAGGGTCACTGTTGTTAGCAACCTGGCACACCTAGGGACTTTGCAGAGTGGTCACCCCTGTGTCATGGCTACATGCAAGGCAGGCAGCACCCTGTCCCTTTAATAGGTGAGATTCCACCTACTTCTCTCCTTTTTCTCTTCCTCTTTTTCTCTGCATCTCTCTGTGTCTCTGTCTCTCTCACTCTCTTTCTCTCTCCCCCCTCTCCCTTCCCTTCCCCCAATAAAACTTCCCACATAAGTAAGTTCTGTCTGCATGGCATGAGCTCTCCCTGGCCAAGGTCTCTTGTGAGCAGTATCATAACAACTATGAACCACCAAAATGGCACAAGAAAAAAATATTTTGAAGCTATCACTGTAAACAATGGGATCTCCAACAACTCACCACCAAGAACAGAAGTCCCAAACACCACCGGGCAGGTGGTTACTGATTGTCATTGCTAGCTAAGACAGCAAGAGCTACCACCACCCATCCCACCCTCTGCATCTGCCATACCACCAGGCGGATTACGACTAGGCTTTATGTGACATTTTCCATAAAGGAAATGTTGTGAAAATGCAGACAATTCCCACATGGATGGACAAGCAGCGCCATGGTGTCCTCTAGGACTGACTATGACCTTGTCCAAGTTACCGGTGACATCATGTGCCTGTGCCTTGATTTACCCAGCTGTGAGAGTAGGATAATAACATGTCTCTCCTCCACCAGACTGAGCAGGGGATAATTAGTGCTCCTGGGGCCGTGGGATCTCTGCATGGAGACAGCCTGCTATTATCAAACTTAACCAACACCTCTCCCAGTCATCGGGACCTGGCACTATTTAAAGAGGTAAAGGAATTTGTAGCAAGACCAAAATACCAATGTTTTGCTTTTTTGACTTTGTAAACTTTTACTAAAACATGAGCATTGTGATAGAAGTTAAACTGTTCCTTAAATCCCATTTAATAAATGAACATTAGAGCTGGGGAGGAAAAAGTCCTAACTGGCTTCCCCGTGCCTCATCTGGAGAGAAGGGAACAGGAAATAGAGGGCTGTGTGCACAGTCACGTATAACAAGGCCAGAAACTGGAACCAGGAGTCCTTGTTGAGGATCTAGAGCCCTTTATAAATGCTGCTACCATCAGTTTAACTCAAACGCATCCTCAAATTTGGCCCACCCTGGAGATAGGGAAGCTAACGCCCCTTTCTAGGTATGGTTTGGGTTTATCTGTGACGTGGCAGAAATGGCAGGGCACATGAAGAGCAGCCAGTCCGGGTCACATTGGCTCACTCTGAGGACATCGGCTGGCAGACACACGAGGCCAGACCACCTGGTTCTCTGCTGAGCACAGCCACAAAGCCAGCCTGGGGTCCTCCACGTGGGATGCAGGTCACTGCAGATGTCCTGAGGTCACCTCCCTACTGTTTCATGTCATTGGATTGATAAATCTGGAAGGCTTTGCTGACCACCTCTGAAGCCCCCTCTGCTCACCATGTTTGTCCAGTAAAAATGAAGAGATGGCTCAGCTAGTAAAAGGCTTGCCACACTAGCGTAGAGACCTGAGGTCAGGTTTGCCAGGACACATACAGCAATAGGAACTGTGTGGAGTCCAGCACTGGGGAGGCAGACAGATGAATAGCTGGGAGCTTGCTGGCCAGTCTCCCTGGATGAATCAGCAAGATCCAAATTTAATGAGAGATTCTGCCTCAAAAGACAAGGTGAAGGGTAAGCAAGGAAGACATCTATCTTACATGCATACACCCACGTACACAGAGCATGCATACACTACATACACATGTAATGGATATAAACTCATGTACACAGATGCATGCATACACTACATACACACATGATGGGTATACACCCATGTACACAGATGCATGCATATACTACATACACACGTGATGGATATACACTCATGTACACAGATCCATGCATATACTACATACACACGTGATGGATATACACTCACGTACACAAATGCATGCATGCACTACATACACACGTGATGGAATTCAATGAACTCTCAAAGAATTGTGCTAAATTGTGATATAAAAATCTGCCCAAAATTCATAGAAGTTTAACATGCTTATTCCTCAATAGAAACATGAAAGTCAGAATTAGATACACAAATAGCAGCTGGCCGGGGGTGCACTGGAAGGGTAAGTAGGCGAGGCCAGACAGCAATTAGCTGCTGTTGGGAACCCCAGCTTCCACAGCCAGCACATGGGAGGCCAAGGGCAGAGACCCTACTGCTCCAGAAATTCTGCTGGCATTCTTCTCCCCGTTCTGGGGTCAGTGGGCCAGAGTTCTTGGCAGTAGACACACAAGAGAAATTTCCTATGCCCATTTCCAAATGAATGAATTCAAAGCTACTACCAAGTCACAAAATGAGATGATCTGAACTGTGCCACACCTTTTCATAACAAGTCAAAGATGCAATGAACTCCGAAAACTAGACATTAAACTACACACCTTTTCATAACAAGTCAAAGATGCAATGAACTCCGAAAACTAGACATTAAACTACACACCTTTTCATAACAAGTCAAAGATGCAATGAACTCAGGAAACTAGACATCACACTACCAAATAATCCAATTTAAAAAATGGAGTACAGATCTAAACAGGGAATTCTCAACAGAAGAATCTCTAATGACTGAAAACCACTTAGAAAATGCTCACCATCCTTAGCCATCAGAGAACAACTCTGAGATACCATCTTACACTGATCAGAATGGCTAAGATCAAAAACACTGGTGACACTCCTCCATTGTTGGTGGGAGTACAAACTTGTACAGCTGCTGTGGAAATCAGTATGGCGATTTCTCAGAAAATTAGGGATCTATCTACCTCAGCAATACCACTTTTGGGCATATACCCAAAGGAGGCATATTCACACCACAAGGACATTTGCTCAACTAAGCATTGTTCTAATAGCCAGGACCTGGAAACAGCCTAGATGCCCCTCAATTGAAGAATGGATAAAGAAAATATGGTACATTTACACAATGGAGTACTACTCGGTGCTTAATAAAAAAAAAAACCAATGGCATCTTAAAATCTACAGGCAAATGGACAGAACTAGAAAACAATCATTCTGAGTGAGGCAACTCAGACCTAGAAAGACAAATATAGTATGTACTCACTCATAAGTAAATATCAGACATAAAGCAAAGGATAACCAGTCTACAATCCACAACCCCAGAGAAGCTAGAACCCTCATCCAGAAACAGATAGAAGCAGATGCAGAGATCCACAACTAACCACTGGGCCGAGCTCCAGGCACAATCTCATATACAATCGAAAAGAGGGAAAATCAATAATATGAACAAAGGGGTCAAGACCAGGATGCAGAAACCCATAGAATCAGCTGACCTGAGCTTGTAAGAGCTCACTGACTCTGGACTGACAACTGGGTAACTTGAACAGAACCAAACTAACCCCCCTAAATGTGATATGAGAGGAATTGATATGTTGTGATTGCATTTCCAGAGTTTACTAACTCCCTGACACCCACACCCCAATAATCAAATGGAAAAAGGGTTGGTTTTAGCTTACAACCCTCAGATGGTCCATCCCTAAGAGAAGTCAGGCTGGAGACAAAAGCTGATGTAGGGGCCACAGAGGGTGCTGCTTACTGCCTTGCTTCCCCATGGCATGCTCAGCCTGCTTTCTTAGAGCACGCACCCAGGACCACCAGTCCAAGGGTGGCACCACCCACAGGGAGCTAGGGCTTCCCACAGCAATCTTCAATTGAGAAAATGCTCTACAGACTTGTATGCAGGTCAGTCTTATGAGGGCATTTTCTCAGTTGACCCTAGCTGTGTCAAGATGACACCACTGTCCTGCTTCACCCCTGATCTTGCCCCTCTTGCCCTGACCATCTCTGTCCCTTCACATGTCTTACGGTGTACTTCATGTTTACTTGTTCTCTGTTTCCTTGGGCTGAGACACAGCCAAGCTCCCTGTGTGTGAGGATTTCCATCAGCTCAGCTCACTGTTCATTTCCACTGCTCCTTGTCAGCAGGCCTTGTTATTCAACAGATACCTACTACTGTTTAATAAACACATGAAAGAGAAGAAAATAAGGAAAATTGGTTGGGCGTGGTGGCAAACACCCATAATTCTAGGATGGAGCGGGGCGGGGGGAGGACAGAGAAATACAGGAGATCAAGTTCAAGGTAGGCCTAGAATACATAGCAAATCACTATCATAATAGACATGAAGTATCACAAGGATGGGGGTCATTTTCCTAAAGACATTGGTTTCTCAGTAGATGCTTTGTACTTCTACTGTGGTATGAAGTCACACGTCTCATTTTACGGACCTAAAGGTGTAGATGGAAGTTTCTGTCCCACCTGGTCCTACAGCCGTTCAGTCCGAAAGAAACACACAGAGGCTTATATTATTGATAAACTGTTTGACCTATTATTCAGGCTTATTACTAACTATCTCTTACAACTTAAATCAACCCATCATTCTTAACCATGTTTAGCCATGTAGCTTGGTACCTTTTCCCAGTAAGGCATTCTCATCTTGCTTCCTCTGTATCTAACTTGAGAACTCTATTTTCAGAATTCTCCTAGTCTGGTTGCCCTGCCAATACTTCATGCCTGGCTATTGGCCAATCAGCATTTTATTAAACTAATACGAGTGACAAATCTTTCAGTGTAGAAGAGAATTATCCCACATCATAAACTGAGGTTCCTGAATTCAGGATTAAGCACAGGAGTTGATTCCCTCAATTTAAAGGATTAAACCAGAAACCCTCTGAGCCAAAGTATTACATCACAGATTCAACCTCAAGCAATAAACAAAGCCAGTGTTCCCTTCTTAGCTACAAGTATGAGTCTCTGCACTCTAAATAAACCCTTGGGATATATAATAGGCATGGGTATCTTATATATTCAATCAAGTAATCACTGGGTGGCTTTGCTTACCTGTCTGGCGATGCATTGATGATAAAAGACAGGATAGTGCCCTTCTGCAGAGGGAGGACAGAGTGTGTCAGCCAGTGTCTCGGTTCTGTCACATTATTACTGTCCATGGGGCTGCCAGAATTTTACACAGTCCCTGAGATCCAAGGAAGCAGTACAACTGTAGACAGTGACTCTCCCCACATCCGCTTCCCACCACAGAATCTCAAGGGCAGGACTATATGTTTAAATTTTGTATTTCTGCATTAAACCCAGGGCTTGCCACATGAAACCAAACTGACTATCTCACAGCCTGGAGGGCAGTGGGCCCAGCTCCATACGGAGCCACGGAATCCACCCCTCCTCTATCCGTAAGCAGTCTTTGACTTGTGGCTCCACATTTCATTGACCTTTATTTCTCTCAACACGTTTATTCTCTGACTCTGACTGCTCTGCCTCCCTAAAACACTCCATATCGGCAGGCCAGCTAGTTAGGGAATGGACATTAACATAATCAAAACAGTGCAGAACGGCAAAACAGAAGGCTAAGGAGGTGGCTCAGAATGCTCGCCTAACATGCATGAAGCCCAGGTTCCATCCCCAGAACCTCAAAACTCCAGGTGTGAACACACCTGTAATCCTTAAAGCAGGAAGCATCCCAGCATGCTCCCCAGTGTTTACACTTCTCTAGGTCAGGAAGAGAAAAAAACCAAGAACTAACCCTGGAAGAAAAACTCAATGCTGAGGGCACAGCAAGAGAAACTTACCTACTTATTTAACACACATAGTTTCATAGCACTTCCTACATAGCAGGCACTACTACTACTTTCCAAATACCAGCTTGTTAATTCATAAAAGTCCTAGACCCTTTTAGTGTCTAAAAATAACCAGAGAGGTTAATTGACTTTTCTGGGAGCACACAGTCAGAAAGTGGATGAGCCAAGAATCAGGACTTGGACATAAGCTGCCCAGCTAATATCCTCGCGTTTAACTACAGTTTCAGTGAACTTGATCATCACCGTTTAGCCTTTCATACTGCTGGAACTGTATAGTATGCACTCTATCACCAATCAAGAAAACTGATGATATTGTCAATAGTGGAACTGTTGGGGGAGGGGCAACATGGAGGAGCAGCAATGAAGCAATCTGGAACAGGGGTTGGACACAAGAGTCAATGGAGAGAGACTGGCCAGCCCTGAATTGCAGGAATTTATAGCCTTTCGCTCCAAACTTGAGAGCTGAAAGAAGTAAGCCCATGTATGGGCTCACTGAATTTGAATTTCTCATTTGAAATGAGAAAAGACCCCTCTAGGCTCCCATGTTTACACTGACTCTCTAGTTTGTGGTGCTATTTGGAGAGATTCAGGAGGTGCGGCCTCACTGGAGGAAGTATATCCTGGAGGCAGGCTCACCCACTCTGCTTCCTGCTTGCATTTGAAGACTTCAGTTCCTTCAAATAGTGGAATGAGCTAGAAGAGGATTCATCTTCAGGCCGAGGACCAAAGAGGAGCAACGAGGGCAGAAGTGGGCGAGTGTCACAGGAAGCAACTGTGGAAGAGCGAGGACTGATCCTTTTTTGTGTGCGAATAACTACCACACTTTCTCTTTAAAGGCTTCCCAGAACTACACAATTAGTGACCTGGCTTGCCTGTGATACCAGGCATGGCATCGTAACACTCAGAGGCCTCTTGAGAGTGGCACAGCCCACAGGTAGCTCTTGGAGACTTTACTTGGACCATGTAGTGTATAGGTATCTGATGTTCAGGGAAATGATACACAATCAGGTTTTGCTAAAGATGCTGGCAAACTTTCTTAGCAATTGTTAACCAAGCAATGAGGCAAAGCCTCATGCCCCCCTGAACTCTCATCTCTTCCAGACGGGAACGTCAGTGAACCCAATCCTGGGAGGGCTTCATGCAGCAATCACACAGCTGCTCTGATTTCAACATGGCAACTGTCACGTCCATCCCCAGAGAGTTCACAAGAAGACTTGTGATCAAGAAAGTAACAATTCTTGATGACCATTGGCAATGAAGTTACAGTGGTAGACATTGTAGCAGGTACATTCCAGAGGCCAAGGGCCAGCAAACATATCCCACGTCCCCTAAATGGCTAGGGAAGGTCAGGCAGTTCTCAGCTCTTTCCTAGGCTTCCAGAATTCAAGGCTTCACAGCCTGGCTCCAGCAATGTCTTTCCACGGCCCCCATCTTCAGCCTCTGCACATCTGGTTGAGATTTCATAGGAGACACCTTTACCCACATCTCCCCCGAATGCCACCACTTCCAGGCCTGTCACCTTCGAGTTAAATCTGAGAGGTACATTTCCTCCAACTCAGCCCTCACAGAGAGAACCACTCTCTATTCTCCATGTTTCCTATTCATTTTGGGGTATCTTAAGAATATCCAGCATTGGCTAGTCCGTATCTTTGTGACTGTAAAATGTAACAAAAGTTGAACAAGGGAAGAAATTAGACAGTGAGAAAATGGGAATCAAACTCCCAAGCAAAACTCAGCCTTAAAAAAGACTTTGAATCCATGGACCTCAACTCCTACCCCTGGGGGCAGCACACCACACCCTCAATTCTACACTTGACCTTGTCCAAGAAGCAAACCATATGTTCACATCCTTGGCGTGCTAGAAGCTACCTTCAGCATAGCCAGAAGGACCTTGGCATTCCGAGGCCAATGTTCCAACTCTGGCTCAGGTTAGTGTATCCCAATTGGATTTTCCTTATTATGAAACAAATACACTCTCCATTCTGTAGGGACACTGGTATTTTTAAAATCTGGGAACTGGGGTGTTGGTCAGATGGACTCAGTAATAGCTTTATGCAGAAACAGTGTTCCCAGAAATCATTGCTGTTTGTTACTCTAAACAGTTCATGGAAGCCAGACTGCCCTCCCACTCATAGACAGGAAGGAAGTGGACGCAGCATGGTAGTAGAGCTGGCTCCAGTATGGTAGACACATATACTCCCAAGAACAAGTCACCCTTAAGAACAAATTTGTAAGCTGGGTGCAGTGGTGCATGCTTTTATCTCCAGCACTCAGGAGTCAGAAGCAGTAAGATCTCTGTGAGTTCAAAGCCAGCCTCTGAGTAGTGAGGTCCAGGACAGTCAGAGCTACACAGTGACACTGTCTCAAAAAAATTTACATCCAAGTGGCTTCTGATATCTTAAGACTCTCCACCATTCAGATACCAGTTCAGCACGAGTGATTCACAAGGGGGCCAAGGAGCTGACCCACCAGCTCTGGCTGTAGTCTGTGTCTAGAAAGCACTGACTGTATGTAAGTCCAGGTAGGAACATGGGTCTCTGTTTCCTCCTGCTAAGGGTGCCTCTGGCTCTCACAGGGCCATAGTAACAGTTGTTTGCATGGAGAAAACATTAATGCCATGGGGGAGTCTAGTGTTTGCAAAAAACTTCGTTCACAAACTTTATGCCGGGGAGGACTTTGCTAAAAGCTGCCGAGATTGCTCGAGGGCCAGCAAACACCGGAAAAAGGAATTTCATGCATAAATCACAAAAACAGCACTAACAGGATCAGAGCACAAACAGCTCGGAGATGCCCAACTCCTTCAATGGTGTCTTTGTTGGGTCAGAAATAACACTGGCCTCTTTGGGGGGAATTCCAGTGATAAAATTAATTCTCTCTGTAAAAATTCTTTATTAGCATTTCTACTTGGGTCAAATACAGCCTGTGGGCAATTGCTCTCCCTGGAATGGGTAACTATTATGGAAATTCAAATATGTAAGGCAGAAATCAAACAGCCATTCATTCATTCCTGGGGAGTCAAAGGTACTTCGCTCAAACACGGTGGCCCTGTGGCTTCTGCTGTGGGACCGGAGCCATGAAACCCAGGCGACACTGGGAGTCACCTTCTCAGCCTCCTGTGTTAATGGGATCAGTGTGTCCTTGGCAGGGCCAAAGACCAAAAGAGGAAGGCTACCCAAGTGCCAGCGCCTTCGGAGAGTTCTGGAGGATGATGACCGGCCAGGGCTCAATCCCTAACTGATGGACACCCCAAGACGCCAGCCGTATTTAATAATTACGTGACACTTTACTCACTGGGTCCTCAGAACCTCAGCTTAGGGGGGCTGGGGAAAGAATGATTCCACTACTCATGAGAGACCCTCCTCCTGTGGAGCAGAGACCTAGCGGCTCAGAAACGGGCTTGATCTAATTGTCTGCAGGAGATGTTCTCACACCGGAACCAGCAGTCTGTCCTTCTTACACTCAGGGGGTGAGTTTGAGACTCATTTAACAAATCATCTTAATTATCAAGAAGTCTCAAATACGAGCAGGATACCTCTTCTAGACTAGCCCCCATGTCCTTTGTGACCTCTCTCCCCATTCCCCTGATGTGACCACCCTTCTTTCTGCTATGACTAGAGGCCAAATAAGAGACCGGTGTAGATGTCTGTATGTGTAACTAAAACCAGAAGTAGACCAGAGCCCAGAGCCAGATGCAGCCTGTTCCCAGGGCTTTGCCCTTCAACACCCAGCAGGAAAGGGTCTGAATCCATTCCCTGAGATGGTCAAATATGCCCCCAACAACTGCACATATCTTTCTCCCTACTCCACAGGGGGTTCATCCAGTTTCCCCTTTTTAAAAAGTCGGTCTTATCCTTCAGAGAAACATCAGTAGTTGAAGACCCAGCCTCTGTGGAATGGACTTGGGGCCTTCCTTACCTCCCTCCCTCCTTTCTAAGTACAGAGTCCCTTCCAGACATGTCCATGGGTGGGACATGTCTAACTTAACACACTAAAGAGGTTGCTCTGAGGACAACCCAAAGTTGTCTTAAAATCCCTTCTCCAAAGCTACTTAAATGCTCATTTGTGTAAATTTTAATGTCATAATAAGACAATGGGATAGCTTTTCTTCTATTTCACAGTAAGGTAAATTGAAGTAAGGGTTTTTTTGGTATTATTGTTATTTAATTTGAAACAAGGTCTTGCTATAGATCCCACCCTGACTTGGAATTCACAGTTCTCTTGCCTCAACCTTCCATGTGGTACTTAGGTTACAGGTGACAAAAGACATTCTGCCTGGCTTCCAAACAGTCTAAGTTAAACAGGAAGCTGGGACAGAAAGGGAAGGGAGGTGAGTCACCAGCTGAGAACCCTTGCCAAGCCAGAGTTGGGGACACCACGGGGCTCTCATAAAAGTGGTCTGAGAAGAAGTCTCCAGAAGTTATTGGGAGAGTGACCACACAGTAGGGAAGAGACGGGAAGGGAAGAAGGTCCACGAGCAAGAGGCCTACCTAAGGATTCTGTGTGCACTTGTGGCTCAGTTCCAGCGGCCCCATGAAGGTGGCCGAGGATACATCTCAAAATCGCCTCTGCAACAAATTGGAAGGGAGTTAGCACCTTCCGTGACTCAACCTACTACCCACATACTACCCCTGAGAGTACCCAGTCCTCAAACCCAGGTCTGACTTGGGATCTGGGTGACTGTCCCCACACCCCAGTCTTAGCACACCCATAGTAAGCTCCTCTTACACGTAGGATGTTATGTCCAAATGAGAAACTAGGTCTATTTTTTTTTCAATTTCTTACCTACCCACCCCAGATTTTATTCCTACCCTTAACCTTCAAAGTTCCTAAGAATTCAATTTCCCTCAAGCAACACCACTATCTCAAAAATGAAAAAGAAAAGAACAATTCCATTTTGTAAAGTGTATGAAAAAGCAGTCCACCATGGCGCATAGGCGCACGGCCCTGGAACAGTCACCTCGAGCTGACGAAAAGAAAAAAAAAAAAGGATAAACCCAAATCCTGGGGCCCAGGAGCCTGTGCTCTGTCTGAGAAAGGGGCTAAATCTTGACACATTCTAGTCTAGCTGGAGGGGAAGCCCATGCAGGGAAGGTGCCAGCAGACATCTGCACTGCCCCAGGCAGGTGGGCACTGCCAGAAGAAAAGAAAGAAAGAAGTCTGCACACATCTTTTGTTATTTTGTAGAGGTTCATTCCCAGAATAGGAAAGATAATACAGGCCGCAGTACCTTCTGGTTATGAAAAAACACAGAGGAATAGCAGGTAGGGAATGTTCCTTAAGAACAATCGATCCAACAATGGACACATAACACAGGCCACTCAGGGTAAGCTGAATGATGGTCCCAATATCACAACCCATAATTAGCTCTATCATAAATTGTTTCATGACACCCACTTTTCTACGCCAACAGTCAACCTCATGATATTGTAGATGGGAAGACCATCTGAGAAGCGGAAGAGAAAGCACGAGATACCTTGTTGAATCTTACAATCTGATGCTTAATTCCAAAGATGACCTTGCAAGCCTGCTGTATAATTAAATTCCATCCTAATGGCCTCTCTTTTGCTCTTTGCACTCATTCTTGGTCAGCACGCAGAGATCTCTATTACAAATCCATTAGCAACGCAGGACAGTGTGGAAGAATTACTCAGGTGTTCCCAAGATCAAGAGCCACCCTACGCTCCTAGGGAAGCTGACCTGGACTCTCCATGACAACAGAGGGAAGTGGCAGGTAGTCAGCTAGGGCCTCTGATTCTAAGAGAATAGGCAAGCGAAGTGGAAACAGCAAGTTCAGAACACTCAGCTTCACGTGGTTCCCCATGCGGGTATTTCACGTGGAAGGAACTATATCAGCAGACGCTTCAGTCACAGAGCTTCGCAAAGTTATGAAATCGGCCCTTGAACTACAGAGTTTGCTGCTTCTGAGAGATCAGTCCTCCTGACAGCAAAAAAAAAAAAAAAAAAAATCTGCACTATGTTCCAGGAACTAAACAGAACAATGCAAATGGATTCACCTTACACTCCACTGACTAAAATCATAATCTCCCAAGACTGGGGTTTATGCAGGCTCATGCCTGCCGTAGGTTACAGGCAATGTCAACGCTGAATATGGTGAAAGGTTTTTGAAAGAGCCTGTGGTTTTAAAGACTATTCTGTGCAAGAAAAAAAAGTAGTTACTTTGAATTTTTCCGAATATGTTCTAATTGCTAAACTGCATGGACTCCTGGTAAATCTCTCCCAGTCTGCACCTGTGTTCTTGTCCTCGTGAACGAGGAAGCAGTTTTTGAGTAGCATCTTGTACAATCTGGACTTGCGATCGAGGCGCCAGCAAGTCAAGATGGAGACAGAACACAGCCTTACCGTTTGTGGAGGTTTCTTTAAAGTTATCCAGGAACTCTTCCAGCAGCTGGGACTGGTTGGGAGAGGGCGGCTGACCTCTCCAGTCCCTGGAGCACAGGTCACTGTCTGACCAGGACGTGCACAGGGTTGTCTTCTTGTCCACCGGCCGGGCGATCAGTGTAAGTCCGACGCTCTTCTCAGAAAACAAGGCCTCCATCTGCTTGATGTCAAGGTCAGACACAGCTTCCCCATTTAAGGTCATGATTTCATTGCCCTTTCTCAGGCCTGAGAACCAGGAAGGGGTAAACAGGAAGAAAGAGGGGAAGGGAGATTAGAGAGATGCATCTTAAAGATGAAGGCAAGCTGCAAGTGCCAACCACTGACCAGGTGGGAAAACGCAGCCTTACGCACAAGTTTAAGCTAAAGCTCAGCTCTGAGCTGGCGTTAGGCAGCTGTTTTTAACACAGTCTGGGAAACAGCTTATCAAGTCTCTGGGTCTCTCTCTGTCTCACACATTCCCTCCTTCCCTCTATCTGGACATCTTTATGAATACTCTACTTATACACACACGCGCGCGCACACACACACACACCTGTATGAATATTCTCTTTACACACACACCTATATGAATACTCTCTTTATACACAAATACTTTATATATACATATATGACTTTTTAACTAAATTCTTGCTCAAGAATTCCCACATACACATTTGTACGAATACTTTCTTTATATACATACATATGCATCTGTATGAATACTCTTTACACACACAACCTGTATGAATACTCTTTACATACATACAATACTTTATATATACATATATAAATTTTCAAGTAAATTCTTTCCCAAGAACTCCCACATACACATCTGTATGATACTGTCTTTACACACACATCTATATGAATACTCTTTCTTTACACACACACACATACTTTATATATGTACATATGCATTTTCAAGAAAATTCTTTCTCAAAAACTCCAGGATGAATCATCCTCATCTGACAAAACAGCACAACAAGCCCATGAGGCAGATGCACCTCACAGTTAGAAACTCAGAGCGCACACACACAGCACCGCACAGACCTCCTCCATATGCCAGACTGTCAGGGAGAACATCGCTGATAAATATCCGGCTGAGATGCTGGTGTTCGTCCACCTGAGCTGTGACTGCAAACCCTGGGGAGGGAGAAAAGGGAAGAGCGAGTGTGAGTTCGCCTCCTTTTATCTCCCCAGCCCAGGCAGGGGTGTATCTGTAAACATCCATTCCTGTCAATGCAGCATTGCTGAGAAGTCAGGTTACCACCATTTTGAAAGTGCTATTATTTAGCAAGAGTGGGGGGGGAGAGGAACCCCCCCAGACTGGAGGGTTTAGACACAGGAGTGTGCAATCTTAATCAACAGTTGCGTCTGTCCACGGCAGCACGTTCGTAACAGCCAGCTCCTGGGAACAGCCTGTCTGACAAATGAAGAGATTAAGGACAGACAGAATGTGATGTATACAGGTGGTAGGACATTATTCAGTCTTAAAAAGAAAATTCAGGCACATCCTTTAATGGGACGAACCCTGAAGACATTGATGCCAAGTGAAAGAAGTTGGGCACAGATAGACAAACATCAAAGGGTTCCCAACTTCATAAGGACGAAGGGTAAAATGTGCACTTACGAAGAGCAGGGGAAGGGGAGTAGAAAGCCAGCCTCCTATGGACACAAAACTCCAGCTCTGTCACATGAAAGATCTGGAGACGGATGGTGAGGGTGACTCGCGGACACAATGGACTTTGTCACCATGGATAAAGGCTGCAGATAATCTTTATTACTTCTACCACACCACAGTTAAAACAGTGCTTTTTTATAAAGTTAAGACGAGAAGTTACTCTTACTGAAATGCAGTGAGGTGTTTCAAGGAGGTTAAAGACTGGGGCTGGGTAATGAGAAAATGCAGCATGTGCCACACAAGCGTAAGGATCAGAGTTCGAATCCCCGGAATCCATGGAAAACGCCAGGTACACAGCACAGGCACCAGTAACCCAGCATTCCTTCAGGAGGTTGAGACTGAATAATGCCTGGAAACTTGCAGGCCGGTTAGCCTGGCCCATGCAGTGGAAAAACAACAAAGAAATCTCAAAAACATATACTCAAGGATATAATTCAAGGTTGTTCAAGGTTGTCCACTGTCCTCCACATTTGTGCCCTAGCATATACATACCTGGATATTCTCTCTCTCTCTCTCTCTCTCTCTCTCTCTCTCTCTCTCTCTCTCTCTCTCTCTCTCTCTCTCTCTCTCTCTCCCTCTCCCTCTCCCTCTCCCTCTCCCTCTCCCTCTCCCTCTCCCTCCCTCTCCCTCCCTCTCCCTGCCTCTCCCTCTCTCCCTCTCCCTCTCTCCCTCTCCCTCTCTCCCTCTCTCCCTCTCCCTCTCTCCCTCTCCTTCTCCCTCTCTCTCCCTCTCCCCAAGTCTGTCTCTCTCACTCACACACGCACACCCACATGCACATGCATACGCACACATATGTACATACACATAGAAAGAGAAGGTGAAGAAACTGCCTGAATGGACCCAGTGCTTTATGTAGATGTGACATGCAAAACCCAGTACATGTCCTGCTTGGAATGCATGTCCCCTCAGACACTGCCTTCATTGCCACGGGGGAGACTAGACTTCCACATTAGGGTCCCCCGATGCTATGAGCTCCTGGAGGTTAGGGAAAAATGTCCTCTTTCCCCAGCGTCTTCGCTAAGCCTCAAGCAAAGCCTGGTCAGCCATGGCAAAAGAATCTGTGACTAAACTCATTCACACAGATGGGAAGCAGACATGGCGGCCATGGGAAGCAGAGCAAATGCCAAGAGGAGTAGCCAAAAGGCAAAGAGGCTTTCCAAACGAAACCATCTTATAACCTACCGACACAAGCCTACAGTGCACACAGTGGTTCCCAGCATCTGAGAGGCTAAGAGTTTTGAGGATATGCTGGGACCCCAGGACAGTGTGGGCTACAAAGTGAGATCTTGTCTCACAACAAACCAACACAGCTGATCATAGAATTAAGAACAATCCAAAAGAATGGAATTTTCGTGTATTACAGTTTTGCATATTAGCAACTTGAATTATTTTAAAGCAGGTATCTAGGCTGTGACAATGTTTTTATTGTGAGAAAAACAGCCTCTCTGTGGAGGCATTCACCAGCCTTCATCTGATTGCTGTCTTCTGGTAAAGGCAATAAAAGGCTGAGGTGCTTTCTGAGACATCAGCAAACTCTACAGAGACCTTAGAGCTGGGTTTCAATAAAGACCAGGAAAACAGTTAAACACCAACGCTGACCCTTAATTGTTAAATTCAGGTCAGAGGGAGATTAAACAAACAGATTGAGCTTATTCCAGTTAGATCAGCCATGTGTTCTTGAAGGGCAGGTAAGATTTCTATCCTCAGTGAAGGGGTGGGGAAAGAACAGCATTCCAGGTGGGTGAGACACTAGACATGAAAAGAAGTCTCGTGGGGCTGAAGAATGGCTCAGTGGTTAAGAGCACTTGCTGCTCCTAGCATGAAAGTTGGGCCGTTCACAACTACTTGTAATTCCAAACACAAGGGAATCAGACGCCCTCTTCTGGCCTCTTCAGGCACTGCAAACAAGTGTGACAGACAATATAAAAATCAACACTTGTCTGGCACTTGGGTGAACCTCAGACTAGTTCCCAGCACAGTTTAATTCCTTGTGTTGGCACTACTACCAGCGAGTCACATTCTGTACCAACTTTGATATTATTTCCTGTAACTACCTTGCCATCTCCCCCAATATTGATACGTACCATCCCATCCTGCTAAAATCAATAAATAATAACACACACACACAGAGAAAGGGGCTTAAGACGGGATGAGTGGCAGGCTCCTGGAGTCAGGGGAGAGCTCGGGACACTCACCGAAGTCAGTCACGTTCCCAGTCTTGGTTAGCTGCACGTCATACACATTGAGAGGGAAAACTTCAATTTCGTCATAAACCTAAGGAAGGTGAAAGCAACAGAGCCAAGAGATTTAACGTCACACAACCTCGCAGCACTGTGTTGAGACGGTTTCCCCGGGAAGATTACCACACTGCTTACGTGAGAGCTCTTTATGAAGCAAACACAAAATGTAAAGTTTGCCCCCAAATTACAGCCTTCAAAATTAAGAGCAAGCAGAGACCTAGGGAATATGCTGAGCTGGCAGAGCGCTCACCTAGCATGTGCAAAGCCTCGGTTGGGTGTGAACCAGAGCATCACACACACACACACACACACACACACACACACACACACTAGGTGTGGCAGGACACATTAGTATCCCAGGCACTCAGGATGTCGAGGCAGGAAGGTCAGAACCTAAAGATCATGGAACCAAACTAGGCTCTCTGAATGTGGGTGACAGTTATGTGGCTTGATTTATTGGGGGAGGGGTGGGCTGGCAGCGGGACCAGGACTTATCCCGGATGCATGAACTGGCTTTTTGGAGCCCATTCCCTATAGTAGGTTACCTTGCTCAGCCTTGATTCAGGGAGGAGGAGCTTGGTCCTGCCTTAACTTGATATACCAGACTTGTTATTCCCCAAGGGAGGATTTACTCCCTCTGAGGAGTGGATGGGGGTGGGATAGTACAGGTGGGGGGGATGGGAGAATGGGAGGGAGATGGAACTGGGGTTGGTATGTAAAATTTAAAAAAAAAATTTTTTTAAAAAGTTTCGAGATCATCCTCAGCTCCACATGGAATTTGAGGCCAGCCTGGGCTGTGAGGTCGGACGCAGATGTGGTGGGACAGTCCCTCTCAACCTCCAACCCTCCACTTGCCTGCTCCTGCATGTATTCACACAGTGCGGGCACATGCCACTCGACACTTCCATCCACCACTTTTCGAAGCTGAAGACCGTAGTGAGTGGGCTCCAACTGTCTCATCTGCAAGAAAACGATTGGTTACTCGGAGTCTAATTGCTCTGTCCTAAAATCACCCACGTTCAGGAGGCTCACGACAGACCACTGTCAAAAATCTCAAAAAGCAACTAGAACTATGGAAAAACTCAAATTTAAATGTGCAAACAAGAGAAAGAAGGGTCAAAGTTCACTGTGAAGGTTTCCTCTAAATACCGTCACCGCAAAGAGTAAGGTTCACTGCTAGGAAGTTAAGGAACAGCACTTCATTATACCACCATCTCCCGTCAGATCGGCTAGCTCTCCTGCCGGTTGCTACCTTTAAACTGTTTCTCATGAAAAAAACAAACAAACAAAAAACGGAGATTTGCAAGATGGGTTTAGGTTCTTTGAGCTTCAGAATTTCACACTTCGAAGTATTTTCAAAATGAAAATGTTAAAAAAAATAAGTTCAAATATATTCTCCTCTTGTGTGTGTGTGTGTGTGTGTGTGTGTGAAACACGCATGCGTGCACCCCCTCCTCCTCCCTTCGCTTCCATCTTTTCTTTCTTCCCCACACTTTCAACAGCAAAGCATTGACCTCAGGCCTGTGCCCCAGACAGGATTAGCTGACCTCCTGCCTCCGACACCTCATAACACTCAGAGAATGTGTCACTGTGTCCGTTTTTATCACCCAGACAGATCAATATCCAGGCTTTTCTGAAGAAAAGGCTTACATACTGGGGGGAGGGGCAGTTGAGTTCATAAAGACACAATTGCATAAGCAGGTGTACGGGACGCTAAAGCTTCAATGCCAATTATAAGAGAGAAATGAAAGAAATAAAATACTCTTCATGCCTACCATGAATGTCAGCAAACTCTACATGCTTCCTCACCATTATGTATTCCCATGTACTCCTGTCCCTTAAGTCCTTCAGCTCTACTGCGACACCTGGTGGTCTAAAGGCATCAGACCTGCCAGCGCGGAATGGATTGGTCTACTCCCTCTTCACACTGGGAATAAAGTCCAGTTGGTAGAATGAATCACCGTCATCTCCTAAGTGTCCATGAAGTGACTGTGAATGGCACTGAGTGGCATACTTAATAGCACACAAAACACTTCATCGCTAAGCAACATGAGCAGAAACAGATGTCACAGCGACTTTAGGGATAGATTAAAATGTTTGTGGAATAATTCAGGGTCTTCGTGAAAGCGTGGGATCATGACCTAAGGGCTCATTCTTCTGAAGAATGCAGAGTTAACTCACTAGAAAATGTTAATATGTTCCCCTGTGTAGAAAGTTGGGTCTTAAACACCCCAGGAAACCAGAAGCCAGGAGTGCATCGCTGATCCTCTCTATTGAGAAGTATATATTTCTACAGCGAAACCCATCACCTTGCACGCTAATGTCAGCACATCCTCCACTCTGTGCTCGGGCTTGATGACCACAGTGACCCCGTCATGGTCCTGGAAGTGAACGTACGTCTGGATCTCCCATGTGCTGTCTCGGAGAGCGCTGTCTACCGTGGAGCCATACAGATGCAGATCATGGACCTGCGTTAGGTGAGAAAGCATAAGTCGGGTGAGAAAAACAGAAGCTACACGGGGAAGAGTGCTGCCTTCAAGTAAGTAGTTGTTGACCGCACACACTGGCCCCTCACACTGCTCTGGGGCAGCCTTTGGCTGACAATCTGACAGCCTTTGTCTCTTCCCTCTCTCTACACAGATGGAGCCAAAGCCCAGGAATGGTGGCTCCTTCCACTCTGACACGGGGCATCTCAGAACAGCTCAGTCTCACTGCTATAGAGTCCTGGTGGAGAAGGGCCACGGGGAACTGTGCATCTAATCCTAAATCCCTTTCCAGCTTCCCAAGGTTCTCATCCACAGGGATGGGCATGTCTATCTGTACCCCAGCCAAGGTCTAAACTCAACTCTCTGGAAATGTGATCCTTCATTTTACTGTTTAGACTTCTTAAGTCTAACATCTAGTGCAGAGAGAATCTTCTCTCTGTCTCCCTGCTATGTCAGACATGGCCATTTGTCAGGGAATCATCCCCAAACATACCACCTGATTCAGGAGCTTTCCTAAAATATTTTCCTACATCTCCCCATTGCAGCCCGTCACTTCATGTAGCTAACACTGCTCAGACGGATGACACACATGGCAAAGATGCACTCAGCAACTCAAGTATTTCCTCGAACTAGATCCCTGCAGGAACACTATGGTGAACCAAACTCCAAATGCTGCTACTTGACCAGACAATAGTCGCCTGGGGGGAAAATGCTTAATTTAGATGGATGTGTTGGCATATGCCTTTAATCCCAGCAGAGAACAGGAGACCTCTGAGTTTGAGACCAGAGCTCAGTCTGAGCCTTCTCTAAAAAGTACGTTCCAGCTACATAGCAAGACCCTGTCTCAAAACAAACAAAACTCGATTTGCCAAGCCTCAGTTTACCACTTTGCAAGAGGAAACATTGTTCTCATTACTGATTACTGATATTTATAAATTAACACGAGCTTTAATGAGCAAGGGAGCCCATGTGCATGAAGATGTCTTCTGGGGGAAGCATGACATACTGATTGGGGCTCTCTCGTTGCTTTGTAAGGCTCAGACCTATAGCATTAGTACCGATGGGCCATTTTACTGCTAATTCCACGTACGTCTTAAAACACACATCATGCAAAGCCAAACTCGATATAATAAGGACATTCCAAAGGACAGGCCTGGCCAGAAAAGGGGAAGAATCCATCTTTTTGTGCTGTCTGTTTGGAGACGTGATGCTCAGTTCTGACATGGTATAACTGCATCTGCCACAGATCCGTCAGCACTAGCACATTTTCCGAGAAAGATGATCACAGGCAGAACCCAAGTCCCCCCTCCCCCCCATGCACACCAAGGAGAAAAGAAAAGACAAAAGCAGAGGCCTTGAGCCCCGGATTCCAGGTGGGCACTGGGACACTCTCTGCTAAGGGGGTCTGTCAAGTGGGTGAGGGTTTTCTCTGGCTCGTTGTCCCAGGCAGTTCTGTCTCTGGGGCAGGGGTTCTACCCAGGGGTCCAGTAAGAGCAGGGGTTGCCCCTGTCGGCACAGGCTCCACTCTTGAACAATGCTCATTGAAAAAATAAAACTAAAGGCCCAGCAGAGGTCACTGTGGAGTAAGAAACTGAAAAGAAACACCAGACATCACTACAGGGCACTTCATGCTGTCCTTCAAAAAGAGGACAGGAGGGATGGGGGGGGGGGGGGCGCAGGGACTTGGGGAGATTCACCTCCATGCCACACCATGGCTTCCTGCTCTCTCACTCCTGGCTGCCCATCATAGGGAGATCCCTTCACATAAGATAAAATCCTACCCTGTGCCCAGTTCACTCACAGCCACCCTCTCAGGTGGGCACCGTCATGACCCCCTACTTACCCGGTAAGAAAAATGGGTGCGGAAATTCTAAAATGTTTTCTTAAGCTTACACAAGCAGTTCCTGCAGTACAGAAGGGCTCTGGCCCCGAAGTCTGGAAATGAGTCAAGCCCCCCCGCTATGACACAGTGTGCACATGGAAGCCTGTCAGCTAACTTCTCACCACCATGGACATGACCGAACGGTCCAGATTGACTTCCTCATTCTACTGCATAAACTGTGCCCTAGTTGAACAAACTGTCTCCAGGGGCCTTCTCATAAAAAGTAAGGCACTCCCCTGCCTCTGCATTTCTGCTCATTTCAGTTGCTTTCCTCTGTCGTTCTGTGCTCCCTGGCTCTAATGTTGGAATCACTAGTTAGGGGAACCCACGACTCTAAGTTCTTGACATAGCAGACCCCGGCTCACGTGAGGCTTAGCTTTGGGTTCACCCACTTTGAGTGGTGAGGTCACTGATAATATGGTTGCCTCATCCACAGGCTCTTCTAGCCCTTAACGTGATGTCTCACGCCAGAATATACTCAGTATCCGGATGATGAGAGAGGGGCGCCACTGGAGACTCACACCCAACCCATGGGGAAGGTCAAGGCTTGACACCTGCATCCAATTCAGGTTTGCTTTTTGAGTGTCATGTTCTTAATAGCCCAACTTTCAGGAAGACAACTTACCATCTTGCTGAAAAGAAGACAAGTCTTGAAAAAAGAAACATGAGAGAATAAATGGAAGGAAGAGAGAAGGGACAAAAGAAACAACCCCACTGTGTTCCACTAAGCACAGCTTTGAGCTTGTACGTGCATAGAGGAGTCCCTTCCTATGTCCACACTCTTCACAGAAGATGCCTATCAAAGCCAAGGCCATCTGGGAGAGAGAGCCTCTCAAAAGACCTCCCACAATGACAAATTAGATGTGCTTCTTGCTGTACCCCCCCCCCACATGTTTGAACATACACACGTGTACATGTGCACACACATGTATTAAATATGGGAAAGGAGAAACCTGGTTATTCAACAGAATCAAAGAATGTGGAATTAATTAATTAGAACCAGGAAAAAAAGTCTACTTGGTGAATACAGATCTTCTAAGTTATTTTAAGCTTTGCCCTTTCTGAGAGAAGGCTTGTGTTGATTTCCTCAGAAGGGCCAGTGTCATCCAAGCTGAAAACATACACACTTTGGTTTCAACGAGTCAGATAAAACATTCTCCTACATCCTTTTCATAAAAGAGACAGAAAACCCTAAAACGAAACACACACACACGCAAATGAGACATCTGGACATTCCTTCCTGCTCCAGAGTCCCAGCTTGGCTAGCTGCGGCAAAAGGACAGCCTCACCTTCTTGCTCTCTCTACTCTACTTCCTCCCCCAGCCAGAAGATATTCCCAAAGTCCTGCTCAAAGTTCCCTGTCCCAGGAGAACACTGAGGAAAGACGTAGAACTGGCGGTCAGATTTTTGTCTTGCTAGCCTCAGGCAGCCTGGTAACCTGCTGCCTCCACGCCTCCCTCGCCTTAAAGGGGACCACCACAAGTACTGGCTTCAGGAGGGCACACCAGGAGGAATGGCATGAGATGCTCTGCAAACCTTGCTCAGCCATACCTGCATGGGACAACCACTGTCCAGAACTGAGTGAGAATTATTCCTTGTTCCAAAACCTTGAGGAACCTTGAAGTGGGGTGTAATGTTGTCTCCTTACAGCCCAACTCCTTCTGGCCACCTAGAAACTGGCGGCATCGGTGAACTGGAGGCCCAGCCACAACATGCTACCTTAGCATTGGCAAGTCGAGCTAGCTCTCCTGGTAGGTAGGGCAACCTCTACAGAAATTATTATTATTATTATTATTATTATTATTATTATTATTATTATTATTTTATCTAATGGCCCTGAAACCACATGTCAAATCACTTCTACTCAGTATGTCACAGAGAGCAAATGGCAACCCTGTCTATTCTCGTGGCAGATGCTTTTGGATCGAATGGCTTGTAATTACCGCTTTAATCACTGAAGGGACATGAGTAGCAAAATCACAGTGTCTGTCTGTCATAAGTGGGCCCACACCACCCCAGTCCCTGATCAAAGGAGAGGTCTATTAGCAAGTGAGATGAAGGGACGGCACAAAAGAAATGATCCGCTCTGGCTTTTCTTGACAACTCCATATCAAGGGTGATGCGGTGTTTACTTCCTTCTTGGGCACATGGCCAGACAGCAGTGGTTGGAGAGGGGAGACAAAGGCCTGACTGGCCAGCTATGTGCATGCAAAGAGACAGACAGAGACACGGTCTATGGGCGCACACGTACATGTGCTGTGGAAGGTTACAGGCTCGCGTTCTATTTGAACAGACTGTGCTGTGGTAAATAGTTGGCAGCTTCATTCACATTTTCCATTTGAGACACTAACATCGGGGATGCCCCCCCCCCCCGCTGCCCCGTCTGCAGCTAGTACCCAACGTGACAATACTCCAATTCACTCACTGCCACATAGAGTCAGGACACCTCCCCTGGACAGTTTTCCAGGCGCAGAGGCCAGGGGTTGCCACGGCTGCGGCTTTCTGGGGCAGCTGCCACCCTAACTCAGTGGGAGATTTGTTGACATCTCCGTAACAAACACCTCCCTGGCAAACACTGTCTGAGACATCATTACTCATCAAGAGGCCTCTGAAAAGCTCTCATTTGGGGCGAGCCAAGGTGTCCTTTCAAAAATGCTCCCAGGAGGCTGGCTTACCTCCAGCGCTAACAGACTCCCAATTAGGGTGACTCACTCCTAGACCCTGACAGGATGTACCAATTATGGTGGGATATTTTAAAAGGACTGCGGCTCCTCCCTCACAACGGCCTTTCTGTGCGAAGCCAATGCACATAATGTACTTACTGTATAAAAGCAGACGGTTTGTGTGCCGCAAACATTCTCTGTGATTAGCGCAAGATAACTACTGAATAATAATTGTAATTATCCAAACAGCTACAGGCAGGACTTTAAGCCAAAGAGGTATTTTTTAAAAATAAAAGTCTCCCTTAGTTCAAGCTACAGTTCTATTTGAACCTGGCTACCTGTCTTCTGTGACACAGGACAGAAAAATGTACCATTGAAACAGCCAAGGCACGAATGGAAAGTGTCCTGGGTCCCTACACAGGGTTTCGGCTGGAGAGATGCTCAGGAGAGGGGCCTTTAATAGCCTGGGACTTGGGGATTCGACTGGGATATGTGTAAACCTGAACCCAATTTAAATAAGCACAGACCTACACCATCAGTGACCATTTTAGCAACTGCAGGAAGTCTTGATAATGCTTTGATGATCTCACTCCTAAAACTTGTAAAATAAGAACTTTCTATTGTTACATAATGTTTAAGGAGATACAATCTTAAAACACTGGGTTTTGATCATGGATCCAACAGTTCTCAACCAGTAAAGGACTACAGCTAATACAAACGATTAAGCAACAAACGTTAAGTGAGTCTCATAATGTTGGCATGAGCTATGGGCTTAGAATACAGAGGAACACTTACACTAAACAAACCACGAACCTACAAAAAGCTCTTCTTCAAGACACTACACATGAACACACACTTACATGTGTGCATGCGCATACACACACAAATGTGGCTTGATAAGGTGGGACTAAGTAAGAACTGAAATCTCGGTAACACACAAACTACATGATTAAGTCAAGCTCCCTGATGACAGCATGATCTCGCAGGGATTTTGAATCAGCTCCGCAAGTGTACAGAAACCACGGGGCACAGGAAATGGACAGAATTCATTATCAAACAACTGCCACTTTGATAGCACCCTTTATAGAAAAGAAGGTTCTGATGCGGTTTCATTGCCTCCTCATGGTTTGTGGGCTTTAGCAAAAGGATCACACAAGGCATGAAAGTCCCCATCCAAGCCACCCCATCCCCATAGCCTGCTCTCGGCAGCCATGGTCCTGGCAGGTTGCCGGTGAGAAGGAACAGGACTCTGGGTAGAGCATCTTCCGACCCATTCACACTCACCCCACGGGATGCAGGGCGCCTGAAGCTGAGCTGCCGCTTAGGAGCAGTTCTAACAGCAGCAGTGACAAACGGGAGAGTGTTCCTAGCTTCACGAGGAGGCGGAGCGTGTAGCTGTCTACACTGAATATTTTATATCACTAGAGAGTACTGCCCTCCCTCCCAAAGCAACTGTCACAGTGTCTAACATTCTACTATAATTCAGGGTTTTTTTTTTTTTTCAAACTAAATTTCTAATTCATCAAAACTATTCTTATCCATGTGTTGGATTTTTTTTTTTTTCCAAAGACACAGTAGGTTTGTCTATGCTGATCATTATCGGGCTTCTTAGTTTTAATTTTGCTTTTTATTTATGCCTGTGTGAAAGAGTGTGTATGTGTGTATGACGTGTGTGTAGTTACCCAGAGGCAAGAAGAAAGCATCAGAGTTCCTGGAGCTGAACTTACAGGCAGTTGTGAGCTGACATGAGGGTTCTGGGAACTAAACTCAGGTCCACTACAGGAGCTGCAAACTCTCTTAAGTGCTGAACCTTCTCTCTAGCCCCATTATTGGGTGTTTTTAAAAGTTATTTTATTATAATATGTATATGGATGTTTTGTCTGCATGTGTATCTGTGCACAACACAGATGCCTAATGCCCACAGAAGCCAGATGAGACTGTCAAATTCCGCTGGAACTGGAGTTACAGGTGGTTGTTAGCCACTATCTGAATACTAGAAAATGAACTTGGGTCCTCCTGAAGAACAGTACGTATTCTTAACCTCTGAGCCATTGTTCCAGCTCCATCATTAACATTTTAACTTTGATGAGCTCAGATATTTGTTAGAAATAAAATTACAGATAAAGGAATCCGAGGGGGAAAGTTGGAGAAATTGACGAACAATATGAACTACAACTTTGAAAGAAGGAAGAGAGTTTGACGAAAGTAGAGTAACTATCAACATATCCAAGCAGAACAAGCATTCCTGGTCTTGTTCAGAAACAGAAGTACTCTGGAGACCAGAGAAAGGACACTGCTCAACTCCACTGAGGAGGACCAGAGGAGCACGGACCATCTATGTGAAGGCCTTGACGCTCATGAAGGAAGGTGTAACTTGGGATTCGTTAATATTCACAGGAGGGTCAGGTTCTGCTGACCAAGACACTACTGTGGCCCAGTCACTGACAGCACTCCTTTCAAGGTGGTGATCAAAGTTTAAAGCCTCCAAAGATACTTAACATTTAGGGGACACCTCTTAGCTTACTTAGTAGGAACGATTTTCATCCTAAACTTGTCTTTTAATAGATCGTGTGAAGACTCTAAACCAGCATTCCCCGCTTTGTCAACATAAAACAAGATGGCTTCCAAGATGGCTGCCTTGCCCCGCCAAGTTTACCTCACTGGAGTTAGTGGAGTTTTGAGGTAGCTGAGCTCCAGGAAATCCATGGCTGCTGCTCGAATCAAACATCTGACAAACAGAAAGAAGGAAAAAGACTAATGGAATGGTTCTGCAATTTTCCCTTGGCATCCACACATCTTCAGTTTAAAGTCTGAAGTTGTATAACATTTTGTGAGCTCTTCATTTCACATCCTGGAGTAACATTCGAATATTAAGCTTTCCCTCTGCAGAAGAATCTGCTTTCTTTCCTCCCATGGTTTCATGTTGACTTTTCTGTGATGTCTCACAGCATTCAAGTCATCTTGAATTTTCTTGACTTTGCTTTTTAACTAATTACGCATTTCAGAAGACGTGGAACAGAGTTGGCAAAGCCGCAAAAGTCAATCTTATGACTGTTTTTATGTTCTTAGAATAAATATTGGAAGACAATATGTTAATAGAGGTTTGTTTGAAGCCAAAAAGACTAGAAATCACTTTTTACTTTTGTAAATTTTATCTTTTAAGTTTCATAAAATGCTAACATCAAATAAAATACTCAACTAGGAATAACTAATACATCAACTTTATTCAGCTATGTATGTATTAACATCATATCTTTTTTAAAACAAAGAATGTTCAACCAAATGCTTTTGTTTATCAAGAAATCTTTTGTTGAGAACACTTAGCAGATATGCCAAGGCAGACAGGAAGACTCATTTAATTAACTAAATGGTACTTCTAAAAATAAGCAAGTTACCCAGTTATTGATCATGCTTTAATTACATGAGGCTATCTTGATTAATATCAAAATTGATATTGACATTATATACAGAACATAATCTTGAAGGTTCCATTCAGAAAACATAGGCCCAATATTAGCCAGTGGATTATAGCTCACCACTACCTATACCCAACAAATAATTACTTCTTGTAACTAAACACAAACACAAGCAGAACTGTAAGTCTTTCATTTCTTTTGCATTTACTTATTGTATATGTTGTGGGCTCATGCCACAGTGAGCGCACAGAAGCTGGAGGATGTGGTTCCTGGGGAAGCAAACACATCACCAGGCTTGACAGTGAGCACTTTACCTACGGGGCCATCTCGCCAGCCCTGTGACTAGGTGATTCTTCCTGTGTATGAGTATTTAAGAAATCAGGGATCCCATAAAAGAATTCACATGCATTTTGCTGTCTTTCCACCAACCCATCCACTCTTCCTCACCCAACCCTTCATGGTTTCAGGATTTTAAAACATTGAAATTATTTTAAAGTCTTTAGTCACATTATTCCTAAGTGTTGTTCACAGTTAAAGAGACACGAATTAGGAAATAAAGTTCTATGAACTGTGACCATCTCTTTAAAATAACAAGCAAAATCATTTCCAGAACACGGGAAGCTCACTGAAAATCATTGCAAATCTTTTCCCTGTCGGTTACAGGATAAGGTCATCTTATAGCATTTTCTTTCCACTGTACTTGAAAAAAATAATCCTATAACCTGTCAAGCAGGAGAAAAATATCAATTAACACATGTTGCATTATGGGTGTCTGGAATCACTTTGGATCGGCACATTCAACATGCTCTCAAAACAGTTTGCTGAACTTAGGGCCATATTTTAGCAATAAGTGCCGGAGTTGTTCTTTCCTTGCTACAATACTAAGACCAGGGGCTGGAAAGATGACTTGGTGGTTAAGAGCATTGAATGCTCTCTCAGAGGGCCCAGGTTCAATTCCCAGCACCCACATGGCAGCTCACAACTGTTGTAACTACAGTTCCAGGGGATCCGACACACTCGTGCAGATATGAATGTGGGTAAAACACCAATGCACATAAAATGAAATCTTTAAAGCAAACACCAAGAGCAAACACTCCCCACTGGAAAGCATGCAGCAGCTATGCTCCATTCTTTCAGGGATTTGGACACTATGGACAAGCCCAAGCACCGCCCCTGCTCTGTGGCACTGGGGCACAGAGGAGCTAACTGGCTGAGCCTTTCAGAGCACCAGATTTTTCCCTCTGTAGTGCGGGCTGACAAAATGCAATTGTCAGGGTGAAAGACTTGAGGGAGCACAGATTCTAGCACAACCATAGAATCCAGCACCATCAGTAAGATCTAGGACTAGCAATAGAACCTAGCACTACCAATCAGTACAATCTAGGACTAGCAACAGAATCTAGCACTATCAACCAACATCATCTAGGACTAGGAAATCGGTACTATCAATAGGATCTAGGACAATCATCAGAATCTAGCTGTATTTCCCTTGGACTAGCATTACTTTTCTGCATTCATTTTCATTTAAATTGATACAAGGCAACAAAAAGTATAGATTATTTTTCTAATTATTAGCCCCCCCACATACATACATACATACATACATACATACCTTTTCTTCTAGCAGGGGTCTGTACATGCTAGGCAAACTCTCGACTACTGAATCACACTCAAGCCTCATGTTCTGCTTCTCTTTCTTCTTTTGGAATCAGGGTTTCTAGTCCATGCTGACCTCAAGCTCACTGACCATGCCTTTGAACTCCTGATACTCCTTCCTCAATTTACCAAGCACTGGCTTTACACCTGTGCACAAATGTTCCCGGGTGCGCAGCGATGAAGATCAAACATGGAGCTTTAGACACGCTAAGCAAGCACTCAGCCAGCTGGGCCACATCCCCAGACCTATTCTAAGAATTCTTGTTCCTGAGTTCCTAAGACCGCACAGGCAGGCCTACCTTTGAGGGTACGCTAAAGCAGACAAGGTCGTTTGTATAATTCACATGGGTACACGTTCCTGGTGAACCTAGATTCTTTTGAATCAACACCGAATTCACCTTCACCAGAAGATAAACCCTTCTGACTTGCAGCGGTCTCCAGATGGGGGTGTCAAGAATCTCACCCAGCCTCCTGTTCCTCCCACCTTGAGAACTCACCTGAGTTATGGAAGCTCTCTTCTCCTTCCCTTTTCTTGCCAGGGTGTCCAGTCCTTTCAAGGAAGAAAATATGCCTTTCTTGTTTTTTCCTCTCTGGGAAAGGGAGAGTGTTCTCTTCCTGAGAGTGGAGCCATCTCTAGAACACACCTGATGGAAAACACAGTTGCCAGCCATCTTAAAGCCAATCACAGCGTCTTTGCGTGGAGACGTCAGTCTCAGTCTCAGTGACGGTGTCTGATGCATAGCTCATACACAGAAATGCAGCCTTCACACAGATGCTTCTTACCTAGACAGCACAAGCCAAATTCCAACATCCAGATGGCTCCACAGTGGGCAACTGTGTCAGCGAAACCACTCTGAGCCCCACAAACTGAGCCAGTTCAATGCAGAAGCCAGATGTAATTTTAGACTCTACCCATGGGGCTCCCAGCCTCAGGCCAAACAATCTTGATGTGTTGTGTTCGTATGTGTGTTCACACATCTGCAGGTGCATGTGGACACCAATGGTCAGCTCTGTGTCATTCCTGAGGTGCCATCTACCTCATTTATTCTTCTAAGTTTTCTCCTTTTCATGTGTATGTGGTGTAATGTGTATGTTCATATGTGTGTGTGTAAGTACATGTGGGGAGGTCTGGGGTTGACATCAGGAATCCTCCCCAAGCCCTCTTCCTGCTATTTGAGACAGGGAATATCAGTCAAACTCAGAGTTCATCGAGTTTACTAGCTGACTAGTCAACTTGCTCAGCTCCAGGAATCCTGTCTCCAGGCGGTAGTCATGGCCACGGAGCATTTCCAGGGATGCAAATCAGAAGTCCTTTCATCTTGCTTTAAGTATTGGCCATCACCCAAGCCCTACATCTATTTATTTATTTATTTATTTATTTATTTATTTATTTATTTATTTATTTATTTATCCTGTTTCTGGAGTTTGGTTCTTGTGGGTCTGAAGCTCTCCAAGTCTAGGTTCTAGGGATAAAACTCAGTCTTCACACTTGCAAAAAAAAAAAAAAAAATGAGTTTACTCACTGAGTTGTCATCCCAGCCCCAGGTTGGGCAACATTTAATGCATCTTTTTCTTCTTCACCCAGTAGGACCATTCCTCAGAGGTCCTACCTTCCCAAGAGTATGAGGAAGGATAGACCAGTAGATAATATGGAATAACTTCCAACTAGACTCCTAGAAACCCGAAACTGTCAACTACAGTCTCCCACGCCGATGCCCAGTACCTCGCCTCTGTGACCCTTGTCAGTTACGAGGCTAACTTTCAGCACAAGCTGGAAGCTAGCAACCAGTTAGGGAAAAGCAAGTCTCTACACAAGCCACTGACCCAGCCTTCCCCAGGAACTTACCAGAGCATGGAAAGTCGAAACAGACAGGACACCCAACCTGCCAAGAGCCAGCTTGGATGGGCGGCTGGTGGCAGCAAGGAGACTCTTGGGGTTCGGTAGCTCCCCACCTTGTAAGCTCGCCAAATAGCACCGCACGCGGAACAGGTCCATGTGGAATTTTTCCAGGTTCTGCTCCCATTGCTGGATCTTAAACAGCAAGACGAGAGATGATGTCGACCTAAGTCACAGGTCTGTGTTGCTCAAACTGCGAGTGAGCAGCTTCAACTTCCACAGCCCCCAAGGAACAATTACTATCAGCTGGAGTGGTGTGGTTTCAATCCGTTTCCCCTATTCCCCATACCTCACACCCTCCTAGAGAGGGTATTTCTCTCTCTCTCTCTCTCTCTCTCTCTCTCTCTCTCTCTCTCTCTCTCTCTCTCTCTCTCTCTCTCTCCCACACACACACACACACACACACACACACACCACATGGATGAACTTTATCAGGACAGCAAGAATCAAAGGCAGCTAGGGTGTGCCAATGTAGTGGCATGCCAAAGTGCATGATGGGTACAGCACCACACTAAACCACGCTGACTCAGCATGGGATGCAGAGTAAAACACGGGTCTCTCCTATTTCATTTCCCTCCCACTTACATCCTCAGGAATCTACTGCAGCAGTTCTCAAGCTAGGGTTCATGACACCTCTGGGGGTAGTACATCAGATATTCTGCACATCAGATATTACATTACGATTCATAACAGTAGCAAAATCACAGTTATGAAGTAGCAAGGAAATAATTTTTATGGCTGGGGGTCATCACAGCATGAGGAACTGTATTAAAGGGGCACAGTACCGGGGCGGTTGAGACCCGCTGCTCTACTGGATGAGCTGTAGACAGACTCACACAGCATGCATGATGGCAGTGACCCAAAGCTCGGGTCTAATCGGAGTTTCTCTGAAACAATGACAAGCAAATGCACTTTGGGACAGGACAGACAGCGCTCACTGCTCTTCAGTGTCTGGGGGCACACACATCACCTGGACATCTGGAAAACTTAAAGCAGCTATAGATATTTACACAACAGACATTGCCACGTATTTCTTCCAAACAAGGAGTCAGAGGCCGGCAAAGAAACGCCATCAAACGGCATTTGTTCATGCAAAGACTCCAGTCTTTGCAGTGCATAAACAACTGTGACCTCCATTTGCACGCAGATTGACAGACACAGGTGATTTGCCAACACAAGACTCAGAGGAGGGCTGAAGCTGGCTTTCCACAGGCCCTGGTGCCATCTCCATGATTCTGTCCAGGGTGACCGAGTTCCTCAGGACCAACGCCATCTCAATCTTCCGTGTCAGTCTGGATAACTGGGCATTAGAAAAATTCCCAACACTGGATACTGTCCCCCATCCAGTCTTCCAGAAATTAAAACTTTGTGGAGTATTTCATGCAAGTCGATGGTTCTCGACTTCCCAATGCTGCACCCTCTTCACACAGTTCCTCCTGTCATAGTGAACCCCAACCATAAAATTAATTTGGTTGACACTTCACAAATGTAATTGTGCTATTGTTATGAATCATAATGCAAATATCTGTGTTTTCCAATGGTCTTAGGTGACCCCCCCCCCCACACACACACACAAAGGGGTCGCAACCCACAGGCTGAGAACCACTACTCTAAGGTCTCTTCATCCATCTCTTCTAAGTTCAACATGTGACTTCCTGGATGAAACCAATGCACTGAGACCTCTGGGGGTACCGCTCAGTCAGCAGGGCGCATGCTCACTGGCTGACACGAAGCCCTGGGCCGGATCACAAATTGGGCATCGTGGTACACACCAGTGAGCCCAGCATGTGGAAGGTATAGGCAGGATTGGGTGTTTAAGGTCGTGTCCTCCCCAGGCCAGAGGAAAACGGTTTTTAATTTATCCAGACATGAAAGCTAAAAGCCTACTCTACAAACTTCTCCTTAGTGCCGCATGCAACAAAACACAGCAATGGCACGGACGGCACAAGAGACGGGGGAGCCACTTTAATGAAGCTATTCATTACCCCTTATTATAAAAGGGATAGAGTGTGTGTGTGCGCGTGTGTGTGCGTGCGTGCGAGAGAGAGAGAGAGAGAGAGAGAGAGAGAGAGAGAAAGAGAGAGAGAGAGAGAATGTGCGAGTGTGTATGGTGTGTACACATACATGAGCTCTATGCTACATGTGTGGGGATCAGAGACCACTTTAAGAAGCTGGCTCTCTCCTTCCACCTTCACCTGGGTTCCAAACATCCAGCTCAGGTCACTGGGCTAGCGCCATAAAGACATGTCACCAGCTGCATCAAAAGGGAACTTTTTAATGATGAAATCCGACAGGGAAACCCTAGATCTAAGTATTGACTCAACTTCAATGGCAAGCTTCCTCTTTCCTGGTAGACAGATATGTTCGGTGAATGAGCTCAGAGGTGCTCTGGACAGGTGTAAAGCGGGGGAGGAGGAGGCAGAGCTAGCAATAAAAATAGTGAGGAGGCAAATGAGCACATGGTACATTTAAAGAAAGATGGCAGCTTCCTGCAGGACCCAACCCTTTCGGAAAGTATTTTCTCTCCTTCAGTCACACAGTTGCAACATTTGGCCTAACTGTCCATTACTAGCATTGGGCCTAACAGATAATTTACTCTTTCCATTTTGGTGGGAGGAACTTTAAAGCACCCGCACTGAAATCCATGTTCACTACAGATCCCAACCCCCGACAAGGGTCTAACAAAGCTGACCAGCGGATACGACAGCAAGCCACAGTTCAGCCAGCTTGGTTTTGTTTCCGTGGAGACAAAAGTCACCCATTTCATAGCCAGTGAATTTTCCTTCAAAGCAAACTGGGAAGCCCAGTTACGGGAACCAGGGAACCGAGCTTTCGTCTCCCACTCGCACAAAAATCGTCTGTTTCACATTTAGCCAGCAAGAGAAACATTGTGGGCTTCACTGACGAGCCAGTGAGCAGCAGCTCAGCACCCAAGGGTTCATCCCTGTCAGCTACCAGCTGTGTACCACCAGAAACTCCACTCACCTAAGGGCCTGTTCTCCTGTCCGACAAATGGATGCCGTCTACCCATCTCTACTGGGTAGAGAAATCAGAAAATCAAATATACCATCACTTGAGAAGGAATAAGAATACTATACCAGAGAGGGAACTAGGGGAGAGGACAGCAGGGGAGCGCACTTGATAGCTGGGAGTAAAGAAGGGAAGAGGAGGATGCAGAGAAGAGTTGGGTTTCCTACAGGGAGGAAGAAAGTCCCCTGGCTCAAGAGAGGGGCCTGTGACAGTTCACGCTAATTTTCACTGGACAGCATCTAGAATTACCCAGAAGTAAGCTCTGAACATGGCGTTGAGGGGCTACTCAGATGTGTTTAGCTGAGGCAGGAAGAGCCATCCTAAATGTGAGGGGCACCGTTCCCTGGGCCCAGCATGGTATTTCATCACAAGAAAAGCAACAAGTAACTAATACAGCAATCAATGCCCATTCCCAAACTACCTCCGGAAAATAAGCAAAGATGTGAGCAATAGGGCCCTTGAAGGGCTGTGTTCTGCATCTGGGGCCACGAGAGACAACTGGAAAGCAACACGCTGAGCAGGGAGACAGACAGAACCAAGAGCCCTGCGACATCCCAGACAGAACCTGTGTGAGGAGAGTCAGGGCGCCCTCAGCCTTCATGAGAAGTGGGATGGACAAGGTGACCCAGGTGGCAAGGAGAAAGGAGGCAGCATGTTTGTACCATGCCGTGTCCCTCTGCTTGTAAGTCCCCAGAAATGGGATAGGAATGAAGAAATGGTCTAAGAGAAAACAGCTAAGTGGGCTTTGGATGAAGGCCAGGGTGGAGAGAGTTCATCTTCTGAGCTTTGGGATTGCAGAAGGGCTTTGAAACCAGGAAACCCCATAACCAGATGCGCTGGTTACATATGAACACTCTTACATGAAAATACATCACACCATCCAGGGCACTCTTCTCTGTCCCTCTTCTGGTTAACACCTCCTTTCAAGAAGCAATTCAGATAGCCCCTCTTCCAGGAAGTCTCCCAAAAATACATAGGAGGCCAAATCCCCGCTTTGCTGCTATCCCCAGTGGTAGGAAGCTATAGCTCTGACTTCGTCACCTTGTGTTGAAAACTCCAAACCCAGTTCTGTCAACCTTCCAGAGTGTCCCCTGGCCTACACACATGCCTAGCCTGCAATGTGTACTAAATTAAAGCTCCCTGAACTAGGCTAAACCTGTTTCTGCTGCCCACCAGACTTTCCACCACCTCCCTACTGCTCATATCTGTACATAGCACCTCCATCAATAGCCTTGTCCTCAACTCCACAACTGTTCCCCATTCTCTTCCACAAATGCCCCCCCACATCATGTTACATCTTCAAGGCTTCATCTAAACTGCCCGTCACCAGTTTCCAAATACCTGAGCACAACACATCCTTCATCATCTTCAGCCTTTAAGTAAACATAGAACAGGATGTGCAGGGCACACTAAGGCTTAGTCAATGGATACAGCTGCTCTCATGGGGTTCCTCCAAACACCACAGCACCCTTTTCCAGCCCACTTCAATGGGCAGAACCCTAGTTTCTGGAAAGGGGACACAATGGGCAGGCTGTGAGGGGGAGGGGAAGCCGTCTGGGAGGATGCCAAGACCGCCTAAGGGTGGTGAGGCCTTTGTCCTGATTTACTTGTCTGAAATAATAAACGGAAAGGAAAATAAAGTACTAACTGGACTTAATTTGCAATGCTTCCTCCCTCAGGACTTCAAAGGCGCGCCCCGTGAGGACACAGAGTGGGGTCTGGCACGCATTGGACACGCTCAAATGAAAGTTGCATCCTCTGCCGCATGAAATAGCCCAGAGGCCGGAGGAGTGGACCATGGTGTGGTTTATTTTAAGCAAAGCGTATGACCGACAAGGCAGCATGAAACAGCCATTGTCGCAGTGACAGAGTCACAGTGTCTTTCTATCAGGAAAGGGTGTTGACAACCATTTTCTCCACCCACCAACTTCGAAGAGGTCCTGTCCCAGAGACTTTATCTATGTTGCATGATGATGTCATCTACACCGTAGCATCTGCCATGGTGAGGACACACGGTGGCCAGATCTGAAGTTTCTGGAGTCTCTGGGAAAAAAATGTTCTACGAAAGAAAGTGCCCAGATCAGCTGTGGCTTCTAAGTGAACTGGAGTGCCACGTCACAGTGGAAACTTTCAGAGAGGGTGGCTTGCAGAGCACATGAAAGAGGCATGGGACTAGGCCTCATTGGTCCAGGCCTGTGGATACAATAGATAATACTTTCCTAGTGGGATGGAGACTTAAAAGTACCCGCCAGCCAAGAAGAGAAGGACCTGGAGAAAGATGTATTGAGGTTCACATGTGAATCATTCAGCTAACAGAAGACTAGATACCCCCAGACCAGGGTCTGTGTAAGGGTCAGAGCATGTTTGAGAAAAGAGCAATACATACACACAACGGGTAGAAGGTGGGCACAGCGTGAACGGCACCTATAGGCACGCCACTCCCAGCTGGGCACTCTCGGGCCCACCATCATTCTTGATTCTTGAGAGTGCTTTCCTCATTCTTAATAACCACCACTGTTTCTACCTCGACACACATGTGCCTGGGTCCTATTCTTTCTTCTGAGGCACAAGAACCTGGAAAATCACAGAAACCTTCTGGACTTCAATCCAATTACACACTTGCTTTCTTTAGGTTTTGGAAACTAGCAAATGGAGAGCAAATGGCTCTCCCTATAACTTCCTGACAGTTGAGCTGGGAAGAGTTGAGCCCAGTGGCTGTACTCCCGCTAATACCCACTGGGGAAAGTTGACTAAATTATAGCCTTAAAAAAAAATAAAAATCCAACATGGTGAGATGACTTTAAGGCAGAATTTCTGAAACTCAACCAAAGATCTTCTCATCGGGAATTTGCAGAGCACTGTGAGGCAGGGGTGGGGGAGGCAGGGGGAGATTAGGACTGACAGCAGGGGTGAAGAAAACCAGAGTGAAAAGATGGTATCAGGAAGCTACACTCAAAATGACCAACAGGACTCTGCCAAAGAGTGGGCAATGGGCCTCAAAGGATAGTGCCCTGCACTACACAAATGCTCTACACCTAAAGCTACAACAGCAGCCTGACTTCCTTTCTCTGTGCCAGGGTCCAGATAAGTTGCCCAGGTTGGCCAGTCATTGCTATGTAGCCTTAGCTGGCTCAAATTTCTGATCTTCTAGATTTAGCATCCCAAGTAGCTGGAACTATAGACCTACCCTAACAGGCTCTGCTGATTTCAGTTTGTAAGACGAGCTCCCCTTTGGACCACCTAACCACCCAATACTCTCAGATGTGTGTAAAAAGTTACAGAGTAGCAAGCCCTGCCCATCAGAGATCAGAAGTGATGAGATACAATCCATAATTCATTCACAAACTGCAAACAATGCAACAAAATATATGGAAAGGACGTATGTGGGAGTGGGGTAAGGGTGAATGTACTTACAGGCAGAGACCACTGACATTTTTTTTTCACTTTATGTGTCTGGATGCACTGCCTGCATGTCTACCATCTACGCACACACGTGTGCAGTGCCCACAGAGGCCAGAAGAGGGTGTCGGGTCCCCTGGAACTGGCGTCACAGATGTTGCGAGCTGCCATGTGGAATCTGGGCATTAAACCTAGGACACACCCTGCACACCACAGATAACTGGGAGGCTCTTGCAAACTGAAGCATTAGGATAGCTTCTGGACCATAGGTATCAACAAACAAAAGAGACAAAGCAGTATTCAAAAGCTGTGTGTGCTCCGGAGGCCTTCCATGAGACAATGAAAAGCAAGAGAAAGCGAAAGCAAGTTGTTAAGCAAACTATTCCCCTAACAAGAGCCCTAAAATAGTTTAACCACCGCGTGACACAGTAGAGCTAATCACTGACCAGATACACTAAGATACTAAATTACCTAGACTTGCTTTAAAAGTGATTAGCAGGGCACTGTTCTCAGGCACACCCATATGCTAGAGGTCAATAAGATACACAATTTACTCTCTTGGTTTTGTTTGTTTGAGCCAGGTCTCACTGTAGCTCAGGCTCACCTGAAACTCACAAGCAACCCTCCTACCTCGGTAAAAAAAAAAAAAAAAAAAAAACAACCGAAAGTCCCAGTCTAGGATGGAGACTACAGATTGGTATTGTGCTGCACACATGAAGAAGCATGAGGGATGTAACTCCACCTCTCCCTGTGAAGTCTTTCTTCTACTTCTTTCCTTCGCTGGAGACTCTGGGCTTTTTCCTCTGGAAACATTGTCCCTGTGTGCTGGAGCCGAAGAACAAGGGGTTTTGTTGCCCTAGGTTAGGCCTGTCTGCCGGGTGAGCTCTTCCCAGATGAAAGCAGAACACAGAAAAGAGAATGAATGCAAGCTGGGCTCCGGGTGGGAAGCCCCATCTTCTGGACAAACCCCACATTCTTCCACCCTCTGCTTTCCCCTGGGCTCTGTGAGCAAGAACGGTTCCATTCAGCACTGTAATTCTAAATAATTGCTAAAAACTGCATTCTGGCATTTTCTACTTAAAAAACAGAGACTCGCAAGCATTTCTACGCCACTTGCTACGAGACCTTCGTACCTGAACACCCGGACCATGGCCACTTTACTGCGCACTGTCTTTCCTTAGTGGCTCTGTCCTCCTAACATTTCCTGAAATCGCTACTTACACTGTGCTTCCTCCCCAACTTAAAACACTGCATCCAGCTCCAACCCTCAACGCCAAGAAGGCAGTCAGCTCTCCATCGCTGTGATGAAACGCCTGAGAATATCGACTTAGAGGAGGAAAGACCCCATCAGCTCACAAGTTCTGAGATTTTGGTGTATGGTCCCCTGGCTGTGTTGTGTCCGGACCCGTGGTGAGATAGAACACGGGGGACTGCTCGGGGCAGAACAAAGCTACTCACCTCATGGTGGCCGGAAAGGGGCCAGAGACAAAATACACCTTTTCAGGGCAGGCCTTCACTTACCACTTCCTCCACCTAGGCCCCAGCTCCTAATGTTTTTACTACTTTTAATACTTCATCCACCAATGACATCATAGTCCTTGTGAGCCAATGACCTCCTCAAGGCCCCTCCTGCGAACACCGCTGAAGGGAGATCACACCTTCAACACATGTGAGAACTAAGATCTAACTCACAACAAAAGGATAAAATAAATCCACCCAAGTCTTCGTGCCAAACTCCGTATGGCCTGACTTGTGTGTCTCCCCCAGATTTCCACATCAAGGGTCTCAATTCCCAAGGAGACAGAACTGGAAAGTGGCACTCTCTGGGAGGTAAGTAGGTCATGTGGAAAAGAACTTGGGAATGAGATCCCTTATGAAGGGGACACGGAGAATTAATTCCTTTGCTCCTTCCACCATATAAGAAGACAGCAGGACAGCATATCACCTCCACACAGGGAAGCCAGCTCCATCTGAGCAGAATCTGCTCAGGCCCTGACAGAGGACTTTCAGATTCTGGAACCATGAACAATAACTTCCTATTGTTTATAAACCACTTTGATGATGGACTTTGTTACAGGAAAGACACTGACCTTTGCACTGGTGGCCATCCCACCGGAGTGCCAAGTACATATCATGCCAATGTAACACTTCTGTGCCGGGTGCTCTCTGTTACATCTGTCCCAAACCAAATGACCCCTGCCCTCCTCCAAGCCTGGAAATCCCCTCTCCCAGCATAACTCAATGTCTCAAGGCATCTTCTTCCAGGGAGTCATCTTCACCATTTTCTCAAGTTCCCAGCCCAACTTCAACCCTGTGATCTCTCCAAGCATTTGAAGACTACGCCAGGTGTCACCTAATTGCGCTCATTCTAGAGTGTTCTTTATTGTCATATTTACCAGGCTTGCTTTCTAACTAAAGTGATCTTAGCAATAAGATTCACCTTTCATAATTATTTTTCATGCTTTCAACCAGATGCATCGCTAAGATACATTAATATGTGCACTATGTAGCGAGGGAAGACCTGAGAAGAGAGGAGACAACACACATGGGAGCGCATGTTGGTGCCCGTGAGTGGCACACAGTTGGTGGTACCTGGTTCTCGATGGCCTTCCTGTTCTTGGGGTCGCCCACCACAGACAGCTGCAGCTCCGCCATCTTCTTCATCTTGCTGTCCATGTCGATCTTCTGAAGCAGGCTTCTGGTCTGGCTCTTGAGCAGTCGCACCGTGTCCTCTTTCCCGTGCTTCTTTGCAAAAAGGGATGCACATGCTGAGTGTATGGCGGTGACCCAGTTTTCCAGATCTGTCTGGCTCGTGGCCTAAACATGGGATGGAGGAAGTGTTGGAGATTATTTGAGCACCAGTTATCTCCAAAATGATCTCTTCTCTCTCTCTCTCTCTCTCTCTCTCTCTCTCTCTCTCTCTCTCTCTCTCTCTCTCTCTCTCTCTCTCTCTCTCTCTCTCTTTCTCTATCACACACACACACACACACACACAAGTTTAGTTTCCCAAACAAACTCCCAACTCAGGTTCACAGATCCTGAAAGAACATCAAGAATTAAGCAGGAAGGACCATAGAGCCTATGCTGGTTAGTTCTACCTGCTGGCTTGATACAGTAGAGGATGTCCCAGGAAGATTTCCCATGAGGGACTGTCTAGAGTAGGTTGACCTGTGGCCATGTCTATGGGGGATTGTCTTGACTGCTTTAACTGACATGAAAAGACCAGGCTGAAAGTAGAGGGCACCACTCCCTAGACTTGGGTTCTGAACTGTGTAAGAGTAGAGGAAGTGAGCTGAGAAGTGTCTGTGTGTGTGTGTGCATTTGTTTCTTTCTCTGCCCTTGACTGTGAATATGATATGATTAGCTGCACTCCTCCACACATACAGTGACTTCCCCACAGCGATAGACTATGACCTAGCGTCATGAACTAAAATAAACCTTTTCTCAGTTGATTTTTCTCAGGATATATCAGCATGGAAATAAAAGGCAGAAACCTGCACATGGCAGTCAGGAAAACAAGGAACAAATAAACAGCTCTCAGGGACAGAAAACAAGGGTCTGTCCACCCAAGGTGACATCATGTCATACACATTACATTCATGCTAAAAAGCAATCCTGTAAGGATTTTTGGTTGTTGTTGGTGGTGGTGAAGGTGGTTGTTTTTCAAAATAGTCTCTCTGTGTAGCTCAGGCTAACCTGGAAAACACTAAGTAGACTAAAATAATCTTGTAGTCACAGTGATCTTCCTGCCTCAGCTTCCCAAGTACAGGTGTGGGTTACACCCTGCCTGGCTTCTGTGCACTCTCATAAACCTACTTGTTCAAAGTCCAAAGTGTCAAGGAGATACAGGTGCTCGACAGACACACACAGGTGCTCGACAGACACACACAGGTGCTCGACAGACACACACAGGTGCTTGACAGACCCACACAGGTGCTCGACAGACACACACAGGTGCTCGACAGACCCACACAGGTGCTCGACAGACCCACACAGGTGCTTGACAGACCCACACAGGTGCTCGACAGACCCACACAGGTGCTCGACAGACACACACAGGTGCTCGACAGACACACACAGGTGCTCGACAGACACACACAGGTGCTCGACAGACACACACAGGTGTTCAACAGACACAAGGTGCTCAACAATGATACCAGAAATCAATCAGCCTGCGGGACTCACCGCCATGCTAGGCATTTCTATAAAATTGCAAAACTCCCCAAAGGCAGATATCCATCTCCAAGGCAGCTGTTGCTTTCACAACACTAGTCTAGGAGGGTCTAGTGTACCTGAGAAGCTGCTTTTTTGACTTTTCCTAGGAATCCTGGGAGTGGTTGAAACTTCTTCCCTGGCCACAATCTCCAGGCTTTTCTTAAAAGATCTCAGTTCTGGAACTCTCAGACATTGCCCTCCCTAGGTCATGTGTTACACCCAGAGCCCAGCTCACAGTATTTTCTCTTTGTCCTCATCTGATATGACAGGCAGGAGCCTGGAACTTCACAAGGACCTGACAAATGCTTGCTATAGGAATGGCCAGGTCTTGGCACTGGTAGGGATGAGAAGCCACAGTCTCCTGCTCACACCCTCATCCCATAGCTAATGGAGCATTTACTGGATTCACATCCAAGTTCCTTTTGAATCCTGTTTGCTCTCATTTTATTCACTCCTGTGCCATCACCTCATTCCCCATTTGCACAACAGCAGTACCTGGAAAAGGTAGACATCTCCGCAAGAGTTGCTCAGGCAGAACACATGCTCCTTCTTAGGATGCTCTGGGACAGACTGCACGATGCTGTCCTCTGCAAAGAGGGCACAGCGTGGGGCGCTATTCTGATCCATGGAATTTTTTCCATAAGTCTCATAAAACAGCAGAGTACAGCCTGGGAAAGACAGAAGCAGAATGACACCCCTGCCGCAGGGCCAGAGAATGTAGAAAAGGCGTGAGAGGTAAGTGATACCCCATCCCTAATGTTCCCAGACACCTGCAAAAGAGGCTGCTGGTATATGTACAAGGCAACCCTGGCATGTGCAGACCAGAATGAAAACCAGATGATGCACTCAACGTGACATCATGACCAATAACAAAGCAGTGTGCCTCCGCCTTACTCCCCAGGGATTCTCTCCACACAACTGTCCTGCAAGGTTTTCAGAGTGACATACTCCAATACAGCAATGAGAAACTGGGGATACGGTCACATATGTGGGTGCTCCAGACCAGATGACAGCGGAGCGGAGATATGAACTTTGGCCTTCTCACCTCAGCACCCTCCTTCTCAATCACAGGATACCGTGAGTTTGAGTGCCCTTGACAACCCTCCAGCCAAGGAAACCCTGTGAACTGCAGGGAAAGCCATTCATTGGAAAAGGCAGATGGTCGCCGTTAAGGCAGATGGTCCCCGTTAAATGTTCTATCTTCCAACTCTGGTCTTTGTCTACTTAGCACTGCATACATCAGTGACAGCAGGTCACAAGAAGATAGTTCAGTAATAATCCCGTTCTACAGAAAACCATTTCCAATTTATCCACATGATCACCTTAAGAATAATTTCCAAATTCTAATTATATACACACATATATATGTGTGTGTGTGTGTGTTCAAATAAGATTAACCAAAATACATTAGTTCCAACATTATAATTTATAGAATTGAAGCCAAGAAAGTTGATCTTAACATAATGAATTCCCAGAGGGAAGAAATGGAGACATGAAGGTTATGGGGGAAACCAAGGCTTTGGATTGGATCGAAGGCCTGCTCCACAGAAGGGATTTCATACCTGCTACTCTAGACCTGTTACTCTAGACCTGTCATCTCCCTAGGAAAAGGCTGTCACACACGACCAGGCAAAAGGAAGAAGACTGCCACCTCCTTGAAAGAATCCCAAGACCGCTAATGACGGAGATGAGGGTGACATTTATCTTTTGAAGACATGCTTACCTTTACTTCCATCCTGTCACGCTGGAAACGCAATCCCCATGCCCTACAAATACAATCCTTAAACCTTTCTGCACTTGTAAAACTTCTCAGCAAACTCCATACCTTGTCCTGAGTCAGCTAAGGCCTAATTTCCTTATCCCTCCCAATTTTTTCCCGGAGCTGATCCTTTCTTCCATGTTTCCAAATCTTTCCTCTTATGCATGACAGCCTGCTTCCCTGCTTCACTGGGACATGAAAACTAGGTCTGTTCTTTGCTTTCCTCAGCCAATCTTGAAACATAACCCATAATGAGAAGTCATTGGATCCTGGGCCCTTCCCACATGGCACACACTGTCCTCTGGGGAAACTTACTAGAGGAGCTTATAAGGCAATAAAGAGATGAAGCCTACTAACCAAGGTTAGGGAAGGGGTTCGGAAATTCCTAAACAGAGTGCACAGGAAAGCTATGAGGGAGGGATGTTAGGCCGTTCACACCTGCTGTGGACATGTGTGATTTGTGCTTGTGCTCTCTTCCCTATGGAAGTAGGGGTGGGAACATCCAATCATGACTTCTGAAATGCCCTGTCATGTCTCTCTGACAATCATAGCAGGCTTTTGCTGAGGCGCAGGCTCCAGCTCCTGTCTGCACCTGCATTAGTCAGGGCTGTGCTCACTGCGGCATCTCACCACCCCACAAGATGGAGTTCTTCCAACCCCTACACCGACAGCGAGCAAAGCAACCAGGTTGCTAATTGGCATTGCGTGTGAGAGGCATTCTTCCCTCAACAAGACAAATCCTCATCTGTTCTAAAAAAAGGACCACAGGGAAGCGGGGAGGAGGGAGGTCACACTGAGAGTGTAGCATAGTCCCTCAGCATATGCTCAGCATGTCCAAGGCCCCAGGTCCAACCCCGAATAAGTGAACAAGGAAACAGCTGTGCAGTAGTAGCCGCAATTAGCCTGTCTTAGTCAGCGAAAGGGGAGGATGCAGGCCCAACCTTCTAGGGAACATTCCATCTAGGAAGGGCACAGCTTGGGAGTTCTGAGCATACGCATCCCAGATAGCACAAGTGAGGTATACGCGACAGTAATTTTAGGGTTTTATGCTACTCTAGACACAAGCAAAGTATCAAAGAGTGGCTGAGAAACATATACAGAAAATAATATACTTAAAAATGATTGATTATTGGACTGAATAACATATAAATGGTTAAGTCAAGAACTAAATACACTTGTTAAGTGTTTACAGTGGAGCATGCTAGGAAATGATAGCTTGCAATCTTTCAAGTCAGGGCTAGGAAAGTGGCTCGGTTCATAACGTTCTTGCCTTGCAAATATGAAGCTCTGTGTTTGATCCCCAGAATCCACATTAGAAACACAAACTCAGGCATAGTGATAGTCTATATAATTCCAGTGCTGGGAAGGCGGAGACAGGTGGATGTTGGGGCTCACTGGCCAGGTGGTTTAGTCAAATTGGAGAATTCTAAGTCGGAGAGAGCCTGTGTCTCAAAATAAGGCAGACAACCCCTGAGGAATGACACCTGACACTGTCCTCCGGCTTCTGCATGTATGTGTGTGTGTGTGTGTGTGTGTGTGTGTGTGTTACACAGACACACAGTATCCTGCATACCTGACACTGTCCTCCGGCTTCTGCGTGTATGTGCGTGTGTATGTGTTACAGACACACAATATCCTTCATACTTCCTCACGTCAAAGTGAACCTCAGCCCACGTACCTTTCAGCGTCACCCAGTACTGCTTCCATTTCCTCCGAGTCACCAGCTCCAGTTTCCTCTCCTTCTGCAAGGTGACAAGGGGTTTGAAGAAGAGCCACCCGGCTTTCCGGACCACTCCCTGCTCCTTCTCAAAGAGCAGATCCAGCTGCTCCAGGGAGCTGAGGGACTCGCTGCTCGACTCCACCGTTTCTGTGGACGTGTCCGCATGCTCCATGTTGGCCCTGCTCATTTCCAGCTCTCGCATGAAGTTCTCGTAAATGTTCTGTTGGAGGGGATCACTGCCGATCACGTGAGTGGATTCGCTTCTCTGAGGCAGGGTTTGAACTGAGCCCCCTGACCACAGTAAGGCAGATGTCTGCGTGGATGCCTGCAGGTCTGTGTTCAGTCCGTCTGAGTGACTATCGAAGTACTCGCTGCCTTCCTTGGACCGCGGTTCCTAAACACAACACAGATTACCAGCTGGTCATCACCACAAGCTATGGTAGCCACAGCAACTGCCCCCTCTATACAGCATCGGTGTAAGGTGGCTACATCCAACAAAGGTGATACAAAGAGCCTTGTAACAAAACACAACCCGAATCAGCACATCTCCAAACCAGAAAGAATTTTAGAAACAGCACCACCCAATCCCACGTATACCAGTGGAGTCAAATTTAAAGAGGTGAACAAGAAGGCACGGGCTCTCTGAACCTGGCCTGAGTTCAATACCAAATCAATTAGGCAGCATATTTAAAACATACTAGTAAAGAGTTCTAGAATGATATTCTTTTTGTTTGTTTGTTTTTTCAAGGCAGAATTTCTCTGTGTAGCTTTGGAGCCTGTCCTGGAACTAGCTCTTGTAGACCAGACTGACTTCAAACTCACAAAGATCCACCTGCCTCTGCCTCCTGAGTGGTGGGATTAAAGGCGTGCCCCACCGTCGCCCACCAAGAATGATATTCTTTGCTAACTATGATTCGGTATCTTCTAGGAAAGGATTCATGTTCTTATCATCCATTCTTCTCCTAAATCATGTGAAACTATTGATTTAGAAAATAACCACGGGGGTGGGCGGGGCTGGGAGCTGACACTATTAGAACTGAGCCACACACAATTCTTCTGTCTGTTGCAAATGAAGTCCTCTGACCAACCAACCAGGCTTAGACTCTTCTATAGAATAACCTCTACCATCCTATTTCCCCTTCATACAGTAAAACCCATGCTGCAAGGACTCATAATCCACTAGGAGTACTGCCTAGGAACTGGAGGTTATTGGGCTTTTTTTTTTAAAGACTTGCATTTTTATTTAATTAGAGAATTAATCTTAAGAAAAAAGAAGTAAACTCTTTGGTCCAACTCCTTTTATCTGAGTAACCATTTTACTTTAGGCACCAGAGGACGCCTCAGATGTGACTCTTGACTTTAAAATTGGTTCCAATACAAACTCAAACACAAGCCACTCTGAACAAGCTCTACAATTACTTAAAAACTGCCGCCTCCTGCTAAAGCTGGGGACACGGAACACACAGCCAGCCTGTCACCGAGTCAGGCTACAAGCATAAGACATCCATTCCGATGCTTTCATGGAAAGCAGCTGACAGATGGAGCATTCATTGCTGAATGGGAGAAAACCAGCTGTCAATGGTAGCTTCCACCTGTAACCCAGCATACTGGGAAGCTGAAGCAGGAGGACTGCCACGAGTTCAAACCAACAAAGGCTATCTAGTGAGTTCCAGGGCAGCCTGGGCTAGAGAGCGAGATCCTACCTCAAAAATAAATAAGTTAATAAATAAGATAGCAGTGAGCTCACTCCAAGTTCAAAAAGCACTGACATACCAAATACCCAGCTCAGATTAATATAGCTGCAAGGAAAAGGTTAGAACAGTTCAGTAGGGCTGGACAGATGGCTCAGAGGTTAAGAGAATTGACTGGTTTGAACAGAGATCCTGAGTTCAATTCCTAGCAAACACATGATGGCTCATAAACATCTATAATGAGATCTGATACCCTCTTCTGGCATGCAGGCAAACAAACAGATAGAACACTATATACGAGAGAGAGAGAGAGAGAGAGAGAGAGAGAGAGAGATAGGAAGGAGGAAGGGAAGGAGGGAGGGAAGGATGGAAGGAAGAGAGGAAGAGAGACAATAAGGAAAGAAAAAGCAATAAAGCTAGAGACATGGCTCAGCCATTAAAGGCTAGGCATCAAACATATAACAACACTCAACTACTCAGCTGTTGGTGAGCTTCTCACACTATTTCCTTTTTGTCAAAATCAAAGTGAGAAGAAACTAGGTCAGGGGTCATTGAGTTGGGTCCCTATTTTGAAAACTCCACCTTGTGGAGATGCTTTCTCTCTCTCTCTCTCTCTCTCTCTCTCTCTCTCTCTCTCTCTCTCTCTCTCTCTCTCTCTCTCTCTCTCTCTCTCTCTCTCTCTCTCCCTTCCTTCCTTTCTTTCTTTCTCTTCCCTTTCTCCCTTCCTCCCTCCCTTTCTTTCTTTTTGATATTTTCTTTTGGAAATTTCATCTAAAAACCAATCAGATCACATTCACTGGGTGTCTTTTATAGGAAAGCCACCACTGGGCAATGGAGGAGGGTTTTCCAAGGCCCAGGTGCTAAAAACAGAGCCCAGAACACAAACAGCTCTTACTAATCACGCTAGCATCTCCCAGTGTGTTTACACCATGTCCTGTGGTGGTTCTTATTTATACACCGACACCTCTGCTTCAAGGAGCGAATCAAACAGTTGCTGTGAGTCACTGGGAAAATTCAAAACACTTAGAGATTCTTCTCTTAACTGCCACTTTGCTGAGACTTTTCTTAAACTCCTAGGTCATGAAGGAAGGCTGCATTTTTAGCTGCACTAATGTCACAGCCCCTAGCCACGGGGAGAATCTCTCTCCTTGTGAGAGACTTAGCCGGGTATTTCAAAAGCAGAAAATCTCTGGCAGAGAGCAGCACCCAAGTTGCATATGACCAATTAACACTGTTGTCGTTGATTGCTGTGGGACAATGGTTTTACCCTGTAAACATTACTTGTTTAATGAAATGCTGATTGGCTGGTAGCCGGGCAGGAAGTAAAGGCGGAGCAATGAGAACAGGAGAATTCTGAGAAGAGGATTCTGCAGTCTGCAGTCATGATCCAGACACAGAGCAAGTAAGATGTGACTGCCTGGCCAAGAAGGGTGCCAAGGCACGTGGCTAACATAGACGAGAATAATGAGCTAATATAAGTTATTAAAAGTTGATGGGAAGCCTGAGCTAGTGGGCCAGTCAGTTTGTGATTGGTGTAGACCTCTGTGTGATTCTTTGGGACTTAACAGCTACAGGACCAGGCGGGACAGAAACCTCAGCCAACACCTGATCACCAGGGCACTAACAACTGCAAGAGAGGGTGAAAGTAACATCGCTCCACAGGGAAGCAAGCACTGCTTGATCCATCTCACTTATGTGAGAATCCAAACTCGGTGGACATGAAGGCCAGGATAAGAAAAAGGCTGCACAGGTATAAAACTTTGCTTACACCAGCCAAGAGAGTTCTGCTATGCTGCATTCTGACTGAAGCTGATGGCCCTTTGGACATATGAAATATGCCAAGGCAGTAGATTACTTAGAGTCACACAATAAAGCAAAGCCCACTTGATAAATGTGTTTAGTGGTGACTGTGTCAACTAGCTTGGTGATGGTGACCATTCCCATTGTATATGAATGTCAAGGTCTCAGCTTATGCATGCTAAATATATTCCATTTCTGCTTATTAACTATATCCTAATAAAGCTGAAAAAGCAAAAAGATGATGCCTTAGAGGAAACCCCATCTCTAGCCTCATATGTAAGGAAAAGGACTGAGTCCTTGTCTACACACACCTCACCTCCGGCCAGGAAAAGACTGCTGGCCTCCGAGACAATGTCACTTCAGAACAGAAGTGAGAGTTAACCATTTGAGGGGGCCAGAAACTGGGTCTCGGTGTCCTAAATTCTCCCTGTGACAAGCCACTCCCCAAGGTACATGGTAGAATTGTTTCCACACCCCTCCATGAAGTCAGGCCTGACCTTATCATTTGCTGTGCTCAGGGAATATAAGCACAAGGTAACACGTCAGTTCTGAGAGAAAGCTTTCAAAGTGAAGACACAACTTTCTCTGCTGCAGTAGCTTACACGCTCTTCAGGACAGTTGTTCTGTCAGCCTAAGGTCTCAGAGAGTAGCACAGACCCAGTTACCTGTGGACTACAATGAACAATGTATCCTGTACTGGGAAACAAGCCTTTGTCATCCCAAGTCACAGAGATGGGGGCAGGGGCACTGTTGACTCAGCAAAGCCTATCCTGTCCAGACTGAAAGAACAAAATGCTTAGCCAAGACAAGATGAGGGTCTTTGTCAGCTAAAATTGTAGGAGGTATTTACCAAGTGCTCTCTGGTGCATGCTTCTCTATCTCCTACTATGGCATTCTTTTTCAGCTGTCTGGTTTTCAGGCTCACACGCATGAGCATAGACTTAAAGGTCTGAACTGAAAGAGCTGTTCCTTTTATGTCATCTTTTAAATCAAAACAAATGCCTGTCCATCAAGCCCAGCTTTCTGAATCATCGCTTTGCTGGCATACAGAAGTTTTTGTGTGTGAGAGAAAGTAGCTATCGCTTCAACGCCTTGTTAAAGCATATCTTCACAAACTCCTCCTGTGCATGGACTGCCTTTTTCTGTGTGAACTACTAGGGGTTGAGCCTAGGGCTTCGGGAATCTTCCATGTATACTGTTCTATAAACCTATGTCCCAAGACATTTTTATTTTTTCACTTTGAGACAGGGTCTCATTGAGTTGCCCAGGACTTTGAGTCAGGGTCTCATTAAGTGGCCCAGGCTATCTTTGACCTCACTCTGTGGCCCAGAAAGACCTTGATCTCCCTGCCTCAGTTTCCCAAGTAGTTAGCATAACAGTCCCGAACCATCACACGTAGCTGGATTACATCTTTAAGAACTTTATCCTAATCTTTTCTCTGAAAGGAAATGTCTGGAAAATAGGACTGGAATTTATTTACCGAAAAAAAAGTCAATCTTGTTCACATCTATAGATAATCAATCATTGGGGAATCCACAGACAAAACTTTCAAAAGCTATCCTAATGGGTCACTTAAAAACAAAGGGGGACTAAATCTTCCATCTTATTCATCAATAATTAATACTAATCAACAACTTCTTGGCATTTGTCTAAGGTGTTACAGATGTGGCCGCCAACAAGCTTCCCCACTACCTGACCAGGAAGACAGCAAACTTCTTGATCCCTCGGTTTCCTCATCTCTAAGATATGGAGGTCCTTTCTAGCATTACATTTCTCTTTTTAAAATTCTAGTTATTTCGCTCATAAGTTCACATGGCACACAATATATCAGAGGGAAGTCTGTGCATGGCACAGAAATGAAGGAGGCTCAGTGGCCCTGTGAAGGCTGGGCAGGCAGTCAGTGACTGTGGCAGAAAGCGATCCACACACCATGGTAACAGGTCTCGTTTGGACCTGCTGAGAAAGGACCCGAATGTGTTCGGGATTACTGTATGTCACAAACACAGGTGACAAAATATGCTCCGGACAAACAAAAAATGGTATTCCATGACAGTATGCATGAGGGGATCTGGTGAGAGCTACTGGACACAGCCAGCTCTGTAATACTGGGATCCAAAGGATGTGAGCTACTACAGTCCTGGGGCAGCAGGGGCTGAACAGCGTGCTATGCTCAAGCGCTGTGAGATGTTTGGGAAACAAGAGCCAGGAGGCAAACGCCTAAAGCATCTGTTTGGTGATTTGGCCTAAGAGGTAATAACCCAAGAGCAAGAAAATTACTAAACTGAGCTGGGCAGTGGTGGTGCACGCCTTTAATCCTAGCAGAGGCAGGCGGATCTCTGTGAGTTCAACGCCAGCCTGGTCTACAAGAGCTAATTCCAGGAAGGTTCTAAAACTACAGCGAAACCCTATCTCAAAAAAATACATAAATAAATAAATAGAAAGAAAGAAAGAAAGAAAGAAAGAAAGAAAGAAAGAGGAAGGAAGGAAGGAAGGAAGGAAGGAAGGAAGGAAGGAAGGAAGGAAGGAAGGAAAGAAGGAAGGGAAGGAAGAAAGAAAGAAAGAAAGAAAGAAAGAAAGAAAGAAAGAAAGAAAGAAAGAAAGAAAGGAAAAAGAAAAAGAAAATGACTAAACTGAGGGATAAGAAAGAGGTCCTGGAAATAGGATGGTGGCCACCTGATCTCCATCTCCCTTGGGAGAGAGGGTGGTGATGGCAGACACCATACCCAAGAAGGAAGTAACTAATGGTAAACTTTATAAACAGGGTAATGTTTTGCCAGGAGAGGTTATCTTGTTACCAGCTATTAACGCCCCATAATTTTTTTTACACATGAATGTATGTATCTAGCAGGGTTAAGACAACATTCCTCTATAAACCGACTGCCCTAATCAGACTCCTTTTGACTCCATAACCTCACTAAGTACATAAACCAAATAGAAATAGACCAAAGGGCTGGTGGGGGGGATTTGGCTCAGTGGTAATAGCACGTGCCCAGTACGTTCAAGACAATGGGCTCCATCTCCAGCACCATATACACGTCCATTCTCCACAGTTTATGATTGGTTACTAAGCAATTCAAATATAAAGTAATATCAAGTTGAGAAGGCCTCCCTATCTGAACTTAGTGCCTATCTCCTTGCCAGTTCTATTTGGACTTGATGACTGAAAGACCTTAGACTGCCAGTCACTTGGACCTTCACCCAGGTCTACGCCTTCCAAGAACAGTTGGACCAGCTTCAGAACCAGGCCTGTGGGCTTGCACACAGTGCCAGAGCAATTGAGTACAGGACCCGGGTACTATGGCTGAGGGCTATGCTGTCTTTTCCTGCCTTGGAGCCTAAGCCAAAGTCTTAATGGAGACAGTAGCAGGGGCCTTTAGTGGGGACTAGGTTTAGGTGAGAGCCAGGGGCTAGAGTTCTGAAGATATAGGTGTCCTTGTAAGAAAAGAACGAGACTAGGGTCGCCCTCTCCCTTCCCTGCTGGGTAAGGTCAGAACCTTCAGCAGCCGGGAATGGGCCCTACCTAGAATCTCACCACAATGACTCCCGACTTCCCAAACTCCAGAACCACGAAATATCAGTCTATGCTTCAGCCACCCACTCAATAGTGGTATCCTGATCCATGCCTTGGCTAAAACATGAAGACACGGGAACTGGCAGCTACGACTCAAAGTGCATGTCTGAAGCGAATGAGAAAGTAAACCCCCATCAGAAAAGGAGCCATGCTGGGTCCAGCTAAACTCTTTCCCTTCACCCGCTCACCTAACATCATCACAGATAACTATCACTGTAAAGAACCGGGGAAACTCTAGGACACTACGGCCCTGACCCCAGCGTGTCACCTAACCCTCACCTGCAGTTTCCTCTTCTTCCTAGAGAGGCTTCCTGTCCAGTCACTGATGCGTCGCATTCTGGCTTTGAGGGTGTCCTTCTTTGCGGCGTCCTCAGTTAAGGCTTTGGACTTGCGACAGGGCAGAGTAAAGGAACTGTAGTGCATGGGATCCCTGTGATCCACCCTGGAGGGCACGTCCATGTCAGACGCAAATGAGACGCGGTTGCTCAGGCTGACTTGGGAGCCGATGTACTCATCGGAAGAACGGCAGGTTCCAGATGGAGAGCGGCACCCCAGGCTGGCATCTTTGTACAGTTCCCGGAGGGAGGAGAGGGAAGAGCTTTGGTTGAAAGGTTTTTTGGTGTTGCTGGGTGGGAAGCTGGTAGGGAGGCTGGGGTCCGGAGTGCTAGGAGCCAGGAAGGAGCCCTCCACCTCACTCATCTCTCCAGCATTGCCCCACGGGGAGTCATACCAAGATGACTCCGAACTCAGCGAGCTGCCTTTGCTGGAGCGCAGGTGAGAGTCAGTGGGAGAGGGGCGCTGGCTGGCTGGGGAGTCTGCACCCGAATCCCGCCTAGCTTCTGGCACCAGGCAGGTTTCCGATGCCAACGTAGGGGAATACCTCAGCAGCTGCACAGGTCCGCTGGGGTCCTCTGAGGGCCCTTTGTGGGGGTTGCCACCGTTATGGAACTCAACCCTTAAACACCCATCTAACTTCCCCAATGTCTTGATGAGCACCCTGGGGCTCCTGCGGTCCTCGCCTGGTGGGGTGGACCCCGCGATGCTCTCATTTCTTCTGTAGCAGGTGAGGAGGTGTCCATTGCAGTCCCTGGAGGTCACGTGGCTCTCCCCTGACTCGTGGCCAACATAGTGGAAGCCATTCTCCGGCACGAAAGCACCATGGTTGCCCTGGAAGTCATTTCCTGTGGCGTTCGCTCTGTGCTTAGAGTAGGCAGTGCCCTTTGAGACTTTGCACGTGGGCCCACTGAGTCTGGTGGCATAAGGCTGGTGACTCTTAAAATGAGAAAGGCAGCTTCGGGCTAGGGACCTGGACTTGTAGCCGGCTCCACTGCTTCCGTGAGTCCATCCATGCAAAGACTTCTCATCTTTTGCATGAATGCTACGTATTTTCAGGGAGCAAGGCTTTTGCTTAGCACCGGTGACAGTATTGCTATGATTCTTGGATCCTTGGAAGGTATACTGACTCTCAGAGTTCCCCATTTTAACCTAAAATACCCGAGAACAGTTGTATCAGTATGAGTCATGATCTAAATTATACAGCAGTAAGACAGGGTTTTCTAAACACAATAATTAATAATATTGATATTAGTAATATTAATATTAATAATAAAAACAATAGTTAATAATATTAAACAAGGGGACTGGAGGGTACAGGACATTTCTTTCCATGCCTGACCAGAGTCAAAGGTGCAGAGACAAGAGTCATTTGACGAGCTGGTTCCCCTGTTGCGAAAGGCCACACTGGTCACATGGACTATTGCATTGTAAGTATTCAAATACAGTTTAGAGTGTGGGCACCAGAAAAAGGTTCTGGTCTCTTTAAATCCCCTTAAAACTCATGTGTTAGGGATTTTAAGTGCACTCTCAGTGGTGTGTTGTCAAAACTGAACAGGCATCAAAGTATCGGCTAAAAGTAGACCCAGTGCTGGCTAATAATCTTTGAAGTAAAAAATGGAAGAAAGTCTAGACGCATGGGCATACAATCGGAGAGGTATCAGAGAAATTACATTTTCATTACAGAGGAATCATTGTTGAGGCCAACAGCTCATATAATATTGGAGAATGGGTCTCAGGATCCCTCCAGATTCCAAAACCCTCAAAAACTCAGGTCTTTGAGTGCAATCTTTGTACTGACAACATACCCCAACATGTCCTGCCCCATGTACGTTTTCTCTTAGACTACACATACAGCGCTTGACAATGGAAACGCCATGGAAACAGGTGTCACTCCGTGTTTCCCGCGAATCATTTCAAGAGAACTGATTGGACAAGTTCAGTAGCGCTGTCATTATCCAGTTGACAGCAAGATGAATCTACAGGTGCAGAACCCTGGGAGCCAGATGACCGTCATACTCAGTTCCCAAGCAACCACAGTCCTAGTCAATTAACTTTAGAATGCTTTGGGAGAAAACGTTCAAATACTTAATAGTTTAGGATATGGGCAACAGAAAAAGGTTCTGGTCTCTTTAAATTCCCTTTGAAGTTCCAGTTAGCACAAGCAGTTGAGGAGATAAGCAAAATACAAATTAAAATTTGCTCCAAGCCTCCCCCAACCCCTTTAAAGCTCATCAGCATGGAACTGTTATGAGCCAACAGCACTTCTTGTCAGGTTCCAGGAATATTTAGCAGGTTTGTAAGCTCTTCATTCTTGCACATCAAAGCTTGCAGAGCAGAAATCAAATGGATGGCTATCTGGTTCGTGGCAGCTATCAAAGACTTTAAAACCCCAGCCACTGGAGCAAATAAACCCTTCTTCATTACTCAGTGGGTCCCGCACTTCTGAGAGGCCCACGAATCTGAGCTGTCATTACCTGCAGCCTGGCCTCGGCTGGGAGGGAGGTTAATGCTCAGCAGGTTTTACAGCTCCTGGGAAGGAGGCAGGCACTTAACAAGCATGGGGCTGTGAGTTGGTGAGGTGATCCTGAAAACCAAAACACACACACACAAATAAACCACGTGAAAACTCCATCATTACATTTTACATTTTTAAACTTATTTTACACTCATAAGGAAAAGCAAAAAAGTAAACTTGGGGAGGTAGCTCAATTGGTAATGTTTGGTAATAACCTACAAAGCCCTAGGTTGGATCCTCAGCATGGCTTAAAACAGGCACATTGGCATGTGCCTATAATACCAGTTCTCAGAAGGCAGAGGCAGGAGGACCAGAAGGTAAAGGTCATCATTGACTATGCAGCAAATTTGGGGTAGTAGGCTACAAGTCTGGACTATATCAGATCCTATCTCTAAAATGCATAAATAAATAAATGACCCAATGGTTTAATATAGATTATCCAGAAATAAAGTATCAATGATCAAAAATCATTTGTCAATGGCTCGGTGAGCAAAGGCATCTGTTGCTAGGCCTGACAGTCTGAGTTAGGTCCCTGGATGCTATGTGGTGGAGAGAAGGGACACTCCTGTAAGTGCACGCCACGGCATGTATGCCCCCACCCCATCAATAAATAAATGAAAACAGTTTCATGAACTAAAACAACACACTGACAAGCTAATAAACGAGATGTCTATGAGCTTCCCGATTGATCAAGTTGTTAGAGATCTACAGGCTGCCAGAACTGTCCGTTCTGTGTCTGCAGCCAATGACAGCCTTTGTGGCTGCAGAAGCCTGTGAGAACGTTCAAATGAGCCAGGCTCATCTGTCACCAGTCCCAGGAAAACAGTCTCTGCTGACAAGGCTGTAGGGATGTGCCTCCCCCCCACTCCCTCCGCCTTCTTGCAAGACAAGAACAAGTCATTGTTCTCTATTTGCCCAAGGAGTACAAACAAAAGCCCAAAGTAAAATCAAGTAATTGGCTAAAGTCCTAAGTTACAAGAGAGGCTGACTTTTTCCTCAAGCACGGGCTGGTGGGGGCCAGAGGTCACCCTCCAGAGGACAAGGTAGCCATCTAAGCATGGAGGGCTGGGATGGAAAGTGACATCTGGTGGCGTTCTGCCTTTATTTTCTCAGAGATATAAACAGCAAAGTGATGGAAGAATCGAGAAAGGCCTTTTGAGTTCCTTTTCTGGAGTCAATCCGCTAAGGACCCAGCTGTTTCACAACAGCTGCATCATCTTCCACCCCCACCAACTCTATATCCCACGGCTCTGACACTGCCACCCCCTGTGGGTAGAGGCTCCTCAATGGGGTTTCCATTCGAGTCTCCCTGAGGAGTCCTGAGGCTGAGCCTCTCTTCACCTGCTGATTGGCTCTTGTACATCTCCTCAGGATGGATCCATCATGACTTACAAAGTCGAAGAGAGAAGCCAGTAGCACCTGACCCAGGTTCCTCTCAATAAAACCAAAGCCACACATCCCCTGATTGGTTCTATTCTCACAAACATGTTTTACACTGGGGGTGGAGTGGGGGGGGAGTCAAGGGTGAAAGCAGGAAGCGTAATGGCTCATTTGAACTGATTAAAACTGAGGCTAACACCTAATTAATGAGACTGAAATACAGCCTGCTATGTGACTGCCCCCTGCCTTACAGTGAGCCATTCCCCTATATATACCAAAGAAGGGCCAGTAATGGGAAGACAGGCTCTGACACAGGAGCACAAGCACGGAGTCCCATCTCTGTGAAGTACACACCCTGAGCTGTTAGTCTATCCCCTGCAGCACGGTGTGTGTTTAAACTGAGGGAGGTAAAAACGGCCACAGATGTTCCCAGGTATGGCTTCTTGGACCTTCAGAGTCAATGAAGGGAGTGAGCCTCTGCGTTCAATTTAATACTTTTGTCACCAGTGGCAACATGAAAGAGAAAGGCTCCTGGGCCTCTCTCGTTGGCCCTTCTGATCCAACGGCACCCCACAGGGTACTCCAGAGCCACGTGAACCCGCCAGTGTGAGGCCAACTGTCAGATACTCCTGGATGGCAGAGGTCGGTGCTCAGAGCTCCAGAAGAGTGCGCTATGCCAAGTGGAAGTCTGTGCCCTGCAGCCGGCTGAGACTGGAAGGCAACTCACCCAGCAGGTCAGGACAGGGGGTGGTGTAGCTCAGCTGCTGTTTATCTGATACGCACAGGGCTCTGGGTTCACTACCCTAGAACCCCATAAGCCAGCTGTGCCGGCACATGACTGTAACCCTAGGGTCAGGAGGTGGAGGGAGTGTCACAAGTCCAAGGCCCTTCCCACCTGCAGTTAGGCAAGCTTGAGGCCAGCCTAGACTACCGGAGACCCTGTCTAAAAAGGGTCAAGAATTTCAATACAACAAAATTTACTATGACATCACCTCCAGAGATATCAGTCGAGATATTTCAGATAAAAATATTAACAATGAACTGAGGGAAACAGAAAAGTTTAAACTTTGGATTTAAACCTTTTATTGGTAGCACTGTGACTGCATGGAAATCTCTTGGGGTGAGACCACAGATTACAACCAACACATAAGCCCTAGCTTTCTGGTGTACAATGGTCAGTAAGAATTCCTTTTTTGAGCAACATTCTTTGTCTTACAAGCTTGTAATCCTGCCCAAAGCACCTTAGAGATCATTATTTTTAAGAAATAGTGTCCATTGGACTGGAAGGATGACTCAGTGGCTAAGGGTACGTACTGCCTTCCCAGGGGCCTGGAGTTTTGTTCCTAGCACCCTATTAGACAGCTCACAACTGCCTGTAACTCCAGCTCCAGGGGCTCCAGTACCTCTGGCTTCTGCAGCACCTATATGCATATATCGACATGCACACATATGCATAATTAAAAACAGTAAAAATAAATTCTTTAAAAATGATTACTTAAGATCTCTTTGAACAATATTCTCTTGAGAAGTCCACATACATCCACAATTAAGTGTATTTTCCCCAGAAGAGCTCTCAAATGTGCCCTTAACACAAATACTTAAAATCTATATTAGAGATTTTTCTTTCTAAAAAATATTTTTTATTATTGTGTGCATATAGGGAGAGGGTATGCATGCCATGGTACACATGTGCCAGTCAGAGCACAAAGTCTATTCTCTTTCCATCTTCACAAGGATTCCAGGATCAACCTTGGGTGGCCAGGCCTGCCTGGCAAATGCCTTTACCCACACTAAGCCATCTCACCAGGTTCTTCCTTAAGCTATGACTTTACTTCACACCGACCCATCCTGAAATACTTTCCCACTGCACAGACAAGAATCCCTCCTATATTTGAGTAGAAGCCTCTGTGCTAACAGGCTGTGTCTCCCACTGCCTCTCCTGCTACCCAAGGCATTAAGGGAAACAGGGAGGAAGGGAAAGAATGAAGAGGGGAGGGGAGGAGAGGAGAGGAGAGGAGAGGAGAGGAGAGGAGAGGAGAGGAGAGGAGAGGAGAGGAGAAGCTTTTAATTTCAGTGGCATGAGGCCTCATGTATCTCAGCCTGACCTTAAACCCCTGGTTCTGCCTCCACCTCCCAAAGGCTGGGATTGCAGGCATATACCACCAGGCCCAGCTTATGCAGTGCTGAGGTCAAACCTGGGGTTCTGTGCAAGCTAGGCAAGCAAGCACTCTCCCAACTTAGTGCATGCCCAGGCCCTTAACTAATTTATGCTTGCGATAATTTCGGAAATGCACCAGAAGGCCCTATCCTTCACTACAACCCTGTCTGACTAGAGATGCCTGAACCATAGGCTCACAGGAAGCCCTCTGGGAACACCTGTGGGATCAATGAAGGCAACTCCTAGCTTAGAGGACTGATTTGGATGCAGACCAAAAGCAAGGTCTCTCTCCATTGACTGTGCTTGAATGGCAGACCCACAGACTCACAGACCATGAGGCTAAGTTTCCTTTACTAAGACAGGAAAGACCCCAAAGGAGGGGGGTGAGGGACGCCAACAGCAGTACACACACTGACAGAGGCAAATGCTGACCAGATGTTCACCACACCTGGTCAGCTCCACCCACTGGAAAAAGGAGCAGTCTTACAAATGGCACCAACAAGAGTACATCCAACATCTGCAAAATTCACTGACAGGCAGGGTAACCCCTGTGAGACACTATGTAACTATGGTCTCTGGTGACTTTGACAAAGATATTTACCCTTCAGGCTTCAGCTATGATTTTTGTCCAAAAAGAAGAAAATAAATAAGTCAAAGTTTCAGCAACCTCTGCCCCTCAACTCCTTTACAAAGGAAAATTTACAGTATTTGTGTTTTACAAACTCTTTCTGATAGTAAAGAGACTGAAACCAAAATAATAAAACAGTAACAAAAAAATTTCCAGTAAACTTAAAAAAGATGTAGTTATAAGGCTTGGCACTTGAAAGTAGCAAAAATGCATGTTAGAATATGTCAAATTGCAACAGGACACCTGAAGGTATTATATGCTGTAACAATACATAGTAGGCATCTCAGACACAGTGAGGCCTACAGTTCATAGGAATAGAATGCGAACAAAGGTCTTGTGGGATGCACAGGGCATTGAGCAGTGCACAGAGCAAAGTTTGGAGGCCATGCACAAAGGGTCACATAATTACCTTCATTTATTATATAATAGTAAGATTCAGATTGCTCAAGTTAGTCACAATCCCAAGAGTCTTAAACAGAAATCCTTCATTTTCCCCAGCCCCTATTCATACGACTGTCAGGCGGCTCTTAAGCTCAACACAAACCGGAATAGAAAGGGGCTCTCTGGTTTTTAAATTGGGATCAGAAAATGTCAGCAAATGTACACAACTTTACAAACAGGCAATCAAAATTACAACAATCATGGTGAGCTACCAGAGAGAAACATCTTCCGTGAGGAAGTTCAAGACTTACCTCATTGTCATTTGCCTTAGAGTGAGACACCCTGATGGCCACTGCCTCTGTTCTCAGAGGAGTGCAGGGCTTACAGCAGGAGAGAAGATAACCTAAACAAACCAGGACTATTGCATCTTCTGGCTGAGCTGAGCCCAGATGGAGAAGCTGAAGAAGCCAGCGGGTAGGTAGTGTGCTGAGGGACCAGGAGTCAGAGGGACCAGAAGAAGGGCTAGGTCCAAATGATGGGGTGATCGGAGCTGGGGGGGGGGGAGCTGAGCAAGACAAATCCCGAGTTCTACCACAAGCAGACACTGGCAGGCTTCACAGTTTCTGAGAGATTAGAAGGCTGGACTCAGAGGCTCCTCACAGCCCAATGGCAAATCCCTTAGCCAGAGCAAGAGCCAGATAAGATAGGGGCACATTGTCACTACCCACCATGAGGTCTGCTGACATCTTTTTATTTGGGTCAGGCAGAGATGTTTCAGCCATGCAGGAGACAAGGCTCAGAATTTGGTCTGGTTTGTATCATCAAAGTTGGGGGAAGGCTGACTTATGTCTGGTATGGCGTCTAAGATGTTGGGAGAAGTACTCGTCCTTTCTGTATTTCATTTTCCCATTTGTAAACTAAAGATAAAAAATATCTAGCATGCCCACCGTGTAGATTGAGTCAGGTGGGGAAATTTATAAAATCTATAAAATTTTATAAAAAATATATATAATATATTATAAAATATATATAATATATAAAAATATAATTTCCCTCTGCTGTAAACTGGTTTGATCATCTGCCATTTCAGATCTGTAACTGATTATCAGTCATTAAACCTTGTCTATATTTATGTACAAATTTATAACTGTAAGCCGGGGCAGTGGTGGCACACACCTTTAATCTCAGCACTCTGGAGGCAGAGGCAGGCAGATCTCTGTGAGTTTGAGGCCAGCCTGGTCTACAGAGCCAGTTCCAGGACAGCTAGGACTGTTACACAGAGAAACACTGCCTTGAATCCCCGCCCCCTGTTAAAAAAAAAAAAAAAAAAAAAAAAAAAAAAAAAAAAAAACCTCCAAAAACCAAATTTATAATTGCCTAAGTTGTACTAGTAGTAGGTGTGATTTTGGTCATTTCCCCCCAAATAATCATAGTATATAAAACAACATAATTTACAAGAGGTGTCAAATGCCCAAAACAATGGCCCAAGACACACTTGAAAAATTAGATCCTTGTGATTGAAAAGATGAGCAAATAATCCCAATTACTCACTGAGTAACTATTAATGCCTTAAAGCAGTCATTGCAAGCCAGGGAGATTGCTCTCTAGACAGCATTTAGCATGATCAAAATACTGTTGGACACAGCCATAAGGGAATGAGGTCATGCTGGTGGCATGTAGCAGCAAGGCCAGATGTCAACATCAGACAGCACACCAGCTCCACACTGTAAGTGTCTAGTCCAGTGTGCCCCTAGTGCTGAGGCTGAGAAGACCATTCTTAATGTTTTACTATTCCACGTGTGACTACAAATCTCCATGAAAGGGACACACACACACACACATACACACACCAGTAGCATTCAGGTCTATAAACGTAAACTCAGTCAATATTGCCCAAACCCCTTTCTGTCATCTTTTGTCAATGAACCACAAAATGCAGGAATCACATACCTGGACTTGAGGGACGGGTTTCTAAATCTAAGACTACTTGAACTCATTCAGGTAAACAGGCAGGCAAAAGAACAACTGGTCTCTGCAGGAATTTGTAATCTTTACCAACAGGGTGGGCAGGAAACAAGCTGCGCTAAAGGCCTCTAAGCTGAGCAGCACTGTTGAGCCCCACCAATTCCCTTTCAGGGCAGTGGGTGTGGGTCGTGAACAGATGAAAGGGTCAGCCACTGGGCAGCACTGAATGCCCCAGGAGACTGAGCTCAGTGGACAAGCATGGCTGACATCCAACAAGGGGAAAGTCATAAATTCCACAGGGACAATGATCCAGCTCTGGGGCACAGTTCATCACCTTAGTTAAGCCCATTCATTGTATGGGGGTGGTCACAGAACTCACACCTGCTTTGTAAGAAAGCCTAACATCTGCAGCATCCACACAGAATTGCTGTTCAAACTAGGATCTCAGCCCACTGGTGGGTCATGAAGTTCCCATAATGAAGTTCCCATACTCAGCAAAAAGTAGAGAGAACAGAAGATTGAAAAAAATAATGGCAGATTGTGCCCAATAAAGATAAAACTGCAGTATGCAGTACATATCTGGGTACTTGTTCATATACTGGGTTCTGATACAATGTGTCTGGATACTTGTTTATATACTGGGTTCTGATACAATGTGTCTGGGTACTTGTTTATATACTGGGTTCTGATACAATGTGTCTGGGTACTTGTTCATATACTGGGTTCTGATACAATGTGTCTGGATACTTGTTCATATACTGGGTTCTGATACAATGTGTCTGGATACTTGTTTATATACTGGGTTCTGATACAATGTGTCTGGGTACTTGTTCATATACTAGGTTCTGATACAATGTGTCTGGATACTTATTTATATACTGGGTTCTGATACAATGTGTCTGGATACTTGTTTATATACTGGGTTCTGATACAATGTGTCTGGATACTTGTTCATATACTGGGTTCTGATACAATGTGTCTGGATACTTGTTTATATACTGGGTTCTGATACAATGTGTCTGGATACTTGTTTATATACTGGGTTCTGATACAATGTGTCTGGATACTTGTTTATATACTGGCTTGTGAACCATAGGTAAGACGCATAGATAAATCTGTTTGACTAGTATTTCAAAAAACCCTGGGCAGTAGTGGCACATGCCTTTAATCCCAGCACTCAGGAGGCATAGGAAGGGGAATCTCTGAGTTCAAGGCCAGTCTGGTCTACAAGAGCTAGTTCCAGGACAGGCTTCAAAGCTACAGAGAAACCCTGTTTTGAAAAACAAACAAACAACAAAAACCACTACCAACAACAACAAATGTCATAGCATCATAACCACACCTTTAGTCCCTGTACTCATGAGGCAAAGGCAGAAGGATCTCTGTGAGTTCAAAGAGAGCCTGGCCTACATAGTGAGTTCCAGAACAGCCAGGACTACACAGAGAAACCCTGTCTCAACAAGAAGGGGGGAGGAAGAGGAAGAGAGAAAGGAAAGGGAGAAAATCTATATCATAAACCTTAAAGAGTATTTTCTCCTCTTGGTACATATATTTATTGTAATAAAGTATCTGAATAATTATTAAAACAAGGAGAGGAGCAAGGCAGGGTAATGGAAAATAGCAAATCCAAGGACTCAGGTATCCTGTGGTTTGTTGAATCCACACATGACTGAAGCATTAATGGAGTAAGAGAAAGGATTGCAGCTTGTTCAGGACTAGGTGGAAAGGTGACAGTCCTATGTGTCAATTATCTTCCTCATGATTTCAAAGGGTCTGAGTCACTTGGATACCTATGTCTAGGCCTGTAGCACGGGACCGTAGCACAGTGGCGTGAGCGGAGGCTCTTCACTGTATGGTGGGCAGAAAGTAGACCACTGGCAGGAAGAGGCCATGGACAGACGCTAGCCACACGAGAATGCACACCAAGTGGCCAGGCAGAGCGGGGATCCTATAATCTCCCAGTAATCTCTTCATCTCTTCAAACTGGGCCAGTATCCCCGTGATCTGTCCTTGGAAAACCCTCAGATGGGATCCCACAGGTGCGTGCTACCAAATTCCCAACTGATCCTTAATCAAATTGACAGTCCAGATTAACTACCACACAGTCCTACTAAGAAGACTTACTTTGGTAAACCAGAGCAAACAGTCTCCAAAAACTCAGAAAGTAAATCACCCAAGACAAACACCTGGGCTGCAAGTAGGAGCCAGACAAGAAAGGGGCAATCCCTTTTAAATTAAGTTAGGTCAAGTCTGTGGTCCTCATTCCTTTAAGTTCTAACTTCAGAGAAACTGCAAATGGATGTACAAACTCTTAAGAGTCAGGAAAGGCCTGGTAAGGAAGTTAACTGCAGCTCAAGGGTGAGTGGGACCCCTCAGATAAAGGAAGGGGAGAAAGGAAGGCGGTAACTGAAAACCGAGGGTCCCCGTGTGTCAATGACAGAGTAGCAAGGAGAAGGCAATGGGGAGGAAGCAAAGAGAAAGAGGCAGCTGGGGGAGCTTCGGCAGTCAAGTGTCCACCAGCCCAACCCCAGATACACCTGAAGGGACCCATTTAGAGACACACAGTGCTGCCCTGAAGAGGCAGCACCTCTTCAGGGCAGCACTGACAGGAGAAGATGTGTTCTTGGGAAAGGACATAAATTGCTCCACTCAGCAAGTCGGGAGGAATGGCTTGGAAACTTTCCAGGATTCCTGCAAAGTGCTTCAAGGAAAGCCGAAGGAGTGCAATGGGATCCCTTTTTCAGAGCGACTGTCAGCTTGTGTGGGATGGGAGGGAGATTACGGGCATGAGCCACACAGAGCAGCAATAGAGAACACACAACTCCAGCAGCACACAAACCGCATCCCACAAATATTGCTGGTATGTTTGCGGAATGCCAACTAAATCGAGTGGCTGGCTACAGCTGAACCATCACAGGAACTGAAAACAGTTCAGGGATTAAACAACAAAAAAATCCTTTCAGGCAAAATCATGGAATCGAATGAAATAGCCCTGATAAGGAGAAAACATCTTCCTTTAAGAATTATCACAACAGGTCTTGTTTTCCAGCCAGGCACTTTCAAGTGTTGTGCTTTGGTGGTGATGGTGGCGGCAGCGGTGGGGTGTGTGTGTGTGTGTGTGTGTGTGTGTGTGTGTGTGTGTGTGTGTTTATTTCTTTTTGCTTGTGTGTAAGTGCATTTGTCTGTGTGGGTGAGCATGCATATGTCTTATTTGGGTCCAGAGACCAAAAGACCCCAAATTGCTGTACCTTAGACAGCATCCACCTTGTATTCTCATTGAGACAGGGTTTCTCTTTCACTGACCTGGAACTAGCAGAGCAGGCCAGGCTGAGTGGCCAGGGAGTCCCAGGGATCCAGCTGTCTCTACTTCTCCAGCACTGAGATTACCCACACATACTATACTGTTATTGGGTTTTTTTTTAAGCTTTTGTTATTGATGTTTTTGCTTTTGAAGGTGGAGTGCTGGGGTTGACCGCAGGTCATCAGGCTTGTAAGGCAAGCACTCTGCCAGCTGGCCCACCCCCCCCCCCAATATTTGCTTGTTTTTAATATATTAATGTTCCATTCTACTTTACCCTTCCTCCCAAGTCTCCATCAGTACCATCCAAATTCTCCCCCACATTCCAGTCCCCCAAGACCTTGTGCTGTTCAGGGGCAGGAGCCACAACCAAATATTCTGAAGAGTTAACATGGGTTTCATGGGCTCTCCTCTGTAACTTATGACCTCCACAGTCAAAACTGTCAGCCCGACTTTTAAATATCCTCTCTTTGTTAACTCTGCTTGAGTTGGTCTACAAAAGCAAGCTTGGTTCCTGCAAGCAGCACCCAGGCTTCACCCCACAATACAGGCAGCGTGGAGACTTGGACTGCGGGGCTGCAACCATTGGCTTCCTTGTTTCTGGCTGCAGAGACCCGCGAATAAGACACGTGCCTCAGGAAATTGAAAGCAGACATCGAACCCCTGAGCCTCAGTCACATTTTACAACCAAAATATGCTCCAGTGATTCTACCAAGTTATTCTTGGCAAAAAGTCTTTCTTCATTATACAATGTTCCATTTAAACCTGAAAAATGAATGGGCACAAACCACACATTTTCCCCTTCATGTAAATAGGTGTGTCCCATACCCTTGTAAATGTGTGACCATTCTACTTTAACTGGAGGTGGGGCCCCACTTCAGGGTTCACTTTTTACTAGGTTTCTATCTGAAGGCTACTGTCTTAAAGTTACCCTTAAGAAAAAATAAGACATTGTCGTGGGAGCTCGATCCATGTAGCCAGAGAAAACCATGGCAAGTCACCTGAAAAGTCATTTAGTCATCAGCTAACTGGATGGAGCTCCCCAAAAAACTTCACTGCAACTTCTATTAATGCCTGTGATTACACACAAATCTGCTAAGAGTTTACCCAACAACTTATTCAAACTTCAGGGGGGAAACGGACAGAACTAGTAAGTCCAGTTTAAGGTTGCTGGTAATACACATCTGAAATTGCGAGGACTTGGGAGGCCAAAGTAGGAAGGTCAAGAGTTCAAGGTCACCCTCAGCTTGTTAGCAAATCCAAGGGTGGCCTGGAATTCTTGAGGCTTTGACTCAAGAAAGCACAAAAAAAAAGTATTTAACTTAATTTGTTAAAATTGCACAGGAATTGAAATGTTTTGAAACTCAATGTCAATGGATATATGGAAGAGTGGGAAGAATTTAGCATGTTGCAGATGCTGCTTGGTGTCAAAGGTCTATGGGAAATAAGAGCCCTCACTATTAACTCGCGCAATTGCCCTTGCTTTATAGAAAAAGGAATTTAAGTCTCCAAAGGTTAAATGGTTTGCTCAAGATCACTAAGGTGGGGGGAAAGTAGGAATCAAGCCAGTATCTTTTTTTTAAAGATTTATTTACTATGTGTAGTGTTTTGTCTGCACGTATGCCTGCAGGCTAGAAGTGGGCACCAGATCTCATTACAGATAGTTGAGAGCCACCATGTGGTTGCTGGGAATTGAACTCAGGACCTCTGGAAGAACAGCCAGTCTTCTTAACCTCTGAGCCATCTCTCCACCCTAAACCAGGATCTTTCTCATCATCTTTAATACTAACTGCCAAATTGTCAGGCTCTAGAGTCACCTAGAAGATCAGCCTCTGGACGTGCCTGTGAGGGGTTGTCTAGATTAGGTTAATAGGGTGGGAGGACCCACGTTCACTGTGGGTGGAGCCATCCCACGTGGTGGAACCATGGCCTGAATAAAAAGGAGGAGAGCTGAGCACCAGAATTCATCACTCTCGGCTTCCTGGCTGCAACGCCAGTGACCAGCTGCCTCACACTCTTACTGCCTTGCCGTCCCTACCATGATGGACCACATCAGGAACTGTGAGCCAAAAAACCTTTCTCTCTTAAGTTGCTTTTATCCGGTATTATGTCACGGCAATGATTCAAATCATTAAACATGGTACCGCATCGAAGTAAGTCAAAATGCTCCTGGAATTACTCCATCTTCTTAAAAAGCACATTTAACTCCCAGCTTCCCCTTTCAGAGTGGAAACAGTAGCAAACCTCAGGACAATGATGGTGAAACCAAAGGTGCCCAGGGACAAGAAGGAAGGGAGGACAGAGCATCCAGCTGACCGAGAGAGACAAGAAGGAAGGGAGGACAGAGCATCCAGCTGACCGAGAGAGACAAGAAGGAAGGGAGGACAGAGCATCCAGCTGACCGAGAGAGACAAGAAGGAAGGGAGGACAGAGCATCCAGCTGACCGAGAGAGACAAGGAGGAAGGGAGGACAGAGCATCCAGCTGACCGAGAGAGACAAGGAGGAAGGGAGGACGGAGCATCCCAGGGGATGGAAAGAGACGAGGAGGAAGGGAGGACAGAGCATCCCAGCTGAGGGAAAGAGACGAGGAGGGAGGACGGAGCATCCCAGCTGAGGGAAAGAGACGAGGAGGAAGGGAGGACAGAGCATCCAGCTGACCGAGAGAGACAAGGAGGAAGGGAGGTCAGAGCATCCCAGCTGATGGAAAGAGGAAGAGAGGACGAGCATCCCAGCTGATGGAAAGAGACAAGAAGGAAGGGAGGACAGAGCATCCCAGCTGACGGAAAGAGACAAGAAGGAAGGGAGGACGGAGCATCGCAGTGGACGGAGAGTGTACAGCAAATAGGTCTGAAGCAGAGGAGCAAAGAGAGTGAAGAGCAGCAGCACAGAGGGAGCAATGAGGCCTGAAAAGCCGAGAGTGCAGCTGGGAGAGGCATCCAAAGTGCTGGGGCTATTCGCATTGATGCTGAGCTACAATGAGATGGCAGAGAGGGCTCTTCATGGGTGCTTACAGGCACCTGGACTGCCAAGGCAAGCAGAGGCAAACAGACACGCTAAGCCAGGGTCAGGAATCAGGTGAGAAAGGTCAGGATGCAGCTGAGTGGGGCTGAGGAGGGGACAGACATTGGATACAGTGAGAGAAGGCGGGACCAGCGGTGGAGAGACGTAGCGAAAAGAGATGCTAGGACAACCCCAAGACTAGTCTAGGTCACTAGGTCACAGGGAAAGGGCAGGCAGAATAGAGCAGACTAGGGAAATATGTTACAGTTTATATCTCAAATATCCACACAGGGTTGAGTATGGTGGCACACGCCTATAATCCCAGAACTGGTGAGGCTGAGGCAGGAGAATCAAGAGCTAAAGGTCAGCCTGCAATACAGAGTGAAACACTGAAAATGAATTCCCTAAAGGCCCATAGATTAAAGCCTTAGTTGCCAGCCTGTGGCACATACGGAAGGAGATAAACTATGAAGAGACATGGCCTTAGTGGGATGGGGTGCCTTTAAAGGAGCTACCGGGACACTGAGATCTTGCTTTCTCTCTTCCTCCCTGTTGCCACAAGGTGGGCTACACTGTACCATTGTGCTCTCTACCATGATATACCGCCTCATCACAGGTCCCAAAACAACCATCAATCAACCCCAGACTGAAGCTACTGCTATCACAAACCCCCCAAACGCCTGTCCCTCCTTGTCACAGCAGAGGGAAGCTGGCTAACATGAAAGATTCGGGATTTCATGCTGGACATGCTGGGCTTGAGTGTGGCCACTAGACAGGGACATGACCATGTTGAGTGGGGTAGCTGGATACGTGAGGCCGTAGTCAGGCAAGGGAAGATGGCAAACTGGATGAGCTCTGTCTCATGCAGCAAGGAGAAGCCACGGGACTCCAACACTAAGGGGTCAAGGAGACGAGGAAAAGCCCATAAAGGTAATAGAGCAGTGGGGGGAAATGAAGAAAAATATTCCATGACCTGACAGAGTGAGAACTCAACAGGGGCAAAAGTGAGACCAGCAAGTATAGGGGACAGGGAAGAGGGCTCAGGGTGGAGAGCCAAACACAATGTTAAATGTATGGATGCTATGATGAAACTCATTAATTTGCATGCTCACTAAAGGAATTAGAAAACTTAAGTAAATAAAAACCAGGGAGATCACCCAGTGGTTAGAGCACTCACCATACTAACAAGAGGGCCAAGAGTTTATGTAAACATCAGGTGGGCCTGGTGACCTGCTGGTAATTCCAGTCTCGGAAATACAGGCAGGATCCCCAGTGCAAAGCGACTGGAAAGACTAGCCACATTGGTGAGCTCTGGGTTTGACTGAGAGACCTTGCCTCAGTGAACAAGACAGGAAAGTGACTGCGGAGGATTCCTGACATCAACTTTATCCACAGCCATTTGATAGAGTGTTAGGTGATAACTTGGTCCACCACTTTATACGTAAACTGTTTTTCTCCAAGTGCCTTGCCTTGCGAGACACCAGCCCATGACTCTGTTTTTGTCCCTGCTATAGTGCCAACTACCAGGGAAGAACTGCCACAGCCCAAATAGACGATCAGAATGAGACCAAGGAGCAGAGGCAGGTGTTGGAGTCATGGAGCTTCAAACCAAGGATACCAGGAGGCAGTGGCCCCCACCAGAAGCTGAGGTAACCAAGGGAGGGCTCTTCCCTGGGTCTCAGGAGTGCGGCCTTGCTGTACTAGGATTTCAGCCTTCCAACCTCCCGAGTCTGTGAGTGCTCAGAAGGCCTGAAATTCACACAGGAGAAACCCAACTGATATTCTAATGTTGACCCAGAGAGCAGGGGACATCTTCCAACTAAAACATGACGAGGAACATTCCTGCCTGCTGTGGTTTGTCCCCTCCAAAATTCATGCTGAAATTTCATTTGCCAATATCCGGTATTTGGGGAAGTGGGACCTAGAAATTAAGTCCGTCATTCAGTCCCAGGTCTTTCTCCCCAGATTGTTCTAATTTTTCCAGGTATGAAGGCGTCTCACTACAGCAAAAGGGAATTTGTTACGGTGAGAAAATCTTGCTGTGAGGGCTGGAGGGCTGGCTCAGTGGTTAAGGGCACTGGCTGCTCTTCCAGAGGTTCGGAGTTCAGTTCCCAGCAACCACATGGTGGCTCACAACCATCTGTAGTGAGATCTGGTGACTGTGTGAGGCGGGCGCTCTCTGCAGCAACAGTACAAAGATAAAGGCCATGGTTTGGGCAGAGCTGTGAACCGCGTGAGAGACAACGAAAAGGCAGAAATGCTTCCTCTGCACAGATGTGTAAGTCTGCCTAAACTGGGAGGGATCTGTGAAGAGATGGAAAAGAGGGAGAAGGAGCAGGAGGAGGAGAGGAGTAAGGAAACAGAGGCGAATGTGTGCGTGCGAAATGTGTACCTGTACATACACACGCATGTACATGTGGGTCATCATTAACTTACTATAGATACAGAGACACGGACACACCAGAGTGTCCCCAGTTTCAAAAGAGTGTGAGGATAGACTGAAGAAGATATCCTGACCCCCTAACTCCTTTCCTCTGTCATTTGGATCTTCCAATTCAGTTGTTTTCCAGTTTATACAACTATCTAAGATTCCTTTTCAGCTCTGTGTCTCTGTAACTATGGACGACAAAGAACGGGGAAAGCCAGGCTCCACTCAACACTCCGTCCACAGTTTCATCCCAGCCCCTGAAGGCAGAGGCTGAGTTTGGAGCCAGCCTGGTCTACATACCGAGTTCTAGGATAGTCAGGGGCACACAGAGAAACCATGTCTCAATAAACAAACAAAACAACAACAACAAAAAACTTGGAAAGACTATAGAGAGAAAGTGAGGGGGGCATCAAGGAAGAATGTAAAATAGATCCTTGGGACACGGTTAAGTCTTCCCAACACTTGTTAGCCTGTTTTATGGAGCACTGGGGAACTGGGGAGATTAGCTCAATAGCAGAGCACTTGCCTAGTATGCAAGAGACCCTGGATTCTAACCCCAGAACTACAGAAAATAAAATTATACCCAGACAGAACTATCAGGCATCTATTCCTATAGGCCGCTAAGCAAGACTGAGTAATAAAAAAAAAAAAATACCCAACCACTGCTATTAAAATCCAATTGTTGGCCCCCTGTATTTTGCATCAACACTTATTTTCTTCCATATCAATGGCTTCCTTTGAGCCTATCAATTCCATAAGTCCTTCCTCTCAGAAATACTTACCTTTTCTGGTTCTCACAAAGCAGCCTGTCTCTAAGACATATCTGACTTCCAAGGAGAAAATGCTATTTCTTTAAAAAGTAAAAATAGGTGCAAAATGACCTCCGCTCTCAGAATGTTCTATGAAAAGGAAATAATTTTCTAAGAAATCTAGCAATTGAGGTGCAGAATTGTGCACACTAAATCAATTTATTATCGCCACGTAGGTGAACCCCACAGAGCAGGGAATCCTGGAAGGCCTGCACAAGTTTGCGGAAGGGCCTTGGGTACTTAAAGAGGAATTCTGGGTTTATTCACTCATTCATTCATTCACTCACTCATTCATTCATTCCGTAGTTACATCTGAAGGGGTTGTGGAGATCCATACTAACTATTTAGTAAGAGGGGCTCTACTCAACACAAACTTAGTTCATGGAGATAGAATCGGCCTTTCTACTGATCGAGTGCAAGCAGAGCCATGATGGGAGGGCAATCTCTCCCCACGTACCCTGAGCCTCCGTTGCCTTTTCCCCTTAAGTCTGGCCTGAGAAGACTTGTAACCATCGCTGATGGTTTTATCTGAATGTATTCGCGACACTCGCTAAGCTGGAGCCGTGGACCTGAGTCACTGAGCTCTGCAGCTTTGGCATCTGCCTGTGAGCCTATGAAAATCTAAGCCGGTGCCAAGTGTCCAACTCAGCAGAAAAAGGGACCGAGAATCCCCACTCTGCACTGTTCCCCCTTCTCTGTCTGAGCAACATTTCTGACATTAAAAGGAAATCAACAATGAGACTAATTATTCTGTGGGTAGTAACTGACCTGAACGTCACCCCCATGCCTCCACCCTCCCAAAGACATTTCTATGAAGGACAGGATGGACTGGGGGAGCCCACCACACCCCCGGGAAGACAGACTTCCTACAGCTAAAGAGGAACTCTTGCTGAATGACCCCACTCACACACAGCATCTTCATAGAGAAAGGCAAAAGGCTGTTGAAATCCCTAACGCTGACTTAAGGCCACAGAAAAAGGCTAAAGCATCCTAGGAAACACTCCGGCAGCCATATAGATGAACCCGTACTCCCTAGGTCTCCTATAAATATACTTCCAAGTTATGACTTCAAAAGATCTTCCTATTTTTGTCTCTCCACCCACCAATTTTCTGAGAATTACATGCTGGGCCAAATGAATGGTAAGCCAAGCGAGAGGGACCCGAGCTAGGGTTTCTCTGTCCCCGCTGTCAGCACACGCCCTCAGCTGGGACAGCGTCTGCTCAGAGTTCAAGCCTTAATGAATGCCACCACTTGGATCCCTCCCTCTGCTTACACTGGGGGCTTCCCACCCAGACTACAATGGATTCTGTTTTCCCCAAAAGTTCAGGACAAGTCTAAGGGCAAACAATACTGAGCAGTGAAGAGCAAACTACAAGTCAGAAAATAAACCGTTACCCGGCTAAAAGCTGCATTTGACACAAACATGGGAAATGGCCAAAATATAATTGGAGGCACACTTCGTCTTCCCACTACCCACCCCCATCAGCTGGGAAAGATACATAACAGTCACATAATAGTTTTAACACAATCAAACTAAGAAATAGGCACTTTCTTCAGACATCGTGGGGAAAACCAGCCGATACAAATCGGCTTGGAGAATTTTCAGTTCATAAAACATTCTACAGCAGCTGCCGTGTGTCACCCAGAGCCGTCCGGGAGCATGTGTGCACTGCCCTTTCGGATAATAATTCCTTGCTTCACAGTAACGTGTGCTGTCTGAGGATAAACTAACGGGAGACAAAGGCAGTACTCAAGGACGTGCTGCCAAGGAAACTTTCCAGAACAAACAAACAAAAAAAAAAAAAAAACACCTCCCAGGTGAGCTGGCTCAACTCAGAAGAACAGAAATAAACGTCGTTAGGACCCTACCTTGGTCAGAACTGTGGCTGTGGCCAGGTGTTCGCAGGAGCCTTCTCCCAGCTAGGAGCCATGGTCCTGTCTTCCTTCCACCCTGCTGAGCCAGGAAACGGTGTCTAACACTTCAACTGCTCAGCCGTTAGGAGCTAAAAACGGATCGTGTGCAATGCTGGATGTATTTCTGTCTGCTTGCTTGCTACACACCCTCATCATGTTCAATTTTTTCCATTGATGGAACAGTATGAGGCAGACTTAACCAGAAAGTGGTTTTTCCATGCGCTGCCTGGAGTGAGTACCCAGGATGGCCTGCCACCACGCTTTGGAGACACCGGGCTGCCCATGACTAGGCTCTTGTTGGGCCGGCAATCCACCATGACCACCGGAGTTCCATAGGAGCCCGGCTGCGAGACGTGCAGAATAAAGCCCTACTCACTCCAGAGCCGCTCTACGCTCGTTTTAAAAGCCCTGGAGCACTGAGAATACACACCTACCACCCTTGTGTTTGGGAAAGCAGTCAAAGCCACAGATGGAATGCTACGGTCATCAAACGGGGCCTCAAGAGCAGCCCTAAAGACGATGCTGTGATTAGCAAAATATCAGACAGACCTTCATTCTGTGTGCCTTGTTGGAATCGTGTTTTTATTGTTTTGTTTGTTTGTTTTCAAGTTAGCTCGGCAACAGCGTTTTACACTCAAAGTCCTTATAACCTAAACGTAGAGCTATTTTATCAAGAACATGCATTAAATTACTGTAAATAAAAGTTATACAGCAGAGGTAGAGGTGTTTTTTTTGTTTTGTTTTGTTTTGTTTTGGTTTTTGGTTTTTCGAAACACGGTTTCTCTAGCTTTGGAGCCTGTCCTGGAGCTAGCTCTTATAGACCAGGCTGGCCTTGAACTCACAGAAATCCACCTGCCTCTGCCTGCCAAGTGCTGGGCTTAAAGGCCTGCGCCACCACCGCCCAGCTAAAGGTAGAGTTTTTAAGCCTCACTTCAACCTTTGATGAGAGATGTTAAACCTAAAAAATTACAATGTTTTTAGGTCATTTTTATATTAGACTTTTGTTGTTGTTGGCTAGGTGCTGAGCAGAACAGAATTACACCTCTGTGGTGATGTTTAAATTTTGGGGGCCATATTCCACAGAAGGAACAAAAATCCTGCATTTTTAAGGTGCATGCATTCTAAGTATACAGACATACAGCTCATCCTGAACGTGTGGTGTGGCGAGAGCGCTGTGAGGAAACACTCCCATTTTTAAAACGTGACTGGGAGCTGAGTGGTGGCGCACGTCTTTAATCCCAGCACTCGGGAGGCAGAGGCAGGCGGATCTCTGTGAGTTCGAGGCCAGCCTCATCTAGAAAGCAAGTTCTAGGACACCCAGAGCGAAACAGTGAAACCCTGTCTCAAGCAAACAAAAAGTAGTAGGGCTGTGTTGAGATGGCTCAGTGACTTAAACTGTTTGCTGGCACATAGAAAACCCTAGAACCCATGCAAAATAAGCAGATACCCCAGAACTGCTACAGTGAGGTGGGGGGGGGGGGGGAATCTCCAGAAAGTTTGCAGGCCAGCTCGACTGCAGTGCACAGCACCGACCTCAGCATGGTGGGAGGTGGGAACTGACACCTGTCCATCATCCCCTGACCACACATGCACTGTGCATGTGTGCACATCCAGGTAACTTTCAATAAGTGGGTGGAGCTAATATGCAATAGGTGAGTTATTAAGGGTCAGATTCGACTGTAGCTAGACAGACTTTTAATTCCTTACTTGGATTTTAAAACATACCATATTGACATGTATGCATCGACACATAAAAAAGCCACACTGAGAGTAATATTTTACATAGCTTAACACATACTTGAGGGGATGCTTCCTAACCTCAACTGGCAAATAAAAACATTGAATAAAGTCACCAGTGTAATATTTATAAAGCAAATGGAATTGCCACAAAAAAAAATTAAACTAACACAGAGCCAAAAACTTTTAATACTGGTAGAGTGGGTTTAAAAACAAAACAAAATCACCCAACTCAGCCTCCTTCCACTGTATATTTTAAACTGATGCCTTAGCCCACTGTGGTAATACATGCCCACAGCCCAGCATCTGGGAGGTGGAGGCTGAGGTGGAAAAAGGTCAGGAGCTGAAAGTTAGGCTGGGTCACAGACTCTCTTAAATACAAATATTAGGTAGGTGACAGGGGCCATAATGAAGGCATAAGGTGACAGAGCTGGTCAGCACCAAGCGCTGGAGCAAAGATACACACCCAAGTAACCACAGCCTCTGACTGACTAAGAAGGTTGCCATAGCAGCCCAGTCACAGAACAGAAAACTTGGGAATTCCCCAAATGTGTGTTTTTGAAAGGCCCGAGGTAAATACAGAAAGACTAACAGTACCACTACAGTCACTGACCACTGGTTCTCTAAATCTAGCAGCATCACGGCTACCACTTAAAAAAAATGAGCAGGGCTGGGGAGATGGCAAAGGGCGTGCATAGCAGGAGAACCTGATCCCCAATGCCCACATAAAGGTGCATGCCTGGAACTTACATGCACCTTTCATGGCGGGAGATGGAGGAGATAGGCGAGTCTGAGAGTCCGGTGGCTAGCCAGTCTAGTCAAGATGATAAACTCCAGGCTCAGTATGAGATCCTGCCTCAGTCAATGTCCACCTTCCAGACAGGGACACACAGATACATGCACCGCTTCCGCCCACCACGTGCACACCACACACACACACAAAAGACAAAATAAATAACACATACACATAAACAAATAATCTGGAGTGGGGGAATAAAAAGTCTTCCACGTAACCCTGACAAGGAGAAGACTCCTAGGTACAAATGGAAACATTCTACAAGAAGGAAGGTGGAGACACAGCAGCATCTGAGGGTGGACGCCCTGTCAGTACAATTGCCTGTCTGGAATCACATGGGCATCTATGTATCACTCCTGTGTCTAGATTGGAAGGTGATTCTGATCTTGTGGTACATGTTGTAAGTAGATCCCTTTAATGTCAGAATGATCCGTGATGGTGAGTCACTACCAACTATGACCAGACACTTCGAGTGGGCTTGTTTGCATTTTCTGTTGAATTCACCCCACTAACTTCAGCTCTGAGTGTGTACAAAGTCACCAGGGTCTCAAATAATGTAAGACAGATCTTCAAGCTCCTTAGACACAGAAGCTTCGGTAAAATACTCTTGATTTAGGTCTCCATCCCTGAATTCCAAAACCCGGCATATTTTCAAATCAGAAAGCCAGGCTTCATCTTTTTCCTGCTCCATTTCAAGATGGTGTAACAGGGCATATGTGTTAACAAGCATCTAAAATTAAACTCCTTGGCAAAGATCCCCAAAAAACATGCAAATTGCTACTCGGGAAGTTTTTACTTCAGAAGCAAAAGTATAGCTAAAAGCAAATACCATAGAAATGCTAATGATTACAGACTTTAAGTGGCAAGTTGATGGTTCATGCTATGTGGTTCTCTTTTGATCTTTTTTGTATTCAGAGAAATTTTGCAAATTTTCTTAATAAAAGGTGGGAGTGAATGGCATATGCGTTCACACGTGTCAGTCCATGAAAAACACTGTTTCGCTTAAATGCCCAGTCGAGACTAAACGAAACTGTCGTCCTGATTGTAATCAAGAATATGAATATTCTACACTGTGGGAGCACACGTGTTCGCAAAGGCATGCTCATGAGGGTTTCTGCCTCGATTGGAGAAGACATGGAAGGGGGAAAATGATAAAATATGGTGAAGAAATTCCTCTAGAATAAAATAAAGTCCGGTCATGGGAGAGAGGGTAGAAAGAATAAAAAGGAGAGGACAGCCATGAAATGAGGTCATAGCACTCGTGAACTTGCAGGAGCTGCACGTGCCAGCACCGGATCTATACAAGGCTGGGCCTAATGTTCAGTAATGGATAAGAGAGGCTGACGGGAAACAGCCTGCGAAGGGGAGCTATTGACAACGGAGGGCTTCTGGGGGGGGAGGAAGTCACTGCCTTCGCTGGTGATCCCCATGCTCTCATGGACAGCTCCACGCCCATGTCTGTAGAGGCGGCCCCTGATTCAACTCAGTGGGTCACAGAGCAAAATATAAACAGACATGAAAGTTGAACCCAGACGAGGTAGGAAGAGGGGTACGCGTGTGGATGAGGAACCTGGCAGAAGGTCAGTGATGAGTGTGACCAGAAAAGATCACAAACATGGGTGAAATCTTCAGATAATTATTTTTTTAAAAAAAAAAAAAAAAAAAAAACCTCTGAGGACTTGGTGATGATCAGTGTTTGCTAGCATGCACAAGGTCCTGTATTTGATATTCAGTCACACACAAAAGTCAAAATAATTTGTGCAAACACATGTGTCCTACTTTCACAAATACTAAAAATAAAATTATGGTAAATACAATGGAAAATATCAAAACCCAGGTCAGCAACTCACTTTAGTAATGCCAATGCTATCTGAAATCTATTTGCCTCATCATAAAATGGAAAACATCATAAAATCATAAAAGCAGAAGTATAAAAAGGGCCAAGAAAAGCTAAAATTATATTTTTTACAATACTGATGATGAAAGTTACAGACTCACATATGCTAAGAGCTCAACCACTTGAACTTCACCCTCCAATATCAAAGATGATTTTAAAAGTAACATGAGGGGATATCAATACTCCCTCTGCTCTGAGTATGAGAAACTCAATTCTGTGCCAACCACACTTAGAAAGTCACTCAGGTAATTACTGAGAAGCAGCTCAGCAGAAGTATTCATTGCTGCTGACTGATCATCAGTATAGGGTTAAATAAAGGAAAACAGTAACTAAAACTTAAACTGTCCCTTGGTGGTGGTACACGCCTTTAATCCCAGCACTCGGGAGGCAGAGGAAGCCAGATCTCTGTGAGTTCGAGGCCAGCCTGGTCTACAAGAGCTAGTTCCAGGACAGGCTCCAAAGCTACAGAGAAACCTCATCTCAAAAAAAAAAAATGTATACACACACACACACACTGCCTTTATCCAAACAAGATTCCAGAATACTAACCCTGCACAAACAGGAACATCATCTCTTTGATACAGTCACACTAACAAGACAAACGTCCTGGATACCTCCTGAGAAGATGGGCATCTCCTGTGCTATTTCTGAGGAACAACAATCCTTCAGGTCACATAGGCTGAAGCAACACAAAACTATAGAAACATTGCAGCAAGAATATTTTCAGAAATATTACCTGAGCTTCTGACTTTTCTCCCCAGCTGAGCAAGAATTCCAAATCTAGCCAGGCTGTACCAAACCCAAAGGCTTCAAATCCACACCAAAGGCTAGAGTGGAGGTAGGTACAGCGGCCTTCATGTCCAAAGATTTGCCTCCCAGGGAAGATGCTGAAACCCCACACAAATACACAATAGACATATACAGTTTGCTTGCCACTCAGTTGTGGAACCAGGAAGCTACCTGGTTCCCCCCCCCCCCCAGGATCAAAGCTGTACAGTCTCTCCAGCCTGTCTTCCAACACTACTGTGTGGCTTTATACAAATGACTTAATTCCTCTAAGCCTGATTCCCAATCTGTAAAACAGGGATAACACCGCTTGCCTGCTGGGGTTATTATAAGGCTTAAGTAAAACACTAACATGAGTCATTTAACACAAAGTCTGCCTGAGAATGTAAACTGGAAGACGGAGAGCTGGTCCAGTGGCTAGGAGCACTGGTTGCTCTTCCAGAGGACCTACGTTTGATTCCCCACCTGCATGGTGGTTCACAGCAGTCTGTAACTCGGGCAATAGAAACCCTAACTAAGGCACCTTCATTAAGAAAAAGGCAACCTCGGGAGACTAAACACAGGGCTGTCCTATGATCTAGCTCGGCCTGTGTTTAGTTTCCTGAGGCTGCAATGGAGTTTTATTCAGCTTTAAGAGTGAAATTGTAGCCAGGCGGTGGTGGTGCACACCTTAAATCCCAGCACTCGGGAAGCAGAGGCAGGAGGATCTCTGTGAGTTCGAGGCCAGCCTGTTCTACAGAATGAGTTCCAGTACAGGCACCAAAGTTACACAGAGAAACCGTGTCTCAAAAGAAGAAAAAAAAAAAGAATGAAATTATGTCATTTGTAGGAATGTGGGCAGAACTAACAATCACCACGTCAAATGTAATAAGCCAGAATTCATAAAACAAAACATCACACGCTTTCTTGTATGTGCTATCTAGACACTTAAAAAAAGGCATGAAAATAGAAAGGAGGCTGTTTTTATCTGTGAAGAGAAAAGGGTTTGCCAGGAGGGGAAGAGGTAAAAGAAGGCAACAAAGAGTTAAAAATGATCAAAAAGATCGAATACAGACATGAAAATAACATCAAGAAATCCATTATTTTGTACAGTGAACATATGCAAATAAGTAAATAAAACTACACTACTTATGACCCCTGCTGATCAAAGGAAACTGTCCAGAGATTCTCCCTGAAGTCCCTCAGTCATCCTTCCGAGCTGCTTCCGACTCAAGCAGATGCCTAAGCAAGCCTCTAGCTGCAATGTCAGCATCAGGACCACGTTGCAATGAAGGGCCACACTGCTGGCTGACCACAGACTAGCTTCTTGCTCTGAGGACTTTGTGATGACAGGGTCCCAAAAGTTGCTGCTGCATATCGAGGATACATTATTTTTAACTTTTAAAGCAAACTAGAAATGACGTTAAATCTCTAATTCAAAGAAAATTCAAAATTGAATCTGTCACTCGAAAGCCAGTGTAAATCTAAATTACAAAACAAACTTTTTCCTGAGTGTTTAAAAGATATCAGATGTGCAAAAATGCCTAAAGGAGTTAATCACTATGGAAATCAGGTTTGTATCATGAATATTCAAAAGGTTCAGGTGTTATCTTGCATCGCATAACAAGTATGCCTCACTATTTTTTAAAACGTCTGTGTCTATGTGTGCATGCATGTGTGAACTCGCATGTGCATTCACAAACCTCAGCACCCATGTGGAGGTCAGAAGACAACTCATGGAAGCTGGTGTCTTCTACAGCGTGAGTCCTGGGGATTGAATTCAGGTATTCGGACTTGGTGACAGGCGCCTTTACCCAATGAGCCATCTTACTGGCCCAAACCTCATTAATTTAACAACCAGTTACTTTTCTAAGAACAAACAAGTATTATATGACAAAAATTAAAATTTAAAACTAATTCTTAAGCTTTTCTTTCTAGGAATTTTTTCCTATAAGTTAATACATCCAAATTAAATCCACTTGACAATTCAAAATGGAAGAATGCATTAAGACCTTTTAAGTTTTTTTTTTTTCTTTTTGATGTGTATGCATTGTACCGTTTTGTACACACACATGCATGTGGATGCCTTCAGAGGCCAGAAGAGGGCATCAGACCCCTTGGAGCTGGAGTTGTGAGCTACTCAGTGTAGACACTATGCACTCAACTCTGGTCCTCTGAAGGAGCAGCAAGAGTGCTCTTAACCACCGAACCATCTTTCCAGCCCGTACAATCTCCGTTTTGAAATTCAATGGATTGCTTTATAATAAGTAAATGGCAACATGCCTATGAAAGTCATAAAATGTGTACTTGTTTAAAAGTCATGCTACTAAAAGAGACCTACACACGAGGTTTAAGAAGAAATGAACTTTTTGGTAGGGACCAAAAAAAAAATCTTTTAGAAAAAACATGTTCATGAAATCCTGGTCTATAAACAGTAGTCATGAATGCTGTTTGCAACATTTTTAAGGGTTGTCCTTGACACCTCAGAAAGTGGCCCTACCCTGCCTGGCTCTAAATGTAACTGAGGTGCCCTGTCCAGCCCCTCAGTAAACCCAGAGTGGATTTTTTTAAGGCTAAAGTATACAATCTACAAAGCTCCTGATGAGTGCAAGTCAGTCAGAGAATCGAAGTTAGAGAAGAAATGAACAGAGTAATCTAAAAAGGCCAAGCTTCCTTTTAATTTGGGCACCTCCTCCATCGCCTGCACAGACAGGCTGCTGTCTTTTGTTAGGATGTATTAAGCAGAGGGTGCCTTTCAGCAGACGAGATACCTTCCAGTGCATTAAGCAATCATTCAGTCATTCTGCAGCCCCTACTAATTAGTGTGACTCCTCCTGCCGGTATCTGCCCACACCCCACTCCCCTCTTCCCTCTTCCCAACCTGCCTCCTCACTGCTGAAGTCACTGACCACGAATGTCCTTGCCCCACACTGCATTCCCTTCTGGTCTACCTCAACACAGACACCAGAAGCATGCCTGCCTGTCAGATAAAACAAAGGAAACAGACCCCAGGCTGGTCTCCCTCGAGCTCGGGAGGTTCTGAGCAGATTCCTGAGACTTTAGTCTATTTTTGGCTGCTAGCAAGGGCTGTGTCCAGGTGGAGCTGGGGTCTGTTGAACAAGCTAGTCCCGGGGTCCACACATACTTGCAAATTATACACACTTTCCATCTCATCAAGCCATGAGATGCTAAGGAAAAGGAGGAAGCAAGCCAGCCACACTCAGGGTTTTTAAGACCCAGCAGGTGTATTAAATACCAATAACTGGGGGTGGGACAGGGCTCAGCGAGTAAAGCATTTGCCCACAGGCATGAGGACCAGAGTTCAGATTCCAGCACCTACAGAAAAGCCAGGCAGGTGTAGCAGCCACCTGCAATCCTAACACACGGCAGGCAGAGATGGGATCCCTAAAGCAAACTGGCGAGCTAGTCCATTTTGTACACTCTAGATTCAAGGGAGAGACCTTGCCTCAATCTATAAGGTGGAGAGTGATCAGGGACGATGGTTGATGTCCACCTCTGGCCTCCACATACACACACAGGGTTTCCCTAGAAACTCCAGCCTGACCTAGACCTTGCCAGCAAGTGTGGGAACCCTTTCCCACCAAAGTAGTGTCAGCAAATTGCACTTCAGGGAATGACTTTATTGCTTACTTACCGAGCATATTGGAGGGGTTACTCACAGAAATATAGATCACCCCCCAAAAGTAGCAATACTACCAAAAGGTTGGCCCCAGCATGGATGATGACTTATCCAGAGCTACAAAGATGGAGTCCCCTCGCTTCAATTAATCTTCCACAGGCGACAAATTCTCCAGAGTCACATGAAATTGGGACATAATTACATACTAATCGCCAGGAGATGCAGGGTTAAGGGAATGACTCTCCCCACCCCTTACTTCTATGAGGGAAGGACAACAGTCAACAGGCCAGGCTCAGGGGTGTTAAGTAGTTGCAGCTGTTCTGAAGATGGTGGATACTGTGTTCAGAGGACGGTGTTCTACAACACAGTTCAATCCCCAGAGCGCGTGTAAAAAACAAAACTTCAGGCGTGGCATGAGCGTGAAATCTCAGATCGTGTGATCTGAGATCACATGTGTAAAAACACATGGGTCTCTTGGACTCAATGGCCAGTCAGCCTAGCCAAATCAGCAAACCAGGCAGTGAGAACATGGATGGCTCTCGAGGTTGCCCCCTTGCTTCCACACCACATGGAGACACAAGGTCATGTCATGTCATTCCAAACACACACACACACTCACACTCACACACTCACACACGCCTGTTGTGCACCACACACAGATGTAGGTAGACTTGGGAATCACACACACACACACACAGAGGCCTGTTGTGCACCACTCACAGATGTAGGTAGGCTCGGGAATCAGACAGCAATGAACGAGATATAACCTCTGGCTCCAATGACGACAAGAAGCTGACACACAAATACATGAACAAGCAATGCAATTATCAGGAAGGAACCAGCATTCCACGGATAATTAAATTACGGTGACAGAACTGGGGCAGTACGATCATTTGATTGGTGGTTTCTGGACCATCAGAGGTAGACCCACGAACTAAGAGCTAGTTTTGTACAATACAATCAGCCAGGAAAAATAGGCAAAGGCTAGTGGGGTTTGTTTTGCGAGTACTTCTGCAAAGCATCATGGGTTGCAGACCATCCAGGTTCCCACCAGCCTCTTCTCCAGATACTGCCTGGAGTGCCAGCCTCCTCGGCAATACATCTACCAGGAAAGACCCGAGGATGGCACAGCCAAAACGATACAGTGGGAATCTTACCTCAACCTTGGCAGGTTCTTTATGTACAGTTCCAGCCAGAAACTGTACTTCCTAAATGCTCTCCAATGGGAGGTTCTACTTACTGTGGACTTTGAACACATGCCCATCAGTATCTGACATCCAAGACGTTGCTCGTGAGCTCCATCTCCTCTGTCTAGAGCCCCAGACAGGGCCTGGGCAGATTTCCACGCTGAGTGAACCATCTAGCCAAGCGCCTTAATGATAACTGACTCAGACTGGAGCCCATGACTGCCAGATCATCCAGATCAGGACTAAGGAATCCGCTCCCCTCCCCCCATCCCCATCCACCTCACAGCTACCCAGGAATGTGGTCGCTCAGCAAAGACACCAGACGGACAGACTCTTGCAGATGTGAGACACAATGTCGCAAACTTACCCCTAAGAGGAAAAACGTGTGTAGACAACGCCGAGCATAGTCATCCATTCATCCACAAGGAGCTGGCTGAAGAGGTATCTTTGTCAGTCACTCGACCCTGACAAAACACAACAGAGAGACGAGGGGGGGGAGTGAGAAACAGTTGTTCGCAATTTGAATTTTGTGGTTAAAAGCATCGTGCTACATCACAGACTTGGTAGGAGAAAAGAAAATCTATAGAGAAGTGTGTGCAGGGTTAAAAGATTAACTATAAAGAAAATCTAAGGCCGGGCGGTGGTGGTGCACGCCTTTAATCCCAGCACTCGGGAGGCAGAGGCAGGCGGATCTCTGTGAGTTCGAGACCAGCCTGGTCTACAAGAGCTAGTTCCAGGGGACAGGCTCCAAAGCCACAGAGAAACCCTGTCTCGAAAAAAAAAAAGAAAGAAAGAAAGAAAATCTAAGGGTCTTCCTCCACCCTTACTGGAGGGGGAGGTTTACTGCTCTATCCCATAACTTTGTACGGATGAATGGAAGCCAGCAAGCATGGACAGGTGATAGGCAAGGCAGGAAGAGAAGCTGATGTGCAGGCAGAAGGAGGAAGGAAAGGGAGGGATAAGCGGATAGGTAGGTAGACAGAGCAGAGGCAAACTTAGGGTGACCGAGCTGCTAACTACTCCAGTAGCTGGACATGCAGGGTAGGACACGGTCTGCGGTCACACTGAGCTTCATTCGAACAGAGACAAGCAGTGTAAACAAACAGAGGGCAAAGTTATGGAAATATCTCAGAGAGATGTGCTGTGCAGACCAATGGGGGCCATCAGACAGCCAGGGCAGGTAGCCAATGGTTCAGTGAGGCAAAGATAGAGAGAAGATCCCCCAGGGAGGGACTAGCCAAGACTCTAGTGCATCTCCAAGAGTTATCGCGGGTAGCAAAGCGGAACCCACATGCAGGGGAAGAGAGTCAAGAGGATGAGGGATTTGTTCTTAGCAAACAGGCAGTCTGGAGGTCTTCTCGAATTACAGGGAATGAAACCTATGCTCGGCATGCTCCCCAGGGATGTCCTCATGGCCTGTTAATCATCATGCCAGAAAACACCCCTAACCCACACCCGCCATGAAAGCGATTGCAGAGATTATGAGGAGAGAAGGGTGGTGGGCTTGCCATTTTTTTGTCCATTTATGTTTTGTTTAGAGCTGGGTGCTTGATTTCTTTCTCAGGATGGGCTCATGCTCCTTAGTTCAATGGCTCCTACCTTGCACCCTGAGTATTGGGAGACGTGTCTTAGTTTAAATCCTGACAGAACCTCTGACACTTACAGGAGACACAGATAAGACAGTCCCCTACCCAAACTCTCAGAACCATGACATTTCAGATCGCAGAGGTTTTCAGAGTTTGGAGTAGCTGTATAGATGCCATCAAATTTTGTGAGTGCTAATGATAATAACTCCAAAGGTTTCAGATTCCAGATTTGTAGACTTAAGGGCCCAGCATGAACCACATTAGGTGCTGAGGATGCTGTGTAAAATCTCAGTCCTTGACAGGAGAGCACTGCCTATGGAGTCAGTAGACTGATTCTGCCGTGCAATCCCAGTTGCTATAAACCACCGAGCTCTATATAGCATGGGTCTATACTCCAAAGAGTCTGAACCTCCAGCTTTCTCAACTATAAGATTGGCATGATACCCATTACTGTAAGCATTGAATGTGATGAAGAATGACAAGCACTCGGGTGGGTGGTTAGAACAAGCGAAGTGTCCAGAGCAGGAACAAGGCAGGACGGATCTTCTGTTGTAAAGTCACATTGGCAGATACTAGATTCTCACCAGGGCGCATTCTATAGGGACACAGACAGTAGGGTGTGATCAGGATAATGGTTTCAACTTGGAGGATCAGAATAGCAGAGTTGGTATGGCCCTTCTAAAACCAGCCTAAGCTGAGTACCAGTGGTTCATCTCTGGATTCCTAACACTGGAAGACTGAGGCAGGAGGACTCCTATGAGTTCAAGTCCAGCCTGTTTACAGAATGAGATCCTGTCTCAGAAACAAACAAACAAACAAACAAAAAACAAATAAACCTGGGAACCAGCAGGTAAAGGGACTTGCTGACAAGCCCTGTGACCTGAGTTCCAACCCCAGGAACCACAGTGGAAAACCAGGACTGAGTCCCACAGGTTGTCCATCTTCTGACGTCTCTGTGCACCCACACATACAGATAATAAATATATGTGTACAAACATTTTGTCTGTTGTTTTAGACAGCCCTGGCTGGCCTGGAGTGTGCTATGTAGACCAGGCTATCCTGGAACTCACAGAGATCCTCCTGCCTCTGCTCCCACGTTCTGGGATAAAGGTGTGCGCCACCATGCCCAGCTTATTCAAACTTGAAACCCTCCCACCCTCTTTACTCTACTCAGGATATATAAAATCATGGGAGATAGCTAAAGTTGTCAAAAGGACATAAATGGCTCAAAGAAAGGTTTTAGGCATCTGGTCTATTAGCCAAGGTTGTCTGAAATATAGAATAAATCTCATAGTGGCAAAATAAGGCAATTCATTTTAATATCAACTCAGGTAGATCAAAAGTATTATGAACTAGTACGGACAGAAAATTGAATTGAGCTTCCTTGGAAAGCATCTAACCAGAACACATTGACGATCCTCGAAAGCCAAGAATTATCCTGTTTCATAGATGGCTTGACAGCTCTTTTACTAGCCAAAACACTGTGAAGTACGTGATTTGACACATTCTGCATTTTCTAGTGATAATGACGCCGCATCTCAGCATGTGTTAATGCTGTGTGCCTTCGTATGAACACAACAGATTTTTATTCCACGTGTTTTTATACAGACTCTGTGTTCCCTAGAAATGCCTCCCTGGAGAACTCCTGATTACCCCTCAACACCCAGCTTAAGTGGCCCCTCTCCCACAAAGCCCTCCCCACTCACCCACCTCCTCTCCCAAGTCTTAGAGCCTTACTGAGCCACTTCACCACTTTCATGGGCTCAGCAGCCTGAGATTATTTTTTCCCTTCTTTCTTTCCTACTAATTGGACTTTTTTGGTGGACACTGTTCTTTTGCAGTTTCATTATGGGCACACTCCTGTATCTCTTTACAGTTTGGTTTTGTGTCATGGTCCACGGACTTTAATCAGAGATGTCTATGTGATCCCGAGTTTGAAACTAACCATCGAAGCCAAGTGGGCTTACCAGGGGTGACACAACAGAATACCAGGCTTCCTCCTCCCCGCATCTGTCAGCTGTCGACACATCAACAGTATGAGGCAGAGCCCCACCGGTCACCCCCACCGTGGGGCGCTCATTAGACTGGCCCAACTTCTGTTGACCCAGAGCCAGCACGGACATCTGCTGTGAGTTCACAATTTCTGTGTTCGCAGCATGCTTAGAAGATAGCACTTTGAGGCTCTTTCCCCATCTCTCAGTTCTGATGTTCTTCCCGACACATGGTCTGTGATGTTCTCTGATCCTCAAGGGAGTGGCACGAATGTCTAGACTTCTACATTTTTATTTTTGTGTGTTTGGTTTATATTTAAGGCAGCGTCTCACATACCCCAGGCTGGCCCTGAACTCACTATGCAGCTAAGACCAGCTTTGAGTGTCTAGTTCCTCCCACCTCCACCTCCACCTTCACCTCCACCTCCACCTCCACCTCTCACCCAATGGCACTCCATAGCTGAGAAAGGGGACACTCTGGGCAAGCTAGTTATCAAGACTAGCTAATCTGTGGGAGACCAGGCCTCAGAAAATAAAGTGGAGACTAACTGAGGAAGACATAGATCATAACCTCTGGCCTCCACACATGCACACATATGTGCATCCATACATACACACATGCACACATACACTCATGCAGCACACATATACTAAACAAATAAACATCACATGAGTCACATTAGAAAACCAAAACAAATGCCTCTGTTTATCCAGGTGATCAGGTGTGAGACCCAAAATGCTCAGCTCAAATATCAACAGCGGTCAGTGAGAAACTTCTGAGGAGGACAAGGATGTGGTCGCAACCCAACTGCCCTTAAAGTATGCTCTTCCCACCCCATCCCAGCTAGGTAGAAAGTTCTTTCCTTCCTGGTCAGACTGAAGTCAGGGACTCATGAGCTGTGGCCAATGCTCTACCCTCAGGGCGCTCACAGACAAACTTTGCTCTCTCAAGGACACACCATCTTCAAATTATACCCCCTGGGTCCAGCACCTCCTTGACGCATATGCTTTGGAGCTCCTGGGTCTGTGTTAGCCCATTATCAGCTCAGTAGCTTATCAGCTCAAGGGATGCTGTGTTAGGAGTCAATCAATGCAGCGCAAGGGAAATTCTCCAGACCTGAAAGTGAGCAATGAGGCTCTGGTCTCCATTAAGCCTGTCATGTGACTCGGGACTGTTGAATCTGCCTGAGCCCCTCCAGGATCACTACTCACAGGGAGCCTTTAGAGGCTCGAGAGACAATGAATAAGCCACCAAAGCCACCATGTCCCGGTATTATGGCAAGCTGCATGCATTCCCTGACCATCTTCCCCTCTCTCCCTCACCATCATTCGTGTACAGCTCCTGCACAGAGGAGAGGAGCAATCAGACGCCGAGCTCCGCAAAGGAAAACCAAATACAGAATCACCCAGTGAGCTGTCAGATGTTGGAAAAGCTGCCATTCATGACAAAGAGATGACTCACTTCAATGAAAATAAACAAGCTTCAGTCTTAATCTCCTGTCTATACATATTGATGTACTCCTACAAACCAAGAAAAGAAATCAAGAGCCAGGGGCAGAATAAAGGTACATCCACTTGGTCCAATGTGTTTCATGGGCTGTGGTCCTATCAGTCAATTTAGCTTCCATTTAGGGTAAGTCAGTTTCCCCTGCAACTCCCATAAGGGTTTGAGTATCCAGTGACAAAATCCAAGGATGCAAAAGATAGCCCTTTACAGCATCAGTGGCTACATACAAGGCATCTGTTGGCTGAGCTAAATTTAATTCAAGAAGTATGTGCTGAATAACTCTTCTATTCAAGGCACCTTGCTACGTGTTGAAATGATGCTGACTTGTTCATAGTATTACAGTCTGTAAACAAGCAAGCATCGATCACACCAACCATTGCCATAGTTACAGCCCAAGATGAGAAGCTGGTGACCTTTGTCTTCAAGAAGACTCCAGCATGAGAATTATAACACCCTCAAAACAAAAATCTGGGAGAACAGAATAGATCCTCCTCCACTAAGGTCCTATGAGCATTTTAAACTAGTTCTATATAATAGGTGTGGTCATGCACCCCTGCAATTTCAGCACTCGGGAGGTAGAGGCAGAGGAAGGGTTGATGCCAAGGTAAAGGTCAGTCTAGGCTACATGGCAAAGAGTCTATGTCAAAAAACCAAAACAACAAAAACATTCTACAAAACCATTTAACAAAACCATTTGACCTTCTTCCTGGAGACAGAGTTGCCCTCAACCTCCAGATATAACCCACAATGCAACACTACTAGGTCATAAACATCAGGAAGTTCATGCCTGGTTTTCTAGGGGTGCATGCCACGAAGCCCTGAGTCTTCATATCTGGCAGCGTACTTGATTTACTTGATCCCTGTTTTGCTATCTAGCATCGTGTTTTCTAGCTCATAGAGAAGGGTCTTCCATAAATCCTATCTCACCCCTTTTAGGATGACGTAAGTTGATTTTGCACTGATGTCAAAAGTTTGGCTTCTAGGTATAGAACAATACTCAACAATATTGGCCCAGCAGATGGTAGTTCTAAGTTTCTCAACTAGAGAACTGCAAAGAGACAATTTCTAGTCACTTCCAAACAGACAGTGGCATCAATGCTCTGGCCATCAGTTTTAGGGGCAGCTTCTGTCATACACAATATGTGCCACATTTCACATCAGTATGCCAGGCCTATGAGGGAAAGATGTAGAAGAAAACCACCTTGAGATGGCACCTAGCCCAGAGCCAGAAGACAGCCATGCTAGGCAGAGCAGTAGATGCCTTCCTATTCCTTCCCTTGTCCTCCTCTCTCTCATCCTAGCCATACATCCTATCCAACGCCATCAGAGAGCGGAGAAGAAAGGAGAAGGGAGGGATAAGACTCATAAGACTGAAGAGCTCTTGAAATGTGAAGCACCAGGATAAAAGAAATGAACATGAGAGGAATTAGAACAATTATCCAACTAGTATAACTATATAAAAGGCAGTTTAAGCAAGAGAAAAAAAATTCCACAGAACCTGCAATTCCCAGTTGAATTGCCAGCAATTCAAGATTTTTTTTAAACCAAAAGTAGGGGGGAAAAAAGAAAAAAATGAGAGGACCTCTTGACTCTAAACTGAGATGGGGTAGAAAGAGTATGTAAACATGTCTGGGGAGATGGCTCAGAATGTGCTGGAATTGGCAGCGGAGTTCTAGGCATCTCTATAGAGCCCTGATGCAACCCTCAGCAAACCCTGAAGAATCACGTCTCAGGGACCAACAAGCACCAGAGCAAGGCCGACTGTGACACACTTACCTGTGAGGTAGTTCCGAGGAATTAGTGGCACTGGGGTGGGGGGAGGGTCTTGCTTTATCTCTGAGCTTAGATGGTTGAGCCTGGTCAGAGGCGTTCTCTACGGGATGACTTTTAATTCTTGTCTGTCTTTTGTTTTGAGACAGGGTCCCACTACAACAAACTGAGTGACCTCAGATCTGCCTGCCTCTGCCTCCCAGGTGCTGGAATTAAAGATGCCATCTGAATAGTTTTATCTCACCAAGACTACGCATAACTTCTGCAGAGTTGCACAATACCAAAAAGAAACACATGGTTCAGGGTTTAGCATCACCTCAGGTTCTTTTATGCTGCTGTCACCCTTAATCATCACTGCCAACCTGGATGGATCTGGAATCACCGAGAAGATACACTGTTGAGAAAATTTCCAGGAAGGTTTAAGTGAGGAAGTAAAGCTTACACTGAATGTAGGAGGCACCTGACTGTGGAATGGAGATCACAACTGAATTTACAGAGGTGGAGGAGGAGGAGGAGGAGGAGGAGGAGGAGGAGGAGGATTCTCGTATTAGGATTGAGGACTCTCTTCTCCTTTCCCCTCCTCCTCCTCCTCCCTCCTCCTCCCCACCTCCTCCTCCTCCTCCGCCTCCGCCTCCTCCTCCTCCTCCTCCTCCTCTTTTTCTTCTTTCTTTTCTTTTCGCTTCTTTCTTTTCTTTTTCTTCTTCTTCCCCTCCTTCCTTCCTTCCTTCTTCCTTCCCCTCCCTCACCTCCACATCAAGAAAGAAAGAAAGAAAGAAAGAGAAGCCTATTGAGTACCAGCACCCATCCCCTCAACAGCCTCAGATTCCTACTATTGTGACTTCCTCTACTTCCTGCATCCTCTCCATCATGAGCCAAAATAAACCTCTTTCCTTGAGTTACTTTTTGCTAAGTGTCTTGCCACAGCAACAATCAAAGTAACTCATCTCCTTGTGAGATACAAGGAAGAGAGCGAGTGAAGGCAAGAGCAGTGTAAGGATGGGCGAATGTCCCTAGCAGCTCGAGATTAGGGTAGGAATGGGTGAGTCGCTGATGGTGCCTGTCACTGCTAGGAAGGGGTGAATAACTGATGATGTTGGTCACTGCTAGGTCCCTAGAAGTTCAGGATTCCAGCTGGCGATGGAAAGATTAACTTTGCATGCATCAAAGGGTTGACTGCAATTGGCCCTTGTAGACAATGGAAATATTTTACTCTTCTAAACTTTTCAAAGTGATTGCATTTCCTTCCTGGAGACCAGGCACAGCCGATGATTCAAAGAACAAATGAATATGTTATAACTGACCAGCACCCTCATTACGGACCTCGAGGGAACAATGATTTCATAGTCATGAGCAGGACTGAGAAAGTAAACGCTGCAGGCCTCCCCTGAGGAAACATGGAATTCCCAAATTGCATCTGCCGGTACCATTGCCTCTACTGACCTGACACAGGTTCATCCCAAGGCAAGAACTGTGAGTCGGAACATGATTTATTTTATTTGTGTATCTGTCTTAGTGTGTGCTTTGTATTTATGTATATGTCTTGTGCTTTGTATGTGCCTGGGTTGTGTATGCCTGTATACCCACACAGAAGCCACAAGCAAGTGCTGGATCCCACTAAGTTGATGTTACAAGCATTCACGGAATGCCTTTCTTGTTACTTAGTGTCAAGACCTAAACTCCAGCCTTTGAAAAGCAGTCACTGCACCCCCTCTTCAGCCATCAAATGCAACTTCTATTGCAACACAATATACAGTATGTTAATTTCACTGTGACTTAGGCAATGCCACCCTTGAGCACACCATGTTACTTTTAAAACTTTTATCCAAAGCTAAATACTTAGGAAAACCAAAACCTGTGTTTATAGGCTTGTCAGCAAAATATATTGTGTTTCTAAAAAGAAATAATCTGAAAGTTTTACACTGAATTCTCTCTTAAATGCCTTTCATAAATATTTTCATTTCCTCTCATTAACAAAGAATTTGAGGAAGATAAAGTAGTACCAACTTACAGAGAAGGTTCTGGTAATACGGGGGCCAATACTACAGAATCTGAGATAAAGTTTAAATGATGCTAACAAGCCCAAACTGACGACCGCAAGGCAGATAATGGTGTCTTTGCAGAAGGTGAGAGAAACACTTGACAGAAGGCGGCTTGGGTCTCAAGTCATCAATTACTTCTGTAGAAAGGGGCACTTGCAGCAGCATCTAGGGGTGTGTGGTGTGGCTGTCTTGTTCTACTGTTGGAAACAAATCAAAATGTACCAGGAGGTGAGAGGACACCAGAACCTATTTGACAAGCAGAAAGCTAGGGTTAAGCCAGATACTGTGAGTGTACCTCACACAGGGACAGCAGGGGACAGCATCTCTCACCATAGGTTTAGATCATAGAGGAGAAAAGACAGTTGAAGGAATTGATCAATTATACACAGAAGTGGGGTTAATACCTGGGGAGGAAGCCAGACACTGCTGGGAAGAGGACACCAGAAGTCCCTGGTTTAAAAAAAAATCAAATTCCACTAAATCCACGATATCCACTAAGTCTATCTGAAGCAGAGCCCTTAGCAGCAATCCCCACTTAGATGGTCAAGTTCAGCTAAGGGGAGAAATGGCTTGGACCCGTTCAAAAAAAGAATACAAAGCACGGACAAAACGTAAAGTGAAGCCTCCGCTTCTGAAGGAGATCTGCGGGGGGGGGGGGGGGGGGGGGGGGGGGGGGGTTAGGAGAACACGTGGAATCTATTTCCAAGGACAAGACAGATGCCCTGCTCACTGGCGAGAGCAGGCTGAGAGGGAAGAAAGGCAGCTGAGAATGATGCCTGCCAGAGGCACATAGGAGGCTCACCCTGGGCCAGGGAGCACATCCACTGGAGAGAGTTCAGAGCAGAGCAGAGGACAGGATTCGGCTATGTCGGGAGACATCTTAGAACCTCCCGAGGTTAGCTGAAGAGAAACACACAGAACCATTACTACTTAGGAGAGGAAAGTCACTGAACAGGGTACCAGCATGTTCTGGGAGTTGACAGAACTTCCGCCTGGCCCTCAGGCCTGATGTACAATAAGATAGGGGAATACTGATCATTTAGCATAAAACATTGATTTAAAAATTGGGAAGAAAAAGTTAATACCTTCCACACAGTCAAGGAGATATGAAACGGGGACCTTCCTATTGGTGTTTTGTTTTCAGGATTTTGTTCCTTTTCTGGCCAACCAATTCGTCTTGACTGTTCTTGGTACATTACAAACTCCACACCAAATGATTGACAGTCTCTCTTCCTAAGTAACTTGTATTTCCCCAAACAAAGGTAGCACAGGAATTTCCTTTAATTCTCGTGACTTCAGCATGACATCACCAACACACTTCCCCCATAGGTAAGTCTTTCATCGCTTGACTTCTCATGAATAACTAAAACCTCAACCGGGAAAGAACTGCAGACAGCGAGGGGCTAGAGAAAGGAGAGTGATATGCATGCTGGCGGGGTTTATTTTTCCTCCCATGAGATACATCCCAGGGATGCAGCTGAGAAGAATAATTTAAACTAGACCCTCAGGTCCCTGGATGAAAGCCCCACCCCCTCCTGCCCCTCAGATGACTCCAGGAAGCCCATCCTCCCATCCCTGTGATTCGGGTCCTACCCTGTTTACAGGTAACCTTAGATGTAGCAAAGGCTCTGCATCGGGGTCTTTGATTTTGCAGGAAGTAAAGCACACCCATATAACTGCTGGGTTCTGCCCTTCTGCTGCCGTACGCAATAAATTCCATGGACTCTTGAAAGCCTTATTACAAGTCAGGCTTTGTGCTCTGTTTCTGCCTGAGCATAGATTAGCATCAGTGCTCTGGGCGCTGGCGGGTTAGGCTAGTTTCTGTGCTCAGCAAGGAAGGCTTATTAGCTGTGCTTTCCACTTGTGACAATCTCAACTCATTTCTGATGAGTTACCAGGCTGTAACTTCACGGTAAGTTGAGGGCTGTCTTCAGTATTTACAGCTTTCCTGGGCTCTACTCAAACATCTAGATGGCTGCAAGCTTCCCTTCAGTCACACCCCCATCAGACATGTCCGCTCAGCTCCTGCCAAACTGTGTTCCTCAGGAAAACCCTCTCCCATTCGATACTAATCCTAGACTCTTTAAACTGTTGTATGTTGATTTTATTTGATGTGTGTTTGGCCTGTATGTATGTGTACTGTGTATGTCCTGCGCCCGTGGAGGCCAGAACAAGACATCTGATCCCCCGCAGGTGGAGTTACAGAGGGCTGTGAATCACCATGTGGGTGCTGGGAACCAAACCCAGGTCCTCTGGAAGAGTAGTCAGCACCCTTAACCACTGAGTCATCTCTCCAGCCTGCAATCATGGACTATTTTATACTAAATCTTGTGTTGAATTCTGTTCTCACCTCATTTAAAACTCCAGTTATTTCCCAGTGGCACGAGACATGGAAAGCGTAGGGGAGGATGACTCCATGAGCTGAGAGAAAGTCAACCAAAAGGGCAAGATGAAGGCTAGCTTGGAGTTCTTTATACAGTTTGAGTTCCACAGCAATGGCACACAGGGGCTGCTTCAGCATGGTAGCTGCTCCCTCACAGCTACATCAGAACTTCACTGGTTACAGGTAACCATGGTAACGAGAATGGATACAAAATATCCTGTACTAAATGCACTGATGGTCTTTTCATTCTGTCCAACTTCAACATTTAGTCCAACCCATGAGCCCCCCACACACACTCTACACAGCCGCCTCCCTCTGTGACTCAGGGAGACAGCACCACACTTCCAAGCTCTTACCCCCCAGCCCTACACCCTATTCTGACACCGTACAAACCATGTCTCCCCCATCTTTGAGTTCTCCAAGACAGTGGCCTCTCTGCCTCTGTGATTCTCACACATTCAAACAGCTTTGAAGACAGAATGGCAGTCACATTTTAATAACCATAAACCTCTTGGTCCCTTAAGAAGAACTCGAACAAACAAGAAAAAGCCCATTGATAATAAAACTTTGGGGAAAGCTTTTCATCAGTTTAATAAAATGAGATGAATAGTCCAGTTCCATCAGGACTGTTGACACAAGTCTCTCATCTCAGCTTCTCAGAAGGAGGGATTTTAAATCCAAGGCCAGCCTGGGCTACAAGGTGAAGTTTAAGGTCAGACTGGGCCAGCTCCAGACCTTCTGGAGAAGTACTGAGCCAATCTGAAACAAGAGCCAGGCTTAACTAAAGATAATCAATTCCTTAGAAAACCCTTCAACCTGTAAACGTTAAGTACAGATATTATATAACACCAGAGTGTAAGTGATACGCAAAATTCAGCTGGCCTAGTTCCTAGTTACAAATAAGAATGTGTATGTATGTGCATACACATGTACAATGTGCATGGGTAGAGAGACAGAAATCAGCCTTGGACATCATGCCTCAGAATCCACCCACCTTGATTCATTGGCTTTGAGATAGGCTCTTTCATTGGTCTGGAGTCACCAAGGATTAAGGCTGGCTAGGCAACAAGCCCCAGGCAGAAGAAGGGGTCACCAGTACCCCACTACCTGCCGTGCAGAACAGCATAGATGCACCACAGCAGGGGCACCTTGGTCCTGGTGCTGAGTGCTAAGAAGCCACTTTGGGGACAGCAGTCTCACCTGTCTTCACCCAGATGCTCTCAGTTCCCACCCCCTGCTCAAAGGGATTCTGCGGGGGATTACTGATGCCCGAGAGACCTTTCATCTCTGTGGATGAAAGGGGCTAATGAAGGCTTGTAGGCAAGCACTCCCACTCTGCCCTATGGGAAGGTTCCCAGCTCCTCTGAGGGTGTCTTCTGCAGGGAACAAAATGGGCTGTTTGAAGTGGAAATCACTGTAGACTTTTAATTAGGGAAAGTGGGGGAGCTGGCTATTAAGCAGAGACCAGAGGTCCTGCAATCCTGATTTTTCCTCTGCTGCCCTGGTGGACATGACCTTGAGGCTCATTTCCTGTGGTGTAAATCTAGGTTCCGTGCACAAAGCCGCCATGTGACACAGGTCTCATGTGAGGGGAGATCAAAGAGAAGTGGGAAGCACGTGTATAACACTGGACTAGTGTGGAGGGGCTCAAGGCCTTCTGCAGAAGTATTTGGCCAACTCACAAGAAGAAACAGGCAGAGCTACAAACAGGCAATGCTTTAGGAAACCCTCAACCTGTAGCACTCAGCACAAATTCTAGGCATAATACCAGCACATAAGTAATGCACAAAAATAAGCTGATATGGTTCCTAGTCACACAATTATTTGTGTATGTGCATGTCTGTGCATGTGTGTATGTGTGTATGAAGGACATAGGGATGGCTATCTAGTCATCTGTCCTCCCAGCACTAGAAGGCAAGCACGAATCACCAGCAACCTTTTTACATAGGTTCCAGGGCATGAAACTCAAGTCCTCACACTTATACAGTGAACATTTTATGGACTGAAGATCTCCCCAGCTATCAATAGTAAAGACTTCAGTGTGGCTGACACAGCATTGTAGTCTAACACTTTCATCTGGCATCAATGTAAAACTGAGACAAACTCTATTCCATGTCTTGATGCATTACCACTGATTAGTAGAGAAACTGTTTTGGACCTATAGCAGGGCAGAACAGAGCTAGGTGGGGAAGACTAAACTGAATGCTGGGAGAAAGAAGGCAGAGTAAATGAGAAGCCATGGAGCTGCTAGAGGAAAAAGATGTGAGCCACCAATTGGAACCTTGCCAGTAGGCCACAGCCATGTGGTGATACACAGATTAATAGAAATGGGTTAATTAATATGTAAGAGTTAGCCAATAAGAAGCTAGAGCTAATAGGCCAAGCAGTAATTTAAATAATATAGTTTCTATGTGATTATTTTGGGAGTCTGGACAGCCGGGAAACAAACAAGTGGCCTCCAACAACGTCTCAAAGTTTTTTATGATTATGTGTGTACATGGGGGTCGTGTGAACCATAGCACACATGTGAAATCAGAGACCAACTCTATGGAGTTGGTTTTCTCAACCCTTAAGTGTGCTCCAGGGATCACACTCAGACATTAGGTTTGCACAGCAGGTACTTTTATCTGTGAGTCAAATCACCTTGCCGGCCCCCTCTATGCAATGTCTTGAAGCTCCATCCTTCATCACCATCCACTCTTGATATGGGATTTCCCTCTGTATTCTGTGAATACCATTGGTTAATAAAGGACTGCTTTGAGCCTATAGCAGAGCAGGGCAGAAAGAGCTGGGTGGGGAAAACTAAAGTGAATGCTGGGAGAAAGTACGGTGGAGTGGAGAGAAGTTATGGAGGACAGACACTGGGAACTTTATCTGGTAAGCCACAGCCACATGGCGATACACAGACTAATAGAAATGGGTTAAATTAATATGTAAGAGCTAGCCAATAAGAAGCTAGAGCTAATAGGCCAAGCAGTGTTTTAATTAATACAGTTTCTGTGTGCTTATTTCAGTTCTGGGCGGCAGGGATAAACAAGCAGCCTCTCACAACACACTCTTGCATCTCAAATCCTGACCCTCAGCTTCCATCCCAAGCATCTATACCTTCATGTCTTCCTAAGATATACCCATATTCCTTAGGGGCTTCTTGCTGGTGTTCACCTCTACAACGCTGATGCCCTCTTTTGGGATGATTGCATGGCTTTCATTTTCATTGACCACAGCCTCCTCTTTATCACTTCTCAGCCCTAGACCCATGGATCTATCTCAGGATATGTTGTCTCCAAACCAACATGTGAATAGCATGACTTCCTAACCCCCCACCCCCGCGCTCCCAGATGACCTGACTCTTCCTCTGAGTACCAAACCAAGATGATGATTCTTCCCTCCAGCCTGGCACAAAAGATAGATACCCGTCAATTATGCCAGGCCTGCTTCTACTTTCCCTCATCTCGTCATCAAGGCAGTCATTAAATCCTCCGACTTCTACTTCCTAAGCTTCTCTCTTTCATATATGTAGAAATGTTTTATTGCACTTATTTCTTTATTTGGGTGTAGGTGTGGGTAGGTGGATGCATGCATGTCGTGGCATGCACACGGAGGTCAGCAGACAGCTTACGGGAGCTGGTTCTCTCCTTCTGTCAAGTGGGTCCTGAGACTCATCAACTCAGGCTGCCTGGCTGGGTGGCAAGCACTTTTACCTGCTAAGCCACCTTGTAGCCCTACTTGTGGGGCATCCTTCTCCAGTCCCTTTATCCATCCAGGACCACAGGACCGCAGGATTCACCGCAGGACCGACTCCAGTGCTGCCTCTACTGTTTCCGTGCCTTTCCCTATCCGCATCTCCCACCATAGCATCAGGAGGAAACTCTAGAAATTTAATCAGATCCTATTGCGCTCTAGCTTCAAACTTTCACTGCCATCCCTGCCTTTCACCTTCAACCCCAAGCTTCTCCTAGTGGGTGGCAGAGATATCCACCACCAGCTCCAGTTCCTGTCCTCCAGCCTCCCATGGAGGTCTGGGACTTGTCCTGTCTCAAACTCCAAATGCCTTTATGACTTCAGTTCTCTGCAACGTTCCCCTCAGCCTTGACAGTCAGGAGCACACCACTCTTCGACCTCAGAGCCAACATGAGTGCATGACGCACCAGCAAGGGGCAGGGTGGTGCTGAGAGGTGCAAGAGACACTTGCAGAGGAATGAGAGCTTGGAGGAGCAGGGATGCAGAGTCAGAGCCAAACAGGAGAACTGAGACTTCATGCAAACTTTCCAGGTTTTCGGGGGATCCTGGACACTTTCCAGGAAAAGGAACAATAGCTCAAGTGGATTTTCTTTGAGATTTAAAGGGAAGGAGACTTAGGAACTTAGGGTTTGGGCACGAGGAACTAAGGGGCACACCACCAAGAGACTGCTGGAAATTGAAGAGCCGGGCTAGAGCTACGCAGGGGCAGAGGCAGGGGCCCTGAACATCAGCAACAGCACAAGGCTGACCCTTTACAATGCGTAATAATGTGTGATGTGTATAGCGTGTGATGTGTACTGCGGGAAAAGTAGCACCCATGACTCGGGGGCTCTACGAGGGCTGTGGCCATGCTGCAAACCCTGCCTGCAATATTCCCTCTGACAATCGGACAAATCCAGCAGGTTGGATGATCTAGACAGGAACGTAGCTAACCAACTGCGCTCTACTTCAACATGCATCAAGAAAGCCTGCAAAAACTTTTTTTTCACCAAAGTCTCCAAGTTTATTGTTAAAATCTGAGTCTATTTTCCAAGTCTGAAATTCAAGCTGATTATAAGGGGATCAAAATGAAGGGGGGTGGGGGGGGACCCAAGCCAAAGAGGAAAAAGACACACCAGAAACAACATAGAACACTGAGCTCCGTCTACAAAAGATTTTTGCAAAAAAATTTGTATGGATACACACAGACACACACAGGGAGGGTGAAAGGGTGTGTGTGTGTGTGTGTGTGTGAGAGAGAGAGAGAGAGAGAGAGAGAGAGAGAGAGAGCGCTTCCAGCAGAGAGAGAGGAGAGAGAGAGAGAGAGAGAGAGAGAGAGAGAGAGAGAGAGAGAGAGAGAGCAGGTCTGCCATCTGTCCTTGCCCCAGGCCTTCCCAGTTTCTAACAATAAACAAGAAAATTAAGGAAACAGAAATAAACAAGAACCTGGCAGAGGTGAGACCTGTGATGATGGGAGGGGCTTCGGAGTGGGGCTGGAGTCTCCCAGAGTTTCCAGATATGACCGAAACCCCTGTCTTCAAACACTGTCAGTAGCACCCCCTCAGCAGTACTGGGGTACTTAACACACAACAGAGTAGCTGGCTACCCCGGGGTCCTAATGCCTGCCTGCTCATGCCCACAGAGTCTCTAAGCCAAAGAGCAGCCCCTCTCCTGTGTGTTCATTCGTTATTTTCGTGCAGAGGCAAAAATCACACTTCAGCCCTCCAGGGGCGAGAGATGCTTCTGTATCAAGAACATATTCGTGGCTTTCTTTCAAAATAACAAGGTCACAGGCCTTGCACAGCTTGGATCTAAGCAAACAAGAAAAAAAGAATGGACTAAAAATGCATTTATACAAAAATAAAATCTTATTAATATCCTATTCTGGAGGTGGGAGGGAAGGATGGAGGGAGCAAGGATGATGAGAATGAGGGGGAAGGATAACAGGAGATTAGGGGAGGGAGGCCAGGTGAGTTGGGACTCCATGCAGCAAGAGGAAACAGACCCGGGGAGACTCTATCAAATGACTCATTTCTTTCCAAACTGGGCAAACACAAATGACAAATGACTAGTTGCGCAGCCATGCAGCTTAATCATGTAACTTAGTTCTAATGTTCAAACCCCATCTCCACCCTACACATGAAATTACTCAAAAGCCTCTGGCTCCATTGATGAACAGTTGGCTACAGTGTTACTCCTGTCCCTCCCTACCCATCCCTCTTGAGGCACGCTGCTGGGCGCAGGCCCACTCACACTCCACTTGGTTCTGGGCCAAACCAAAAGTTCCGGAGAAGTCAAATCGTCAAATTCCAGTTCCAGCTACATCCACAATTCATAATGGAGGCACAGGCAAGCCAGATCCATAAACCTAAATACATCAGGGTTTGTTTTTCAATGTTTCTCAGACTACACAATTAAGCCAAGCAGTTTTCATGTCCAAGAGGAAAGCTAGACTCTTAAATTTGCTTAGAATTCAGACTTAACCCTTAAGTAGGAGGTGCTGCATGCGATCCCAGTTTAAAATTCACCAACAGCCTATCCTGGCAAAGAAAATCTTTTGGGCAACATTAAATATGAAGAATATGAAGAATGAAAGGAACTTTTTAAAATTGTGAGGTAAATTTGCTAATGATCAAGAAAAACCCTATGGCCGAGACTGTAGGATACTAAATCACTCACTATTATCCAGACAGATTGGCCACTTTGCAAAGCTAAAAGACACCAACTGACGGCACACAAGGTGTCCATTGGTCTTTACTCCGGCCCAAGCCAGTCTGGACCTTCCTGAGATAATCAAGGCAGGAGTCCACAAAAATCCTCCCGCACCATGTCTGTTTTGTTCTCTGAAGCTGCCATTGGGCTTCACCGTCCCACACTCGAATGCGGGAGATGTGCGCACATTGCTGCATGCATGGGTGTATCAATGTCCACCATACCCACATAAAAACGCATCTACACGCATACACCGACACACACGCTCCACCCTTGGGCAAGCCATAAGGCTGTGGTCTAAACAACCAGTTGGCCACCCCATGATGATGGATTACTAAAATACTGATTTTCATTCATGGAAAAAAAAAAAGCGCTCAAAGTATCATCTACAGTGCATGTCAGAACTCTTGCTACTGCGTTCCTAAGTTTTGAATCACGACCCGTTTTATTAAATGATGTTGCCTTCCCACTAAATCTGAGCCTGATATTTTCTTTATAAAAACACTACAAGTCTAACCAGGAACAACTTCTTTGTAAGTCACATACCTGATAAAAGATATATATATATATATATATATATATACACAAAATATGAATAAGGAGTTATTAAAAAGTAGCCAGGTGTGGTGGTGCACGCCTTTAATCCCAGCACTCAGGAGGCAGAGGCAGGCGGATTCTGTGAGTTTGAAGCCAGCCTGGTCTACATAGTGAGTCCCAGGACAGTCAGGACTACACAGACCAAAAAAAAAAAAAAAAAAAAAAGGAGTAAGAAAACCACAACCAACAAGACAGCGTTTTAAACTCAAGCTTCCTCAAAGCAGGTACATGTGGGGGCTAGAGAGAGAAAGGGCCCAGCTCTTGGGCTGCTCTTGCAGAGAACATGTGTTCAGTTCCAAGCAGCTTACAACTGTCTGCAACTCCAGTTCCAGAATATCCAGCACCCTTTTCTGGCCTTCACAAACATGTTTGCACTTAACATACAGGCAGGCAAACAGTCACATACATAAAAGGTACATGCAACAAGCGTGTGAAAACCTGATTATAAAGAAATGCAAACATACACCATATGGGTGGCACTAGGTGTGGTGGTGCATGCCTATAATCCCACAACTTGGGAGACAAGCAGGAGACACTTCATAAATCTGAGGCCATTCCAGTCCATGTAGGAACTATGAGGCCCACCAAGGCTACAAAGCAAGACCCTGTCTCAAGAAAATACCGAAAAACAAAAACCCTAAGGATGTATCCCTAGTTATGCCTCAGAGTGACTGAAGAAAAACTGAATGAGTAGATAAATAAGGAAGCTGACAGCAGCAAAAGCTGGGGAAGATGTAACAGGGGGTAGAAATCTGAAACAGCAGCAGCTGGCTTGAGAACAGGTAGGCACGGGGTCAGACGCACAGACAGAAGATGGAGGGATGGAGGACATGGGAAGTGAGATGCAGAGGATTCTAATCTGGGCTTGCTCTTCGTTAAAGGGTACCAAGAGGAAATATCTTTTTCTTAATTCAACACTGAGGCACACGGATAACTTGGAGATTATTACTAATGAGTTTAATCCACAAAACACAGACACATGCATGCGCACGCATGCATGCACATGCACACACAAACACACATACACACACACACACACACACACACACACACACACACATACCCCAGACAGACTTGGTGGTCCAAGCCTTTAATTCCAGCACTCAGGAGACAGAGGCAGGCAGATCTATGTGTGTTCAACCAACATAGTGAGACCTTGTCTCAAACAAACAAAACAAAAGTCAATCAGAATGTCAGGGGATCTCGGAATGAAGTAAGGCGATAAAAAAACAAACAAGGGGACTGGGGAAATGGCTGAGTGGGTTTGAATATTTCCTACTCAAGCCTGAGAACCTGCATACAGATCACAGCTCGCATGCCCACTTGTCAATTGGCGTGGCTATGGATGTGCCCGTAGCTCCAGCACATGCGGGGCAGACACAGACTTGCCAGGGCTTTCCAGCCAGCTTGTTGAGACAGAACAGGTGAGCTCCAAGGGCAGGGCAAGACGTCTTCTCAAGGTACTGAGACAGAGAATGATTAGTAGGGCACTCAACACTTTTCTCTAGCGTTTGCATCACACACACACCAGTCCTACAGACAGATCACATCACTTACCTGGAGTGGGAGAAAGGAGCTGGCACAAGTAATTTTACAATCTGCTATTCTAACCAGATACTGTACACCGGGACCAGAGAGATAAAACAAAAATGGCAAAGCCTGTTTGGTGAATGTACAATTGCCACCAGGGTGTGAGGCAGCCATTCTGATGCTGACTTGCACACTGGTAGGAAAGGACAGATTTGGAAAGTGAAGGTAATGAGACCCCAGAATTCACTGGTTTTGGAAAAATGTTTGTACTGAAATATTGCACTTACTGACATGGAAGAGGACCACAGGGTCTTCTTTAGGCTCCTATTTCTGTTCCAATATTACCATGAAAGGAATAAATCAACAACTTAGAGAAAGCTGGCCCAGGCTGGCCCAGGAAGCTGCACTCATATTTTTTTATGTCCTTAGGAAGTATGTTCTGGAACAATCAGTGATCCAGACAAATTTCTTCTGACACAAAACACACCCAAGTAATGACTCCCCGAGAGAAGAAAATGGCTCTGGCTTACAACTGTACAGCCAACATCCATGTTCCAGGCCTTTCTGAAGCCACAAAATGTTCTCATCCATCCCACACCAGAATTATGAGAAATAACAACTGAAATCATTTCTTCAACATGAGCACAAGCTGCAAAAATTAAACTAATGTCCACAATTAAATGGCAGGTGCTAAGATACACACCCCTGCCTTCTCTTCCCAAGTGCCACTACCAAATAATTACCCAACGTCTTCGTTGATTATATTGGCTTCTCCTGACCTCACCCCTACTGAGTCTGTTTCTAAGATTGTCTCCAGACATCAGTTAGCACCAAGAGATGATAACTGTTTTAAAAGCTTGGCTTTCACTCAAGAGGCCTCTGTAAGCCTCAAGGAATGAACTCCCTGCTCACTAGAAAGATTGTGGCTGCCATCTAGGTGAGAGGCATGTATCTGAATACTTGGTCCTCATATGATAACACAGATTGGGGAAGTTGTGAACTTTTGAGATTTATGGAGACCTGCCAGAGGAAGTACATCACTGAGGGAAGGATTTGGGGACTTAGAGTTAACCCCTCTTCTAGTTTACTCTCTTGGTTTCTTGTGTGACAAAAAGCGGCCAGCCAGCTTCCAACTCTGGCTGCCTGCTGCCATACTTACCTTGTCATTTTGGCCTCTGCCTCTGGAACTGCAAGCCACAGTTCTTTCTTCTATAAAGGTGCTTTCTGGCAATGGTATTTACTGGCGACAGAAAACAACTAATACAAGAGCATTTCCGAGGACCGCATGTCCCCAGGCTCCCAGAGAGGGACACAGTTGAGCTGATAATGAAAACTCAACTCTGTAGCAGGCCAACGACAGCTATGTCAACAAGGCTTTTACAGCATATCACGTGAGCTGACAAATTAGGTCCTGGAGGGCGCTCGCTGGACACAGGCACAGAAGGCATATGGACCAAAGAAAGCCTACCCATCTAACAGTCACCTCCAATGAGGACAAACTTCCAAGCTCTGGAGACATACAAAGAAGGCTAGTAGGTGTCTTAGTTTCTATTAATGTGATTTTTTTTTTAAAAAAATACTATCATAAAAGTAACTTAAGGGAAAAAGGGGTTTCATCTCGGAGTTCAAGAGTATGGTTCATCATGGCAGGGAAGTCAAGGCGGAGTGAAGCAGCTGGTCACAGTATACTGACAATCAGGAAACAGATGGGGATGATTGCACGCAATCCAGTTCCCAGCTAGGGAATGGTAATGCCCACAGTGGGTGCCTCTCAGTTACCATAATCAAGACAATCAATCCCCATAGATGCTCATCTCTCAGGTGATGCTAGATTCTGCCAAACTGACAATGCTGACCATCACAGTGAGTTACACACAGATGTCACTGGCCTTTTTGTCTGAAACCAGTGGCCCCATGCACCACCGCTCTGGCTTATTAGGAACTATTTCACAGTTTAGCTTTTCAAAGAGACATACATGTCCCATGTTTCTAAGTTATTGAGAAAGAATATAATCATTTTTAGCTGAAAGTTGTGCCCTCGTCATTCATGACTAATTCTTTAAAAAGGTCAGGAACTTGTTTTTGTTGTAAATAATAACTTTTTAAGTGAGGCAGAGGCAGGAATATCCCTTGTGGCTCCAAGGTCGGGGTCATAATGAGCTGTGAATTTAGCAGGACACCACCTTGAAAAGCAAAGTATCTACTATATCAAGTATCATGTTAAGATAAACACCATGTAACAAAATCAGTGACATTCCCATGCCATAATTAAAACCACCATAGCACACACATAACTGTAGGTCTTCATGCATTCTGCCTTGGTTTTTGCATCATATATGTTGTATGGGTATGCTACATAGTTAAGCACATCCTTCTCTCGTGCCCTTCTTCCTCTTTCTACCCAGCCCACCTTCCTCAAAAGTCCAGACCAGGCAAACAGCTGAGGTAGGAGTGGTAGGAACCCGACAAGTCGAATTCTATCCCAGGGATACACCAAATGATGGGACATGCAACCCCAAAAGTCCTATAGTGAGATTGGAAGTGGAGACAGAACTACCTGGAAACTCTCCTGTGCTCACAGGTCAGCTAGCCTGGAGAAAGAAGACTCCACTGAGTTATCCAAACAGAAGGAGAGAACCGACTTCTAAATGTCATCCTCTGACCTCGAATGCATCCCGTGACGTCAGCATATACACATAGATACAATTTTTCAAAAAGAAAGCTCATTTTTCATCATCTTTGGGGACCACCCCCTCTTAAACACATTGCACAGAGAGGACTTGTCAACTCCCTCTAGACAGCTTTGCTCAGTTTTTTTCTAAGGGATTGAGGTTTTGGTAGACATTTATATATGGAAGGAAAGCAGCAGTAGCAAAACAGCTCCACAAAAAGGACAAAAATACATTACAGACAGGCTTAGAGAAAAGTACAATGGGTTAGGAGAAAAAGTGCTGTTGGGATCTGGGATGTGGGCCTCACTTCCAGGTTACTCCAGGCTACTCTGTAGTAATAGTGTGTTTTTGCCATGGGGCAGGTTACTAAGTTCCTCTTCTTTCTCTAAGGAGAACAAAACCCATGTGGGTTGCTGAAGGACACAAAATGGCAAAGGTACAGGGCTTGGCACTTGCACTGGACAAGCTGATCCCTGGCACCAATGCATTGAGGGGAGTGGGCTCCACTTGACAGACAACCACTCTCTGAGCCCTGTGGGTGGTGTAGACAGTGTGCCTTCACGTGGTTCTCAAGCTGTGGGTTGCAACCTCTTTGGAGGGGTATCGGATGACCCTTTCATGGGGGTTACCTAAGACCATTGAACAACACAGATATTTACATTACAATGCATAACAGTAGCAAAATTACAGTTATGAAGTAGAAATGAAAATAATTTTATGGTTGGGGTCACCACACATGAGGAACTGTGTTAAAGGGTCACCGCAGGAGGAAGGTTGAGAACCAGGACTCTCTAGTAAGAATGAATAAAAACAACACAGATGAAGAGAGATGGGCAGCTACATTAGAGATGTAGGTCCAGGCAGTAGGTTGGCTAGAATGGGAACCCTCTGCGTAAGGCAATGGTGGTTACTCTTTAGGTAACTCCTCAGAAACTGAACCTATGCTATAACTTCAGGAGTTGCTGAAGCCATAGCTCCGGGTGTTAGTATGATGGGCCAATGTTACTCTGTCTTGAGAAGCCAGGCTCGCTCTAGTCTGTGCTTGATTCTTTTCCTAAGTTCATGACTTTCTTTCCCTGTAATTCCCAGGCTTAACTTTACTGAATAAAACTCCCAACTCTACCTCAAAAGTGAAGCTGTTAAAGAGCCCAACTGTGGGTCTTGAAGAGGCTCAGCGGGAAAGGTGTCTGGCTCCAACATTGGCTACCTAAATCCCTGAGACCCGTGTGGTGGGGGAGAGAAACAACACCTGCAAGTGTTCCTCTGACCTCCACATGTGTGGCATGTGTGCACACACTCACCGACATACACACACATAAATAAATACTTTTTAAAGATTTATTTATTTATTATGTATACAACATTCTGCCTCGATGTATGCCCGCATGCTAGAGGAGGGCGCCAGATCTCAGTAAAGATGGTTGTGAGCCACCATGTGGTTGCTGGAAATTGAACTCAGGACCTCTGGAGGGGCAGTCAGTGCTCTTACCCTCTGAGCCATCTCTCCAGCCCATAAATAAATACTTTAAAGAAAGAATCCACCTGTCATTGTAACAGACAACAAAAACACAGTTGTCCACTACAGACTGAACTAGGTGTAGGCTTAGAGAGGGGGTTATCTCACGCTAGATCCAGACCATGGCTCCAGTGTCCTGAGATGGTGATATGGCCCATAATTAAAGTCAGTAAGGGCGCGCAGTCTGAGAGCTATTATTTAGCAGACTATTTTGTTTTAGAAGCCCGTCCTTCAAAAACCGGGCCCAGCTGCAGTTACACAATCGTTGCTTTGATGTTTTAAAAACTGAAGTATTAAAATAAGCAAAGATCACTTTACTAATATTATCTTAATTCTAATGTCATCAATCAATCTATTTATTTATCTATTTATTTATTTATTTATTGCTTTTTCAAGACAGGGTTTTTCTATAGCTTTGGAGCCTTTCCTGGAACTAGCTCTTGCAGACCAGGCTGGCCTCAGACTCACAGAGATCCACCTGCCTCTGCCTCCCAAGTACTGGATTAAAGGAGTACACCACCACCGCCCAGCCATAATCAATTTTTATGAAGAACTGTGTCTCAGCTAATCAGAAGGCTGAGGTAGGAGCATCAGAAGTTCATAGCCTGCCTGGGTTACTTAGCAAAACCCTATCTTGAAATTTAAAAAATAATAATAATACTCAAAGGGCTGGGGGTGGAACTCGGTGGTAGAACACATACCTAAACATGCACAAGAAAAAAATAAAAAGTTATTTAAACTAACAAAAAAAGGGCTGAAGATGTAGCTCAGGGGTAAGAGAGTTGCCCAGCCCGTACAAGGTTCTGAATTTATTCCTCCACATAATGAGAGAAAAAGCATTTTTAGACAAATTAGTGCTAGGAGGGTTTGTTTTATGCCACAATATGATAGTGTTGTATTCTTACCAGTTGGAGGACAACTTTAGATTCTCTGATTCCAAAGCCGTGATAGACTCACTTCCTTCTCAAAGGTCACTTGGCTTCTAGAAAGAGCTCTCTGCAACGTGTTACGTCTCTTATCAAAGCCTATGTTTAAATTACATTTTTGCCATATAAGATCAAATGCTTGGTGTTGTCATTGTTGTTTAGGGTTTTTTTTTTTGTAATTTAGAAAGAAAATTACAAATGAAAGCATCTTGCTTGGGCTAAGGCTAATTAGTCTATTTTCCTTTCCTACTAAACATTTATACCATTTTTAAATTAATACTCTTTTTAAAGACTATTATTTCAAATTAGAATCGGTCTGATAAATGAACCAATTAGAAAGCCCAGGGCTTGGAACAGGTTGTTAAAAATGTGCCTACAACACAAGGATAGTTGCTGTTAACCCAACAGATGCGCCAGGACTCAGCTGCGGGCAAAACCATACAAACTTCCCAGCACCAGCCAAACTAATAATTATCACAGTGCTAATGAGCTATTCCTGATGAGCCAGCCTTAGGACTCAATGGACAAAAGCAGGGAAAACACAGAACTCTATTCCATTCCCACTGACTGATCAGTTGGTTGATTGATTAGTTGGGGAATAAACCTAGGGCCTTGCCATGTGCATGCCTGGCTAGAAGTTCACACCAACTGAGCCAAATCCCCAGTCTAAATTACCTAATTTTTAAGACCCAGTGAAGAACTAACTACAAAACAAACTTGTGTTGAAATGCACAACAGTCTTTTGCCTCCACCAGGTAATCTACCCTTGAGTCCTCTCTGCCTGAAAAATGACAGACAGGGATGACTCCATGCACTCCATAGGAAGAGGGTCTCGGGGTCCAGCCCTAACCCCTCATCTGCACATGCACTTGGCAGCCAGTCTAAACCCAAACTGCGGCGGCCCTGGTTTAACACCACAACAAGGAGCCAGGGAGCCTTTCAAAGACTGCATTAAGGATCTTGTGCTCCCCTTCTGTCCAAGCATGCCCTGCATGTGTTTGTTGCATCATTACCACCCCATAAAAATGTGAGTCTGCAATAATTCAAGCAAAACTCTCCCACAGCCCTTATGCTGCCTCCCCAAACACAGCAGGGCCTTTTCCAAGTCCTCTTTCCCATTCCAGCTTCCCCAGCATCTCACCACCATGCTGTCATGGGGGCTTTTGTAGACTGCTTTATCCCAGGACACACCAATTTTCCCAGTGCCTCCCCCTCCCCGTTCCCCCCCGAAACTCCCTGCCCCAACTGTCATGACCACCCTTTTCCTTGTAGCTCCGTCTGCTCACCTGTTGGCTCTCTTCTCCTGTGGGTGTACCATTTTTAGGGGACATACTATGTGAATTTTAGTAAGATCCTCGCTTAGCTACATGGACACTAACAGCGGCCATTCAGTGTGTGACTCCATAGTCAGTGCCAAATGAGCCTCTTATGCCTTAGTGACATTTGTCTATTTCTCACTCTTGCCTTTCTCTCCAAACTCAAATGGAGAGGAGCCAGCAAGATGGCTCATCAGATAGAGATGCTTGCTGCTGAGTTTGACAACCTAAGTTCCATCCCCAGGACCACAAGATGAAAGAACAGAGTCAATGTCCATATGTTGTCCTCTGACCTCTCCACATGTACACAATATTTACACAATTCACTCACACACATACTAATGTAACAAAATTTAAAGCATGGACAGAGAGAGGGTTGTATGAGAGACGCCATCTTGGCCTTAGGAGGGAGAGTACTTCCTGCTCACTCTGCACCTCCAGGGGCCTTGCAGAAACCTGTGAAGAGATCAGCACAACACTCGGGAGGGGCTGCTGCTAGGTCTGCCCTCTTCACCAGGTCAGGATTAGTGTAGAAAGGCCTGAGAGGACGGCCCTCTGGGGTGAACCTAGGACCAGGACAAGCTCAGAGAACAGTGGATAGGAAAGACTGAAGAACTGAAGATGGCTTACATCCTGAACCCAGGCCAGGGCAGAACTCTGGGAGCCAAATCCACTCTTTCTGCTTCTCCTTTCCCTATCCTAACAGGCAACTTCCCAAATCTGTCTGAAACAGTCTCCAGAGACATCCCACAGAGATATTCCCAGAGACATCCCCGAAGAGACATCTCTGCAGAGGCATTCCCCAGAGACATCCCCATACAGACATCCCCACAGAGAAATCCCCACAGAGATATTCCCAGAGACATCTCCACAGAAACATCTCCACAGAGACACCCCCGCAGAGACATCCCCACAGACGTCTGTAGTTCCCGCCGAGTCTCTCACCTCACACCAGTTTCCAATGGAACAAATCAATTCCAGCTGACAGACACAAAGCTGTAGGTGATGCGGAGATGAAGAGAAGACTCTTCTGCAGGTGGTTACTCTTTGTGTCCCTCCCTCTGTAAAGAGGCCCAGCCTGTTAAAAGGAAGTTACCAGAGAAGCCCAAAACACATGGTGAAATACTAGACCGATTCCTCTGGTTCACGCTCCCCACAGCTGACGGCCACCTTCCAGCTGCAGGTTACAGGGAAGCTAAAGGCCTCCCACCCTCCCAGCTAGCGCTAAAACAACAGTGAACTTTCAAATAAAACAATGTGAGAGACAGGAAAAGCAGCACTTGGTGGACCACAAAGTGTGAGAATCTTGGAAGGGAGGGGAAGAACAGTCACATCAACAGCAAGGATCACAACAGGGGAAGCTGCAGCCTAGGCTTCAGGGGGAAAGGGGGTCCTTTCCACAGGGCCTGACAGTCAAGCTCAGAGCCACTGAAGGGCATGCTAGGAGCCGTGGAGTATCTCTGGTGATGTTATGAGGGGCAAAGGTAAAACGGGCATGAGCCCCCAATGCCCATCCCAGCCCAGCCCCGCTATCTAGTGCCCAGCCCCGCCATTTCCCTCTCTTTCCTTAGAAGCCGGGAGTCACAGCAGCGGAAATGGGCACTATGGCTTAGGGAATCTGTGTGGGTGTCAGAGAGGAACTGAAAGTCGTTCAGAAACCCCTTCCCATCCTCACTTCCCCTTGGAGGGTCTGACTACTTTCTATGACATCACCAGGGATGGAGAGCCAGACAGCCCACTTTCTTAAGGCAGGGACTGCTGTAGAAACTCTGCAACTGCAGAGAAGATCAAAGGCAATTCCAGAAATAAATGAGTTAAGTAAATAAATAAATAAGATAAAGACAAAGCCTGAGCTTGTGAGTTACTTGAAGAAATCCAGAATACAAAATAAAAAGACCATGATAAGAAAGAGCACACTGGCCCAGAGGAGACATAATATAGGCCCTAAAGCCATAGGACAGAAGATAATTGAAAGAAATCTCTAAGGACCTTGGGAAAGATTTTAAATAATATTAGGCAAACAAGGCAAGACCGGGCTGCTCTGAAGAAGAGGCAATCAATCAGAAGAAAGAAAATTAGAAATGACTGTTAAAGAAACCAATAGACTTGAGAAATAAAAAGAGCCACAAAAACTCCCAAAGCCGTGACCTGGGAGAAAAGATACAGAAAAATACGCAAGAGCGAAGCTCCATATCCTCAGACTCAACTAACGTGTGTTCGGGGCCGGAGGAAGAGGGAGGCTCACAGCACATCCCCAAGACAACAATGGGGGAGCAGCTTCTCCTCTAATCAAGGTGCATGCCCTCCAGCCTAAGGGCTGGACAAAGAGTCCAGTTACCAGAATGGATGCCCTGCTCTACCCTCGAATGGGCTCTGATCATGAGACATCCAGGCTTTGGAGGGTACAGATGGTCATATGGTTTAGTGGCAACAAAATCAAAGCATGGCTGAGAACACCTCACTCTATCCTCCGCTAGAGGAACACCTTGCAGCCTCTGCATCCATCTCTTCTGAAAAACAGATCCTCTCATCTCCCCTGAGTATGCTGATGCTATTTATTTAATCAACTTGTTGAGGAGAGAGGCCCACGACCTAAACCATTACTGGAGACGATCCATCATGGACAGAATGCTGGGATATAATTTAAGGGATGTGTCACAAGAGCTGGTTCAGCCAATAAGCACAGGATCATCTCATAACGAGCTATGCCTGTCACCCCCACACGAGTGGCCTGCACAGTGTGGGTAAGCTACCACTCAGATGAAGTATCTGTATCTGGATTCTACTGTTGGGACTGGTAGTAATTAGGAGATTGGAAGCTATACAAGATCAACGGCTAAGTTCTTGCTTCCAATGTCCTAGTTTGTTGGGCTTCCCGTTCTGAAAACAGGAACAGTGAACTACAGTCTTTGTCACCCACCTGTCCATGGGGCAGCATCACCTGGGGAAGCTCCTAAAGCAAGGGCCCGCCCCTGGCAGATCTGACTGACAGGCCAGGGAAGAGGCCACTCACATGGTCACTGCTGAGGGCCCATTGATGGTGACTTCTGTAGGTCCCTCAAGTTCCACTCTGTGAAAGATGGAAAAGGTGAACCAACAGAACCCTCCCCTTCCCACCTGCATGGCCGATGGAGTGAGTTCTAACCCTCCCCTTCCCGCCTGCATGGCCAATGGAGTGAGTTCTAACCCTCCCCTTCCCGCCTGCATGGCCGATGGATTTCTAATCCTGAAGATTAGATGTCCTCACCTATTGCCCTATATCTGAGTTCCCTGTGATGTCAGGAGCCCTAAGGAAAACTACACAGAAACCTGGGTACAACAAATGATCAGAAAAGGTTAATTATTATAATTACACTTCTATAATTAAAGTATGGGGGTACATATGCTGAAAACATCAGTGATTCCCCAGAAGTAACAGGGTCCCTGTGCCTGTAGCACAGAAATCAATAACATTTTTTTCAAACTGACCTAACTGTGCCTAATATCTGACAATGAGAATGCCTCGGTGGTCCTCAACTTTCCCAACACTGCAACCCTTAATACAGTTTCTCATGTTGTGATGACCCCCACAGCATAAAATCATTTTATTGATACTTCATAACTGCAATTTTGCAACTGTCATAAATTGTAATGTAAATATCTGGCATGCAGATTATCTGATATGTGAGCCCCAAAGGAGTCTCAGCTCATAGGTTGAGATCCACCTCCTCAGATGAAGATGGATAGGTGTCAAAGAAGCACATGTTAAAACAAATCTTACTGTTTGTATTTTAACTACAGTATTTTAAGGTTACAGCCTAAGGAACTGTCTTAGTTAGGATTCCTATTGCTGTGTAGAGACACCACAACCATGGCATCTCTTATAAAGGAAAACATTTAATTGGGGTGGCTTACAGTTCAGAGGGTTAATTATCATCATGGTTAGAAGAAAGGCAGCATGCAGGCAGACATGATGTTGGAGAAGGAGACGAGAGTTCCTACACCTTGACACACAGAAAATAGAAAGGGGTCTGTCTTATTGGGTGTGGCTTGAGCATATATGAAACCTCAAAGCCTGCCTCCACAGTGACACCTCCTGATGATGCCACTGCCTTGGGGACCATATTCTTCGAATCACCTCAGGAGTGTTTACCAAATGCCCATGGGTGACACAGTGCACAAGCGTCCGGCATTTGTCTGACAGAATCTGCAAGTGAAGACTGTGCCATGATGTATTAATGTATTATTTTTATCTAACTTTAAAAAAAAATCTTCCTCTTCCACAGATCACAGAAACTCAACACAAAGCTACTCCTTGTTCCACTCATTCGCATTTTAGTTCCTTTTTTCCACCACACCCTTTTCTCTAGAGTATGGAGCCAGCCCAAAATACTCACACTAAATGCAACCCATGGAAATGTCAGCCAAACTTTGAATTTTGGTTTTGGCTTGTTTAGGTTTTGTGTGTGTGTGTGTGTGTGTGTGTGTGTGTGTGTGTGTGTGTGTGTGTGTGACAGTGACTTCTACACATGTGTCATAGCAAAGAGCCATGCTTTCCTCTCTGATGCAGGGATCCTTCACAGCTGTGGGCAGCAGGTGCCTCTGTCTCCCATTAGGAGCACTGGGATGGCAGTGTGTGCAAACTCTGCTTCTCTGGCTTTTGATGGCGGCTGCTGGGATCGGAACTCAGGCTGTCAAGTTTGCACAGTGAACACTTCGCCCACTGAGCCATCTCCACAGCCTTCAACTTCATTTCCCCAGCTAATAAAAGAGCTCGAGGAGCCTTTGATCTACTGCAGACATGATCAAGTTTTACAAAGTTGTATCTTGCACAATCCATGAAAATTCAAGAAAAACTTTTCTCAACTGTTTTCTATTGGGCAAGTGGTTTGAAACAGAATAGACATACTCCTTAAATAACAGTGCGATGTAACTGGGCTAGGGAAGTTGATTCTCACCCTCAATTCAAATTCTTTGTTCAAGAAGTGACAATAAATTTGGCAAGAATTGTCAAGGGCTCTGTTGCCTCTTCAAACAACGGGCAAAAGTCACAGCCAAAAACCAAAGCCCCAGCTAAACTGGAAAGCCTGCATGGCAGCTGTCTCCATCCTACTGGGTTTTTCCAGCTCTGCGCTCCCTCAGGAAGGATTCTGTTAGGAACACAAAGTGGCAGAATGGGGTGATATCTCAGTTGGTAAAATGCTTGCTACAGTCTAAGAAGGTGATGCCCAGAGCGTACTTTAGAGGGTTGGGGCAGGCACGATGGTGCATGCCGGTAATCCCACCAACACGGATGTAAAGTCAGGAAGACACCTGAGGCTCACCTGCCAGCCAGCCTAGACAGAATGGGAGCTCTGGACCTCAGGATAGCCTCTGACCTCCACACGTGTGCACATGCACACACATATATACGCATACAGAATAAGTCACATTCTTCGATTGTTTTCCTTGACTTTCATAAAACTGAACAGACACAATTGTACTTCTGAAACTTCACTTCCCTTACCAAGAAAAAAAAAGGAAATCAGAAGACAGAAGAAACAATACCACTCCTAAAAGAAAAAAAAAAACTCCACTACCAGCCAGCCCAGGCTCCCTCCATGTTCACTCCTCTCTCTCATTAGAGTTTCTCTTGGCATCCTGCAAGTTGATCCCAGCGAGCCCATCTGGTCCCTCGGTGGTGCTCTGGATGATAACCGTTCCCTCACAACCACATTAAAGCCTAGAGCTGCAAGAGGAATTCCCATAGGTAATGAGATTATTCTAATCTCTGATTGATGAACTATTTATCTAAGTAAGGAAACAGATAGGAAGACTATTTAGAGAGGGGGTAAAGACGAAAATGTAATTACCGGACGGAGGAGAGTGGATTATGTATCTTCTTTGACACCAGACTATCGCAAGGTCCTAATTACAATGGAAATTTTAGTCTATTTCTCAGAAAAGGCTTCTAAAATTGTAAAACGCAGCCTTCTAGGCAAGAAACTTGAAGTTAATTGGTTTTGGTCAGAGGTCACTTTGTAATACTAAATTACTGTACAAATTATTGCCAAATGGAAAATTGGGGGGGAAATGGTTAAACATGGGCTGTAGTTGGGTTTAAACTGTATAAACCATTTTCCATTCCTAGTGCCTTCCCCGCTACGTGTCAAATCTTCTCAATGCAGCACATTCATTTCTAAATCTTTGCTTCTGAGAATAAGGCTCAGAGGATCCTCACACTGCAGTGTATAAGGGTCCTTTGTTCTACCTCTCTTTTTGGAACAGAATCAAGCTATACCTAACTGAGGGATCTTACGCCTCAGGGCTCTTTTTAAAGCCTGGGAGGGGCCCCGACAATGTGCCTGTAACAAATCCTGCTACAGAATACCGAAGAATGGTCTTTTGTATACTGTTTCTTAACAATCCTCCCCAGAAATTACATGCATTTGAGAGCCAACAAAACACGGGTTCCCTAGAAGAAAGTATATGCAAACTATATTTCAGACAAGGTGGTTACATCCAGAATACATAAGAAATTCCAAACATTCAAGGGTGGGGGGGGGGCTAACCTAAAAATCAGCAACCTGGCTATGAAGATGGCTCATCATCAAGTGGTGACCCAGGTTTGATCTCTAGAACCCAAATGGTAGACAAAGGGGAGTGACTTCTGCACATGCACACACATACACAGATACACACACAGACACACACACACAGAGAGAGAGACAGAGAGAGAGAGAGAGAGAGAGAGAGAGAGAGAGAGAGAGAGAGAGATACACATATAAATGTGGAAAAATAACTTAAAAGGGCAAGGCTTAACTAATTGTTTATAAAGAAGACATGCGACTGACCAACAGGTATATTAGAGCACATGATTAATATCACTACTAGCATCACAACTAATGTTGTCACCACCATCACCATCATCACCACTAACACCACCACCACTAACACCGTCACTAACAACAGCACCGCTAACATCACCACTAACTTCAGCACTAACCAAAGAAAGGCAAGTCAAAACTAACACGAGCCATCACCCACTGGAGTATGAAGGCTTATTATCAAAAAGACTGAACAAAATGAGCCCCACACACTAATGTTGGAGTCGCAAATTAGTACAGACACTGTGGAAACTGTATAGATTAAAAAAAAAAAAGTATCCTCAAAATATGAAAAACAGACCCACCCGCCAACCCGGCAATCCCACTGCCATATCCAAGAAGTCAGTGGGTCGAAGGGATGTCTGTCTGTCCTTCCATGGTCGCTGGTTTCATTCATGATAACCAGAGAACACAAAGTATCTGCTGATGGCAGATAAGGAAGATGCAGCGCTTATGCATGATGGGACATTGGACAGGATGAGCACCTGTCATCCAGGGCAGCAGGAATGGAGCTGAGATCGTGAAGTAAGCCAGGCAGAGAATTGTGACCATTGTAACTGCTCGTACAGAGAACATAAACCCTTTATCACACAGAAGGCGGCCTGTCTCTCCTCTGCCTTCTTCACCTGTCCACCAGGAAAGCTAGTAATGCGCAAGATGCAGGGAGAACAAATTCCAGTCTCTCTTACCTCAGACTTGCCCGAGGGATGAGCGGCTACAACTCCAGGCCCTGCACCACAGGTGGGAGATGGCTCTGAAATGCTTCTCACCACAGCTGGGCAATCAGGACAGATGACAGGGTCCAGAGACCCGAAGAATGCCTGGAGCAGGGAGAGTCCTCCCTGCCCTTTTCCATGTCATTATTGCCCAGGTGGGCGCAGCCTGAGATAAGTCACTGGGAATCATACTAGGATTTGCATCCTTCCCCCTCAATAGAAAATATTTTTACATTCTTCTTAGTGAGCAACTTCGCCTGAGAGAAAATGTTCGGATCAGGATTGCTTATCCTATGGCTGAGAAAAAGAAAAGTCCTTCTTAGTTCCTAAACTAATGGAGAAACAAAGAACTTCTTCTGGTCAAGTAGGTAATGCACAAGCAAGATGGAGAACAGACACCCAGACTACATTGACTCCAGCCAAAAATGCAGAGCAGTGATGGATAAGAAAGGGTGAAAAGATGGTAGCAACCACCGGAAGTGAGACCACCACATGAGGGGAAAGAGTGTTCTGTTCTGGGAGACAAGAAGGGACAGTGATCCTAGCCCAGCCACACCCGCAGACAACAGAGGCACTGAAAACTTAAAGTCAATCATTCAAAACAGAAAATTGTAACACAGCATGAAATTGTAGCATTTTGCCTGTGCCCCTACAGCCCCCCCCCCGCGGCCCCCGCCTGTGCCCCCGCGGCCCCCGCCTGTGCCCCCGCGGCCCCTGCCTGTGCCCCCGCGGCCCCCGCCTGTGCCCCTGCGGTCCCCGCCTTTGCACTTGCATCCCCTACCGGGCATGAAGCTGAAGCAGGACAATCACCCCCTGAGCAGCACAGCAAACCCTCATCTCAACAGAACAAACTAATGTGAGCGGGAGGAGGGGAGAAAGGGGGAGGGCAAGAGAATGTGAAACAGAGAAGGAAGAGGAGGAGGGAAAGGAAATAAATTGATCTGGTGTTTTTTTTTAATCATCCAATATATGTCAGGTACAGCACAAAGCTCAGCCATACCTTTGACAGCTCACACTTTAATGTGAGGGAAATAGTTTACTACTCCCATTTTAACAAGAAAATCAGGCCCCAGAAAATTATCCTCAAGTGTAAATAAGTAATAGTTAATGGAGAACAGATCTGGGCCTGGTCACAGTGCACTGCGAGGGGCTAGAACAGTCCAGAATGATCCTGAACAATGGGATAGGGCATGGGGAAAATACCCTGGTGAAGAGAGGTGACAGTTTCAGAAGGGTTGCAGAAGGATTGTGCAGAACCCCTTGTAACACTACCGTGAGGTAGCAACTTAAAATTCCTAAACCTTCATACACCTTGCAGATTTTAGGAGTAAAACCTAAAGGATCAACTTGATTGCTAAAAGAAAAAGGAAACGAAACAAGGGCTAGAGGCTTGGGGGACACAGCTCAGCTGCAGGGAGCCTGCTCTGCCTGCTCAAGGGTGTGGAAGCACTAAGGGCGGTAAGAAGGCAGAACAACACATGACACATCCCAGAACTGCCCCCTTCCGCTCCCTCCCCCTTTCCTTCACTCAACATTTTCTAACACACATCGACTGAAGACCTACTTATGTGACGTGTGTCTTAGAACGCCAGTTTACCATCTCAACATTGCACCTAAAACGGCCTACATGGTGCATGTCCTGTGTATGTCGTTTTCCTTTCTTATTCTAGACAGACTTACCCAAAGATAGACCAACGATGATCAATAAAACACTACACTCCAAGTCCAGATGAAATTAAAAATTCTAACTACAAAAATGTTCCTGTTTGCCGGGCGGCGGTGGCGCACGCATTTAATCCCAGCACTCGGGAGGCAGAGGCAGGCGGATCTCTGTGAGTTCGAGACCAGCCTGGTCTACAAGAGCTAGCTCCAGGACAGGCTCCAAAGCTACAGAGAAACCCTGTCTCGAAAAAAACCAAAAAAAAAAAAAAATGTTCCTGTTTTGCTGGGCAGTGGTGGCACACACCTTTAATACCAGTGCTCGGGGAGCAGAGACAGGGGGATCTCTGTGAGTTCAAGTCCAGCCTGGTCTTGAAAAAACCGGAGGGGAAAAGTTCCTGTTTCAAAAAAATAAGCATGTTGTAGTATTGTTATCACAGCTGTCTAAGGGACATTTGCATCATCCATGCAAGGACTATGAATGACGTTGTCCCAAACATAGTCACCATCTGCTTTATTTATAAAGGCCATCCTCTTTATTTATATGATTGTGTTTTGATTAGCACAACTCTCATGAGCACAGGAACTTCTAGGCATTTCCAGAGATACATTCTAAGACTGAATTGGGTTTAATTTTCCCAATTATAGAACAAAGAGGAGCTAAATTAAATTTCAAATTGTATAGATTTTGCAGTCCCAGCAGTGATGGCCAATGCACATGCGCACAGAGGTAACAATTCACTGTTGTGTTGTGAGCCTTCTGGACCACTGAAATAACAGAAAGATACACATAATTGCCAAGAATTCTTTTTAAAAAGTAATATTACACTCATACTATTTGAACATCTATTCAGCAAACAGGGAATTCGTATGCAAACAAAATTCTCTCTTCCTTCAAACCATATTTCTACTTGTTCCTCTTCAACTGCGGCAGCGTCTTTAGTCCATGCCAGTTCCACTGAAACCATTTCTGGTTCCTGCGTGTATTACAGGTTGGTCTGAGATCTTGTTTTTCTTGGTACAGATCCTCTCAGTATTAAAAATGTTAACTTAAAAATCATCAAGTAATAAAGATCTCTAAAGCAATCTTTAAAACTTCCTAGTAGTGTGTCCATGAAATGGCTCAGTGGGTAACAGTGTTTTCTGCCAGGCCTAACAACCTGAGTTGGATCCCCAGCCCCACATGTTGGAAAAAGAGCACTGACTCCTAAATGTTGTTCTATGACCTCCACACATATAACAAGACATGTAACATGCATGCATGTGCGCGCACACACACACACGCACAAAATAAATGTAATTTATTTTAACTTCATAATAAGACTGGGAATGTATCTTTGTGTGCATGTCTAGCATTCAGGAAATGTCCTAGGTTTGATCCTCAATTCAAAATAAAACGAAGGAGGAGGAGGAGGAGGAGGAGGAGGAGGAAGAAGAAGAAGAAGAAGAGGAAGAGGAAGAGGAAGAGGAAGAAGAAGAAGAAGAAGAAGAAGAAGAAGAAGAAGAAGAAGAAGAAGAAGAAGAAGAAGAAGAGGAGGAGGAAGAAGAAGACCTACATAATTCACACAGCAATAGTAAAGGCCATGAAAATGAAAATATTTTCATCCGGTCAAGAGGATAATATCCCTAACCTTGGTGAAGACCTAACATGATATCATGATATTTGGGTAAGGCCAATGGCTTGACTAAAGAACTACCCGTCAGAAAGAGAGGTTCACCTTAAACCATACTGCTGAGATAGGTGGACTAACTATCCCTTTAATGAGATACTGTGTTTCCCCTTCTTAGAATCCCCACACCTTACTGAAGTGCCTTTATGGGGTATAGCCATATGGCCTTGAAATTCTGTCTGCTTTTCTGAATTACTCAGAAGACCATGCCTTTCCCTTCCTACCTCTGTTCTGAGCATGCTCTAGCACTCTGGGATTCCTTTCTCTTTCTCTAAAGCCCTTCTTTCTGCCACACGGCCCACAAGGCCGATCAACTTCCACACCAGTTTAACTTAAATGACAAGGCTCCCCTCACCCCTTCTCTATCCTCCTCCTCCAGGCAGCTATAGATATTTATAGTTTTCCTGGACTGGAGATTTTCTTTTAAACTTTTAAATTGTCCTTAAGCTTTGTTTGAATTCATTCTTTAATTATTTTATTAATGAGACTCAGAAACCCCCCAGAAGAGGACCCCAATTTTGCAGTATCATAATGAATGGAATCTAGGAATACATAACTAACATCACACTGATGAATACAGAATGCCTTCCATCTGAGGCCCAGACAAGACAACTTTGCTTTAGGGGGTGCTAGCTAATACGGCAGAAAAAAACGATTAACTCGGCTCTGAGGCAGGAACTCCATGAAGAGACAACTATGAAGTACAAATGGCTTTGCTCCTTTCGTGAAGTGCTGCAATGTCTTTAACGTCCAGATGTAGACACCCAGAGAAGTTAACAAGGTGTCCAAAGAGGTGGGGTCCCACCTGGAAGCACACTGACTGAGCCAGTGACTGGCATGCCACCACAGTCGGAGGAAGCCTTGGGAGTACATCAAGGAAGTGGAAGAGGAAGCAAAATCTAAAAGGAGTTAGGAAAAGAATGCCAAGAGAAAGGAACCATCTCAGAACCAATGGCAAAAAGACACTTCAAGAGTGTTTGAGGAAGCAGGCCGGGTTCTGAGAGTGCCCTGCATGGCCAAATGCGCTCATGTCTGCCGTTTTCCTAAAACCACACCTTCCCGTACTTGTTAAAACCAAGACACTTTCTGTGGTTTAAGTCTAAATCCAGAAGCAAATAGCATTTCTAACACTTACACAGTACCAATGCCAGCCTCACAATAATAATCAGGGGAAATCATAGATCACCAATGTTACTCAGCAGTGGAATAGACTGCATTTGGTCCCTGACAGTTGTTCCTTATCAGTCACGCTGCTGCCCTTAGGGAACTGAGAGGCACACAGCCTAGCCAGGGCTCCGACTGCAAACAACTCTCGTCGGTGCCCACTCAACAATGGCTCAGTCAGGGCTTTAGAGGGGTGCAGGGCCATGATGACCACCATGAAAGTACACACACACTCCCAACGGGATCTGGTTGCCTTAGTTAACTCCCAAGGTCTAGGAAGAGACGCAGAAGGTCTGGGAACAAAAAGAGTCAAAACCAGTTTGACCAGTTAACATGCATTTAAGAAACATCCTAAGCACACAGGCAAGAGAGCAGAGACAAAGACCTGTGGTCCTGAAATTTCAAACAACAGTCACTTACCACAGCTGTTTTCCACTTAAAAACAGAGACTATTAGAAGAAATGACTCTTCCATGGACCCCAAACCCCTCAGTCAACAGCACAAGTACTTAGAAGAAAAGAATGTCTTCTCGATGCTCAAGAGCCTCAGATGGAAGCAGAGACAGAGAAAGGAAGGTTGCATATCCTCAAAGGAGTCTCCCGGGACAACTTGGCAGGCACCTCAATTCTCTGCTGAATTTTGCTTGTGCAGACGGGGATTTAATGACAAACTCCCCACCTGACATAGGCAAGTTGCTGTAGGCATCTGGCTTTTCAGATGTGAGCCCACAGAGTGGCCCACTCTATGGACCACCAGGCAAGTAGCTAGCAAGGAGAAGACCACTATGTATGTAATCTTTCCACACTTGAAGCGAGCCAGTTCACACTGGCTTCGAAGTGTATGCGTCCCAGCAGAAAACACAAAGACAGAGACAAACATTGGGGCAAACAGACTCTGCTCAGTGTAAACATAATCTCTTTCATTGCAATTACTGTGTCCTCACACACCACAACACATGAAACACACCTCCTCCCTGTCTTGCAAACCTACCGCGTGTTCTACAAAGCATACCCTATGCTGTGCTGTGACAAAATAGTATGTGCGGGATTTGTGTTGTCGGCTCACACGCGACAGTCTAGATACTTTCCATGGATGCCTTAAATATACAATGCGCTTTTTTTTAAAGGATTTCTTTTTTAATTCATTTATTTATTATGTATACAATATTCTGTCCACATGTATGCCTGAAGGCCAGAAGAGGGCAACAGATCTTATTACAGATGGCTGTGAGCCACCATGTGGTTGTTGGGAATTGAACTCAGGACCTTTGGAAGAGCAGGCAATGCTCTTAACCGCTGAGCCATCTCTCCAGCCCTACAATGTGCTTTTATGCAGAGAAATTTGTTTTGCTTTTGGTTCAATCAAAGTAAATATGATAAAGCAAATTAATAGCATTGTATTTTTCAGTCATTCGGGTTCATTTATTATTCATTAGATTTTTGAGGAATTGCTGCTACCTGACATGGTCTTGAACCATGTTCAGATGTTGCCCCATACCATGCCCAGTTCTAGCTCCTTTTATTTAGATATAAGCTTTGTAGAGTTTGAGGAATCACAAAAGACTACAAGACTGTACAAAAACAAAACAAAAATTTCATTAAAAACCTAAAATTAAAAATCCTTTTTCTCCGGACAGCAGTGGCACAAGTCTTTGAGACAGGCAGATGTCTGAGTTTGAGGCCAGTTTGGTCTCAGAAACTCTGTCTCGAAAAAATAAAATCATTTCCATTACCAGAAAGATCAATAAATAAGAAATAATGATAATATCTATGTTTTACAAACTATTCTTAAAAAAAACTTACTAAACAGATTTAAAAAATCTTGGCACAATTATGTGCCTCAAAAGATGTATCTCAAGCCGGCGGTGGTGGCGCACGCCTTTAATCCCAGCACTCGGGAGGCAGAGGCAGGCGGATCTCTGAGTTCGAGGCCAGCCTGGTCTACAAGAGCTAGTTCCAGGACAGGCTCTAGAAACTACAGGGAAACCCTGTCTCGGAAAAAAAAAAAAAAAAAAAAAAAAAAAAAAAAAAAAAAAAAAAAAAAAAAAAAAGATGTATCTCAAGAGGAGGCACATTCTTACGCTGATACAGGTTTAGTTAGGTCTCAAGGTGGTTTGCTGTTGCTACTGTTGCTGCTGTTTTCTTCATTGTTGTTCTCATTACTGTGACAGCTACCATTGTTGCCATTGTCATTGTCGCTGCTGCTGCTGTTATTTTGAGCAAAATGACAGGCTGATTCTAACGTTTATGCAGAGGAATAACTTTGCAAAGAATTGTCAAGAAAGGTTCTTTTGAGAGGAAAAAGAACAAAGGCACACCAGATCCGACAGACATGGGAACTGGGAGCATGAGACAGAAAGCATTTCAAGCTGGCAATGACGGACATGGCACAAAAGAAGAGGCGTGTTCTCCTCTTCCCATCCCAGCGTTCTACTGTATCTCCCCAAGGAGCAAGCCCCACAGCCGCCACATGCAAGGCTGGAGACAAGAGGGCCGTGATGGCTTCTTGCAAAACCCTGAGCAAGACCGACTCCACACTCCCTCAGGCAGGCCAGACTTGCACCTTTGAGTTTTCCACCTTTCCTGTTCCCATGGGACAGGCAAGGATCCGCCTCTACTCTGTTGGTGCTGCTAGCAGGCCCATGGGCCACAGACAGGGGCTGCTGGGGTGACTCACGGTGACTCAGTCCTTCCATGCCTGCCAGCCCCTGCTTGAAAGCATCCCCACTAGCAGCCCCTTCATTACAGAAATATTTCCAGCCCTGTGTTGGATAGTTGTCAGTTCCCTTCAAAATGTGATGATCAACCACAGAGCGTTTTGCCGAGAACAGTAACTGCTTAGCATTAAGACAGACTGTGCCTCACGGAAAGGGAAGGAGAAAGCAAGAAACTCAATTTTCACTGGGAAGGTTGATTTTTGCTCCTGGAGTTAAGAGTTGGACACAGACCCCTAAACGGTTAGGCAAAGGCTCTACTATTGAGCAGCACTTGCAGCCCCTAAAACATTGGCTTTAATTTTGATTTTTTTATTAGTTCTTTGGGAATGGCACACAATGTGTTTCAATCATATTCATTCCCCCATACCCACATAACCTTTCATCAATCCACACACTCCCTTCCTTCTCATTTCTTTGCATCCTTCCAGACCAATTTGTGTTGATCCCAATATTCCTAGGTGCATAGTCTTCCACTGGAGCGCGACTGACTTACGAGGACCTGCTCTCACAGACAAAACCGCCCCTTCGCTTCCCAGCAGCTAACAACTGGTGACGTCCCCACTAGGGGTAGGATTGTGTGGGCCAGCTCCACTCTCCACGCTGGGATTTGTCTGGCTTGGGCAAACACAGGGTTTCTACCTGCTGCCACAATGGCTAGGAGTTCTTACTGCAGCTGCCCTGACATATCTAGCAGATATAACTTTGTAGACACTTGTCTCTTCCACGCCTCCTTCCCTTCTTCTTTAGTGGTTCCTGAGCCCGGGGGAGACAATACAGTATATATGTCCCCTGTAGGGCCAAGCATTTGGCAATCTCTTATTCACCACACCCTACAGACTCCACCAGCAAACTCCAGCTGATAAACACGGTCAGTAATGTAGTAGGGTACAAAACTAACTTCATATATATAAGTGACAAACATCCCAAGAGAGAAACCAAGGAATCAGTGCCATTCACGATTCCCTCAAATGTGTGTGTGTGTGTGTGTGTGTGTGTGTGTGTAAACCTAACCAAGAAAGTGACAGACTTGAACAATGAAAACTTTAAGACACTAGAAAAAAAGAAACAAAAAAGATACCGGAAGGGAAGACACACCTCCACCCCTGCTGCCCCCAAGGAGATTCCTAATAGGGAGAACTGAGGGACACAACCAGAAATGTGTCAATAGCATCTGCTTGCTGGGGAATCATGTATAATTTTCCAAAGTTGAAATTCTCTGTGTCCCTAAGGAGACTTGTGGTGAAAGAGCCTACCCATGTCCTAAACACCTGCCTCCAATCGGCAGAAGTCCTGGAAGCCAGGTGTGGGCTCAGGACCATAATCCCAGCACTTGAGAAATTGAGAGATTGGGGTCAGACAGCTTGGGGTCTAGCGTACACAGCAGTTCCAGGCCTGGACTGCAGAGTAAGGCCCTGTCTCAAAAGAGCAGGGGCCACAGACGGTGCAGCAAGTCAAGGATTTGTTTTGCAAGTCTGACAACCTGAGCTTAATCCCAGAGTCCATGCAAACGTCATAAAGTCAGAGACACTGTGCACACCTGCAAACCCAGCATTTCTAGGGGGGATGGAAAGCAAAGGCAAGATAGTCTCCCAGAAGCTCCAAGGCCAGCTCGTCTAGGGCACTCTGTGTGGCAGGAACAAGAGAGAGTCTACCGCAGCAAAGCAGAAGAAAACCAACCGAGAGATGTCCCCAGCCTCCATATGCACATCATACTGGCATGTGCATGCCCACTTTCATACATAAACACACACACTAATAAATAAAACAATTTTAAAGGTTCACTTATCCAGTATCTAGCCAAGGCCGAGGTGCATTTAAGCAAAGTAAATGCCTGGCTATAGGCTGCTCTAGGTTTCTGGGCAGAAGTCCGGGCTGTCATTCTTGGAGCTCTGGAGGAGCTGCAAGGTACTCCTGAGGGTGCGCTTGCTACCTACAGAGTTGATTGCTCCTCTGAGCTGGATTCCAGAGAGCAGAGAAGGCCAGCCACTGTGGATCCCCACCCACATCACAGGACTGTGAGGAAGACTAGCATCCACCATCCCTCAATGGGGAAAGCGTTAGCGCTTTCTAGAAGGTTCCAATGGTTTTCCTTTCTGTCCTTTGATGCTGTTAGGGATAGGGTTTGTTAGAGGAACGATGCTCAAGCATGTGTGTCAGTGTGTATGTGTGTCAGTGTGTATGTGTAAGAGAGAGAACGCATGCAGAGAGGAAAAATATTGTGTTTATGAGCACACCTTACATAAAAATAATTTCCACTTGCATGATGACTTACACCTATAATCCTAGTACTCAGGAGGCTTGGGGCAGTTTGAGGCCAGCTTGGACCACTTAGCAGCTCGCTCTCATTTTCTCCCCAACCCCTCTCTCTCTCAAAAAAATCACCCATCTCCTTTTAAAACTAAGCTAGGTTTCATGGAATACCCCAGAATCAAAATGGCATATGACAAAGTCCAAGCCAGTTGGCTGAAAGTGACACTTTCCTAGATTTAATGTATAGCATGCACAGCCATAGGGACAATGTCCGACATTCAGCCCTCTGCAAATATCTATATAATCCAACTAAGAGACGTATGCATCCCCCACTCGGCCACTACAGGTCACAAAGGGGAAATGAAGCTTGAGCGCATTGCTCAGTACAAGAAAATCCTGACTTCTCTCTCCAATGATCTCATTTGCTTTTTATAGCTTGGCTTTCCAACATAGTAATTGCTTTCTTTTTTAAAGACATGGATTTATACCACATTTAATTTGAATGTCCCTATATATAGATTTCAGCCTATAATAATATCCACTTCACCCAGTGCCCACTGCTAAAAACCTAAATATAACTGCAATTGAAGAATAGGATTTTTCTTTTCCTATGAAGTAAAAACATTAGCGTAGGAAAAGATAGCTGATCTATCTACTACCAAAATACAATCCTTAAGCACAGCTCTGATCCTCTAGGAGCAAAGAAAATACTCTATTTCTCCCACAAAACTTGTTGCCCAAGGATTGTAGAATTGTGTGGTGTATATGTGTGTGTGTGAAAGAGAGAGAGAGAGAGGAGAGAGAGAGAGAGAGAGAGAGACAGAGAGAGAGAGAAAGAGAGAGACAGACAGACAGACAGACAGACATGTAGGGTTTCTCTACATAGCCCAGGCTGGCCTGGAACTATGTAGACTAGGCTGGCCTTGAATTCACAGAGATTCATCTGCCTCTGCCTTCCAAGTGCTGGGATTAAGGGCATGTGCCACAATGCTCATCAAGAATTGCAGAAAGATTTTAAATTTGGGCCATGATATCTCTTTTAGTTGGCCCTTACACTGATTCCGGTGTTAGCAATTACATCTCCTGGGGAGAAAGGGAGTCAGTCTTTACTAATTCTATCCTCTAGGAGAAAATGCTTTTTTCTGGAATCATAAATCTGTAGGGAGCAGCAAGATAAAAAGGACCAATTCTCTGGGTGCAGACCAGATAAAAACCCCACCCACTGTGGGGTCCGTCTCCCTCAATCCACTCTGCAGTGTGGGAGGAAATGAACCTTCAAGAACTGTGTGCATGGCACATACTTGGTTGTTTGTTCTGGTGCCTGGGATGCACATCAGGATACTGAATGTGATCCTGATACCATGCCTGGTGACAGTCCCTGCCTCAGGCTTTAAACAAAGTCTAAAAGATGCTGCTGCCCATGATGGAATAGGATTTGGGAAATATTTTCTCCAATCCCTCCATTACAGAAGAGGACCACAGAGTTTATACAGTATATAAGGCAACAATCTGCAGACGATCTGCAGCTCAACGAGTAGATTACAGAGAGAACGCTCCGTGAAGACGTCCAAGCATGCAGAACAAAACACAGTGACACTTAAGTCTGCAAAGGGCTTCACACGAAGGAGGAGGGTGGCTAATGTCACCACTGCTGAGTACAGATGTAAGACTCCTCAGAAGGCCCCCAAAGGATGATGGATGAGACCTACCTATATTCTGCCTCAAATAAACCTCTGTCTTTGCTTGGCCATTTAAAATTATTCACTTCCGGCTGGTCGCAGGCCAAGGCACCACCCACCCACAGCTCAGGGCTGCAGAAGCAAGAGTGATGCCCACAGACACCAGACTCTCCACAGCCCTCACCAGATCCAGCTGAGGGAGCGTGCAAGCTGAAACGGGAGGGCAGAGATGAACGTGGAAAGACAAGCTCTGTCGATGAAGTGTAACGTTTACTAAGAAGCCCTTCTGGTCAGATCACAAGCCATCCCATCCGTGCACGGTGTGCAGAGACAGGGCTTCACCCTCCAGCCATCCCATCCATGCACAGTGAGCAGAGACAGGGCTTCACCCTCCAGATTTAACTTCATACAGCTTGGCTTAAAGGATGCTGAGGGCACCGGGCGGTGGTGGCGCACGCCTTTAATCCCAGCACTCGGGAGGCAGAGGCAGGCGGATCTCTGTGAGTTCGAGACCAGCCTGGTCTACAAGAGCTAGTTCCAGGACAGGCTCCAAAGCCACAGAGAAACCCTGTCTCGAAAAACCAAAAAAAAAAAAAAAAAAAAAAAAAAAAAAAAAAAAAAAAAAGGATGCTGAGGGCTTCCTAGGCTGCCATCTTCACCAGCCTCACAGTCCCCTCCAAAGCCTCTTGCTCAAAGTGGCTGGAAGTAAAGCCAATCACAGCCAGACAACTTCAAAAAACACAAAGGTGACAGATTTCAGAATTGGCAATAATAAGAATAATAATATAATGAACAAAAGCTGGGTTATTCCCCATTATCCAATGTTCTAATTTGAAAACAACACACCACCACAATGGAACACTTCTTCAAAAACAAAAGTCAAAGAAAAGCAAATCCCAAATGGCTACTGCGATAAGGAATTCACCGTGACAAACCCTGAAGCAGGACTCAAGGGAGGCCTTACAATGTTGTCACAAAACATTCCCCAGTCGTCCGTCATATCTGGTAACCAGAGCCCCTGCTGAAGCAGCAACCAACCACTGTCTTCAGGAAGTCCCAGCTTCTCATTAACTCAGGGGCTTTGTCAATAAACACTGTAGGTGTCTGCAAGCAGCCATGAGCGGATAGCCCGCAATCAAAGATATGTGCACACACGCACGGGCGCACGGGCACATGTGCACACAGACACACACACAGACACACACACGGGTATCCTGTGTATTAATCTCACCTTGGCATTAAATATGTGAGAAAGTGCAAACAAGCTCTTCCAGAAACAGACAATAAATCAGACATGGCATTTCTATAATGTCAGAGGTCAGCTCCCCAGTTCAAGGTCAGCCAGAGCTATATAGCAAGAGCAGGTGCCTGGACACACGGCACACACACCTAACACTGGGTAAACACCCCAAAAGAGGAAGGCCCTCTTACAGCAGCTGGTGAGCACTCAGCATAATGATGTCTTCCCTCTTTTCTCTTGCGTCTCCATTTTCTCCTCAAATCATTTTTTGGAAAATTGTCAAATGTTAAGCGCTCTGTGATGACAGGTGAGCTCATGTTTGCAAGCCTATTTGAAGTGGTAACACAATAGGAAAGAGAGAGAGAAACCGGAGTCACTGCTTGGGATGCTGCCACTCTCATAGGGGATGATTAAACTCACAGGTGACCAGAGTAGCAGCTTGAGGAGGCCGCAGCGACAGCCAGGTCAAGTACTGGTCTTGAGCTGAACCATCTTGCCAGCTCCTGCAGCCCACCCAGGACGAATGCGGCTGGTGCACACTGGCTCGGAATGGATGCAAGGCCAGCGCACACTCTGCAAGCCACAGTGAAAGCAAGACGACTTGAACTTGAGCCCTGTCCTTGACATCACAAGCTACATGACCAGATATGAAGTCAAGCCAATTAGCGTCCTTATCTACTACTTAAAGTGAGGCTGTAAAGTGGAGGAGTGTCAAGCTCTTGTAGCTTTTCATTAGAAAGAAATTAGAAGCCTCAAAACAGAAGAGATCCAGGCTCAGAAAACTGAGTAAATCTTTTAACTCTGTAAAGATTTTAGCTTGTGGATCTCATGCAATTCGGAGGGGATGGCTGCTGGGTCTGAAGGAAGGTGGGTGCTTGCATTTAAAATGGGGGTGCATCATGTGAATGGCCAAGGGTGGTCCTCAGGAAGGGCGCCTCTGCCATCAGTCACCACAGTAAACGGAAGAGGGAGGTGTGGCCGTCAACAGGCAATGGCTGAACTTTGACCGAGTGTCTTGGAGATTATTCTAGAACATTGCACATGGTAATCTGTAACCAATTAGTGGGTTGTAAAATCAGTTTAGTGGGGGCATTATGGGTATTTTTAAAGGGCCTGAACAAGGGACTTAGTTGGGTTGGAATAGTGTGTGCACTCGGTCACATGTTAGTAATAAATACTGGCTCCAGTTGTAAACACACATGTATTTATACTACACCAACATGCATGCAATATTTTTTTAATTCTACCCTAAAATAAATTTGGAAAAAAGGACTAATCTATAATACACAAGAAAAAGAGTATGGCCCATACGTACTCTCAAGGGGAATGTAAATGATGAAGCAAGAAAAATAATTATAGAAATTCTCCCAAAATAAACTAAAATGAAATTGCCATGAGACCCAGCAGTTGCACTTCTTGGTAAACATGAAAAGAATTGAAATTTGGCTCCTGGTGAAATATTTGCACACTCATGCTCACAGCAACGCTGCTCACAACAGCAAACGTGTAACCTTACCATGTCTTCTTCACCACCACTCACGACTGAGAAGTGGAGTTCCCATCCTCAACTGCTCTCTGATAGCTTCTCAATGATTTCTAAACCCTAACACCAAGAGCCTCACTTCAGACCTTGATGACCAATAATTGAAAATAAAGTCAGCGGCATCGCCTCACGCCAAAGCGCCACATGGAACTTGGTGCAGGTCCTTCACTCTATCTGTGCACACCCATTCGCACGCACAGACTTCCCAAGGTTTTACACCCAACGACAGCTCAGAAATGATCTTTCACCTGCCATTTGTCCAGGACTCCCATCCTTCCAATCTCCCTCTTCCCAAGCAGCACAGACACGAGAATATGTTTATCCTTTTCTATGTATAAAAGTGAAATGTTTCTTTACACGACACTTCATTCTTTCCCCACAGAACCCTTCCAGTTCAGGTGGTACCAAACCCAAGATATAGACATCCACATTGTAACCTACGCCCCCCTCACCGTTAAAGCTTTAAACAATACTTCAAGTTTCCAATTCTTTCTTACTACAATCGACACTCTGGCCAATATCCTTCCACAGTGGAATCACATACAGCTGCTTTGATATCTACAGGCTAGGGTGTCAGGGAAGGAAATCACCAAGTCAAAAGCCATGGACATTTGAAATCTTAAGTAGACTCAGCTAGACATCTTTCTCAAATGGCTGGAAGCAGTGCTGGAAGTCTCCTCACTGGGAGCGACATTAGCAGAGTTTAAACATGGTGTCAGTCTTGACAGTCTGAGGCACGTGAAATCTGCAAACTCTTCCCGCCCTCACTCAACCTGCTCCATGGTCTCTCTCACAGATCTTTCTGGGCTACATTTTCTGTTTCCCAACCTTTCAACTACCCAAGTTGAGCATCAATCAGGTCTATTCCTGCGTTGCTCTCCTCTAATATTTGTGTGTGTGTGTGTGTGTGTGTGTGTGTGTGTGTGTGTGTGTGTGTGTAAAGCTATGTGCACATATGAGTGCATGTATCTTTGGGCTCCAGGAGGGGGCATTGGGTCCGATGGTGGTTGTGAGCCATCTAACGTAGGTACTGGGGACTTAGTTCTGCTCCTCGGCAAGAACAGCATGGACTCTTAACCATGGGACCATCTTTCCAGCACCCTCCTCCAATTCTTCAATCACAAAAGCAGCAACATTACCAAGGATGCCCCAGTGTGCATCTCCTGTGCCACTTTTTACTTCTCAAAACCAGCCACTGCCAATCCAAACAGTTCTTGCTCGTCTCTATCCAATTGGTGCAGACTCTCCTCACAGATAACTGGGCCCGGGGTAACAGTCCAGCTCGTCCCTCAAACTCCAGGATACAGTTAGCTCTGTAGCACAACCCCAGTGCCCCACCCTGGCAAGGAAAGCTGTACCCAGATATCAGAATCACACTTCTCTGGGTGTTTGTATTATGTGTACATGTGTGCATGCCAATGCATGCACAAGGATGTACATGTTCATCTGAAGGTCAGAGTTCAGCCTCAGACATCTGTCTTCCTCTATCACCCTACTCTTGCTTCCATTTGAGCAGAGGGTCAAGTATGTGCCAAGATGGGCATGTGTTAGTTACAGCACAAGTTATGGGTGTTGGTCCTTCCTCTCCACCAACTCAGCCAGGCTGGCTGGTTAGTGAGCTCCAGGAATCTGTCTGTCTCTGCCTCCACAGAGCCAGGGTTACAGACATATGTGCCTGACTTATTTGTGCACTGGTGAGCCAACTCAGCTGCTCGTGTTTGCATGGCAGCCATCTTCCCCGGCCCCCTAACCCACACTTCTAATCTCTGCTCTGATCGATACCTCCAGCTTCATGACACCAAACCCCTTTGTACTCCAAAGGCAACAGGAACACACCTGTTTAGTATGTGTGAGTTTTTAGGAGGATTCCCAAAGAACACGGAACACACAGGTAAACAGATGCTTATAGGAATCACCTCTGCTACTCTGGGCCTACACAGCTAAGGAAATGTCTTTCAGTTATAAAAACAGAAAGCGTTTACAAAAGAGACCATCGTATAGAAAAGCAAAAACCTACCATAGGGTCTATTGGTACACATTCAGGAAATGACCAAAAACAAAAGAATAGAAAACTGGCCCGCCACAATCAAGAGCATCCCAGACTCATGCCAACTGCGCAGAATCATTTTGCACCCATTATCTGTCTCATGATGAGTTTTGTGATCAGATGTAAACAGCTGGCATCAAAACCCAGCAGAGCAATATGTAATGGGTTTTTTCATCATTGTATACTATACATGATAATGAGAAATAAATCACAGTGTAAACTAAATAAGACTTGCAGGGGCTGAGGACAGGGCTGGGCCCAATGACAGAGGACTGGTCTAGTATGTGTAAAACCATGGGGGTGGAGCAGGTGAGACGACACAGGAACTAGAAGATATCCTCTTTGGTAATTTGAAAAAGGAACAATGAAAATGATGACTTAGCACGCGGTGGCTCTGAAACTCTAACCTGCTCAACTGAAGGAAGACATGAGAGAAAGGGCCAGGTCAGCACACCTCGGAGAAGACAACGCTGGCTCAGCAATCGGCATGCAGAAAAGAAGGGATGAAAACTATTTTTGAAAGGCAAAGATTTAACAAAACGAGATATGAATCTAATTAGCAAGAGTCTGGTAAAAATAGATTTTGTGGGCATTAGCTCATGGAAAGTGGCATTTCTTAGGTTTTGCCTAGTTTTCTTGCTGGGAGATTCTACAACAGTGACGTGTCACACTCCAGGATGGGCAGGTGACAAACGTGAACGTTTGTGTGACTCTCTGGCCACGCCATCAGTGCTTTCTAGCCCAGCACACCCAGTTCCAATTGCACTGACCGAACATGGAGGGAAGCCTGTGAGGCCTCCTCTAGCACCCAGAGCCGGGCCTCTTCTGACGGAAACTGTCAACCATCCATCATCCTGACTAATGGTGGGATGCAGTGTCGCCGATAATTTAAACAGCTGTCAGGGCTGCACAGCACTTCAGATTCCATATGGCCTGTGTAAGATGCACATGTGCTCTGAGTCCTCCCCCCTCCAGAGAACAAGCTGGGAGGAAAGATATTAAGTCAGACACACTGGGACTCGGGCCCAGATCTGGGCTGCAATATGCTCACATACAACGTCCACACTTCGCAGGCTAGGGGGCCGCACATTTGAAAAGTCACATGAACATGCCTCGTGACGCACCTGACACACATAGGCAAAGCATCACGAATCCTCAAACTCCAAATGCTCTTTTCAAAAAGTGAAACTTCCTAAGCACCTACAAGGCTCTCAAAAGGCTTCTAGATGACCTAAGACATTTTCAAGAGCACGCGTGACCTCAGATGACTGCAGACCCCAAATCTCACTGTCACACGGGAGCACTGAGCACCCACAAGTACTTCGGGCTCAGGGGTCTGTCATCCACACCAGGTAGATGTATGAGAAGCTGGAAGAGAAGCCACAGAAGACCAAGCCGCACTAGGTGAGAGAACTGATCCTGTCATTTCCACCCTTCAGAGTGAACCCAAGCTCACGCCATCCCTTCTGTACTCCATGATTACAACACATCACGGCATCCAAGCATCACAATGGAAGATTTTAAAGATGGGAGGGGACATATGTATGTGAGGAGAACTTACAGTAGTGCCAGAGAAACTGTCCTAGGGCTTCTTCTGTAATACTAATTTTCTACATATAACAGAATCATGAATTAGCTGGGTCTGGCCCGTGGTTTATGGTAATCTCACCCCACCTGGTCCAAACATAGACGATTTTCCCTAAGACCGCTTGCTTTCAACCAGAAGCTCAATAGAGGAGTGAGGAGGGGAATCAAAATGTGATAAGGATCTTCTTCCCTTCCTGCTCTATAAACACCCCTTGGCTTAGTAAACTCTCACACTAAAGACAGGCTGAAAAAAAATGCAGTTGTTGAGCCAGGTGTCACAGACACACCTGTCCTCCCAGCATGCAAGAGGCTGAGGAAGGAAGATCACAAGGTCATGACACTCTGGGCTACAGATGAGGTAGGTCCGTGTGCCCACTGAATGAGACCCTGTCTCTCCAGAAAATGAAAAGATAATCAATACCAGCCAGGCTGAGCTGCACAGAATTATATTTTTAACTACTTGGCAGGCTAAGGCAAAAAGATTACCAGGTCAAGACCAGCCTGGGCTCCAGAGGGGGTTCAAGGGCAGCTTGTATTATTAATGAGTCCCCCTTCAAAATACAAAGCGGTGACGGGGACAATGATGTGGTTCAGCGGGATTGTCTTTGCCTAGCATGTGCGATGGAGCAGTTTCTACTCCTGGTACCACCCCTTCCCGAAAGGGGCCCTAAAGGGAGGGGTTGCGAACCACGGGGGAGGTGCAGAGAGAAATGCGCCCAGAAATACAATGTTTACAAGAACCTGGCCTGGAGGAAAGAGCACCTCTTTGAGATCATGAGTTCTGCTCAAAGACTTTACGGTTCTTATTAAACACCCCTCTTTTCTTCTACAAAGAAAACCCATGAGTATCAGCCTGGATATATTCACAACACTCCCCTTGGAGGATGCCCAAGGTCTACATTTGGTTTTAAAAGATGGCTCTTCCTACATGACAGCTATCTCCAAAGGCCAAGACACACACACAGAGAAGCCCAGCTTCTCGTTAACATTTTCCAAGCATACAGTAGCTATGTGCCATTTGGCACCCACCACAGTCCCTCCTGAAGCACCCAAAGGCTGCCAACTTCCCTGTGCGTTTACAAGGAGAATTCTTGAAAAAGCAGTTCTTTGCAGAAGAATTCCACTTTGGCTGGGATGGTCATCAAAAGTTTACTGTCTCCCCACGGACAGTTGACCGGTTTTTAGTGACTTGGCCCAATATCAAAATAGCTGCAATTAAATGGAATTGTGAGGGTCAGATGAGGTATTAAAACAGAGGGTTATCCCCATGGAACTAAAATCATGCTTACCACATGTTCAAGCTGCATACCCCGCCCAGGGCAAATGGCCGACAGACACACCTCTCAGGAGAAAAAGTAGGTCAGCATAACTCCCTGCAGTGTTCACTGGGACAGGAGGATTCTCAATGCAGAATGGGGCTAGGCTAAAGCAACCGTCCAGGTTACTCAAAATAAGAGCCTCACATTCATTGACTATAATGGGAGACACCAAGCTGAGAACCCAAAATGATCGCAAACCAGTGTGTTTGTAAAAGTTGAAACACTCTAGGAGCATAGTGGCTCTACAGCTTGGATCTAAGGAAGAAAACTAATTCACACACTTGATGATGCCCTGCCCCAAAGGTTTCCCAACCAGTGCAAGTTCTAGAATTCCCACGGACCCCTTAATGACAGGCCCACCTTAAAAATAGGAATCATTTGATGTGTCAGAGGGCTCGCCCACGACTACAAGGCCTGAAGAGTCAGCTCCTAAATTCAATCCATTTTTGTACCTCTTCCTGAGGTTTAAGAAAACAAACCTGTTGGGTACATGATTGCAATGGGAGCACTCAGGAGGACGGTGAGATCAGAGCAAGCCTGGACCACATGGCAAGAGCAGAAAGGAGTGAATTGTGGAGGAGGAGGAGGCAGAGGCAGGAACGGGGAGGAGCAGGGAGGGAGAAAAAAGGAGAAATGGAAAGAAACCAACTGCCGATTTATACACATGAACACGTGTCCCAGATCCTCAGCTCACCATCTCAAGGGAAACGTCACCCACACAGAGCTGGTCACCTGTGAGTCACAGGGCAGCTGTACTATTTTCATGGGTTTGCTGTCCCAACACACTGTAAAAATGTTAAGGTTGTCATGGAGATCTCTGAGGCTGTGGCTCAGATTCCTACCAACCACACATTCTTCCCGTAGATGCCCCTGCAGTCATTGCATATGAATACAACAGAGAAGGGTGCAGAGTGGGGCAGACAAACTTCCGGGAGGGTCTGCCACCATGTGCGGTGACACTGCTTAGTCCAGTGACCTCATACAAGGCCTCTACCCTCAAGACCTCAGGCCCCCATCAGCACGGTGGCATACCTTCAGCCCTCCCCGTCATTACTTAAGATACCTGAGGAGGAGGGGTGGGGTAACGGCTCAGTGGGTAACATGTTCTGTTGTGCAAGCGCAAGGACTTGGGTTCAATACTCAGTGCCCTTGTTAAAAAAAAAGTCAAATATAAAGGAATAAAGAATTTTTTTATGCCAGCCTGGGCTCGTAGTAGGACTCTGTCTTAAGATAAGAATAAAGGGGGGAGGGCTGGAGAGATGGCTCCGAGGTTAAGAGCACTGACTGTTCTTCCAAATGGACCTGGGTTCAATTCCCAGCATCCCACATGTCAGCTCACAACTGCCTGCAACTCCAGTTCCATAGGACCTGACATCCTAACACAAACATACATGCAGGCGAAAAACTACTTTCAGAAAATAAAAATAAATTTTTAAAAAAAGAGAGAGAGAAATAAAGGAAACCATCACAGAGACAGAGACAGAGAGACAGACACCTGGGAGATGCTAAAGCATAAACATCCATATTTTGGAAGAGTCCCCAACGTGAGCAAGACAGACTCTCCCTAGCCTGGAAATTTCTGCTGTGGCTAAACTCTGGTCAGCCCTACACAGCCTCTGGAGATGTGGTAAGAAAAATCTACACAGACCTCTCAATGTCTAACTTTGATAGGCAACACCTGACCAACTATGTAACTTTGACACCAACATATCATGTGTCAACTTGGAGGTTTTTGTTGAGATGTAGCATTCCAGTTGGCAGTCTTTGGGCGAGGCAGATCATTCCCCACCGTGAGCCATCAAGGGCCCACAGGTGCAACTGTGCTAGGGTTAATTCTGTAAAGTTGATTTTATACATATTCACAGAATCATGACTTAACTGAACAAAACAGAAAGACAGCCTCCCTGGGCATGAGGGTCTTTCATCATAGGTATCCTTGGGCTTCAGCCGCACCAGCAGCTTCCTGGGCTCCACATGCTCCCCATCCTGCAGATGCTGGACTTCTCAGACCCACAACTGTCATTTAGGTCCTTACAGCACTACACAGGGGCTGGAGTGCAGTGGTCCAGGCTTTTCCACATGACCTCAGTTTCCAGCTCTATGGGATGGGGACATCCCTCACACATAAGCATGGATACACACGCTATTGGTTCTGCTTCTCTGAAAAACTCAAATACACATGTAGATGCTGGCATTCCATATTATTTTGTTATTCCATATTGTACATTTTCCTAATGTGGGTGTTTCTAAAAAAGAAAGTCATTGGAATGGTTCTTCTGGTTTTTGTTGTTGTTGTTTAAAGCTAGCCTGAGGTACATAGTAGGACTCTGTCTCAAGAAAAATCAATAAGCACCCCCTACCCCCCCACACACAATTTATGACCTCTTAACTAATTTGCCACCAACAGCTCACACTTTACAAAACAGAGCTTTAAGGGGCTGGAAAGAGAGCTCGACAGTGAGGAATATTTGCAGCCCTTGCAGAGGACCCAGGTTCAATTCTCCACACCCACATGGAAGCTCGCAGGCATCTGCAACTCCAGTCCCAGGAAATCAGGTGCTCTCTTCCTGCCTCTGTAGAAACCAGGCACATGGGTGGCATGTTTACACACATGCAACCAAAACACTCATACACATGTAATAATCATTTTATTATTTAAAATGACAGCATAGATCCAGAGAGATGGATCGGTGCAAACCTGACAACCTGAATTCAATCCCCCAAACTCACAGTGTAAAAGAGAAAACTTGGCCGGGTGGTGGTGGAGCATGCCTTTAATCCCAGCACTCGGGAGGCAGAGGCAGGTGTATTTCTGTGAGTTCGAGGCCAGCCTGGTCTACAAGAGCTAGTTCCAGGACAGGCTTTAAAACTATAGTGAAACCCTGTCTCGAAAATCCAAAAAAGAGAGAGAGAAAAAACTTGTGAAAAGATATCCCATGGCATGTACCACCCATAATATCAGAGAGAGAGAGAAGAGAGAGAGAGAGAGAGAGAGAGAGAGAGAGAGAGAGAGAGAGAGAGAGCAATAACAAAATAAATAAGGGACTGAGAGATGGCTCCATGGGTAAGAATGCTGGCTGCACAAGAACCCCAGTTCAGATGCCAGTCCCCCATCATGGCTGCCCTTGTGTCTATAAGCCCAGTGCTGTGGGGCTGGGATACAGGAGAATTTGCTGGCCACTGGCCTAGCTCCAGGTTCAGTGACATCCTGATGACAGACCTGATGTCCTTGTCCTCCTCTGGACTTTCCCTGCAGTGACTCATAACTGGTCAAAAAGATGAGAATGCATGACTGCTGACTGCTCATCTACAAATGGGACGTGTGTGTGTGTGTGTGTGTGTGTGTGTGTGTACAGGTACATGTGCCCATGCATATGTGTGTGTACATGCATGCATGTATATAAAACCTCCTCTAATTGCACAGAGGTGGGGACAGAAAGAATGGGAAAGCCAGTAGAAGAGACAGAGTAGACACACTCTTGAACTCTGACAGGCTGTGGTTACTTGCAAAAGACCTGGACAAGGTTAGGCCCATCAACATCTTGTTATGGGAGAACAGGCTCTTTCCTTCCTAGGGATTTACAGGCAAATGATGGTTGATGGGAGCAGGAGAGTGATAGAGGAGTGTCTATGTGTTACTTTTATTGGTTAATAAAGAAACTGCCTTGACCCTTTAATAGGACAGAAAATTAGGTAGGCAGAGTAGACAGAACAGAATTTTTGGAGAAAGAAAACAGAGTCAGGCAGATGTCTCAGGCAGTCGCCATGCTTCTCTCTGAGACAGACGCAGATTAAGATCTCTCCTGGTAAGCCACCCCTCATGGTGCTACACAGATGACTAAATATGGGTTAAAGCAAGATGTGAAAATTAGCCAATAAAAGGCTAAAACTAATGGGCCAGGCAGTGTTTAAAAAAAATAGAGTGGCGCCCAACGTGGGGCTAAATACACTTAAAAACCTGAGAGGGCTTAAAAAGGAGAAAGAGTGTTTAACACAGCTTTTTGCTCTTTGCTAGGGCGTGCTATAGAGAGATTTCCTGATTCAGCAATAGCGACAAAAAAAAAGCCGGCCAGCCATTTTAAAACATGGCTTTCTGGGTCCTGCCGCCGCCGCCAGTGCAAACTCCATCTATGGAGCATTTCTGGGCCCACTCAGGGTCGGGAACAAAGAAGCTGAGACCATGCCTGTGGCTCAGCTCTTCCTGCCTGGGTAGGCCGCGGGATCAGGTCTACTAGAAAGTGGCAGTTTTGTAGTAATTCTCCTGTCTCTGTCTCCTAAGTCCCTATAGGCATAGTCACGGTACCAGTCAGATTCCAGGGCCTCACCCTGGACCTCCTGAATTATAACCTGAGAAAGAGCTGGAAGAATTCACATGGGCTCTCAGAGGATACCAACCATATCTCCAGTTTGAGAACCCCAGCTGCTGGCTGCAGTTTCTCTAAAAGAAAAGACTCATGGAGACTTGTTAAGTGTATAAAATCTCATCTGACTAATGGCCAGTCTGCCTTATTGAGTTCGGCAGCGCCATCACACACAATGGTGCAAGCCTTTAAGCCCAGCATTTGGGAGACAGAGGCAGGCAGATATCTGCCAGTTCTGGGACAGCCTGGGGTACACAAAGTGACAGGGCAGCCTGGGCTACATAGAGAGACCCTGTCACAAAAATTAAAACAAAAAGTTAATGTTGCCAACATTCTCTAAGAGGGACTATGCATTAGCTTCTGTCCAGCATCTCCCTTGCCCTACACAGATACTATGTTACTTTGTTCTCCATGTAAGCTATTCCTTTTTTTTTCTTCCGAGACAGGGTCTCTCTGTAGTTTTGGAGTTTGTCCTGGAACTAGCTCTGTAGACCATGCTGGTCTCAAACTCAAAGAGATCCGCCTATCTCTGCTTCCCAAGTGCTGGGATGTTAAAGGCATGTGCCACCACCACCTGGCTGTAAGCTATTCCTATTCTCATCTTTGCATTCTGCCTTCATTACATCCTGCTTCAATTCCTTCCTGGATGTTTCAATGTCTTTAGTCCTGAGGGCTTGAAATGTGCAGTATCCACAGTCCTAAGATCACAGAAAATAAGCTAATCTTTCCATCTAATTATTCATCATTGGCTTAGAGCACACACACACACACACACACTCCCTTACTCAGGCTGGGTGGTGGCTGTCTGCCATGTAGACCTGTTCCAGCAGCAGTGGACAGAACAGCACGCTGCAGATTCGCCCTTCTCCCCTATATGGAGATGGCTCCCGTTCACTTTCTGACACTCCACAGATGCACAGAAACACTGATTTTCACGGTATAAACTCTCCCTAAAGATCGCTTAGCTCACTGTGACTTCCTGCACACCAAAGTCACAAACTAAGGAATGAAAGACAAAGGGTAGACAGATGGCTCTGTCAGTAAAGTGTCTGCTACACACCATGAGGACCTGAGTTCCACACCTGGAACCAGCATTAAAAAAATAAATAAATAAAAATCCAGGTGCTGGTACATCCTGGCCATCCAGCCTAGAAAAAAACATCAGTAAGTAAGGCAATAAAAATATCATGTTTCCAAGAATCAAGGCGGAGCATGACTGAGGAAGAGACCTGAGTTGGAGCTCCTGTCACCAAACATATACACACAAGCGTGCACATAAACATATATGCATGCATGCATGATCACACATGTGCAGACACTCAGAAATGGAAACCAGAGAGAATATAAAGTTTGGTTCAAGACTGCACAGCTACTCTTTCCAAAGCTCCCCAGAACTAGAGATCCAGTCTTCTCCTTGGTGGGCTACCCCACCTTATTACTTCTGACGACAAAGGACAAGAACAGTTCAAAAATACACACACAGAGAGAGAGAGAGAGAGAGAGAGAGAGAGAGAGAGAGAGAGAGAGAGAGAGAGAGAGAGAGACAGAGAGACAGAGAGAGAGAGAGAGAGAGAGAGAGAGAGAGAGAGAGAGAGAGAGAGAGAGAGAGAGAGAGTGGCTTTTGAATAGTTCAGGTCATCCTTTACTTTCCATCAGAGTGGATAATAGCATAGGCCCCAATAAAAATCACGTGTCCCAAAACATTTTTAAACATACCCACCACTCTGTACAGATAGCATGGCCAAACACATACGCACAAGCATGCACACAGACATATGCATGCTGGCCAGCTTTCTGTTAACTTGAAACAAGTTAGAGTCACCCAAGAAGGCGGGGAACTCAGCTGAGAGAATGGCTCCATCAGACTACCCTGCACGCAAGTCTGTGGTGTACTCCCTTGATTGATTTCTAGGAGAAAGCCCAACCCACTGTGAGCGGTTCCACTGCTGCACAGGTGGTCCTGGGTTGTATAGGAAAAACAGGCTGAACAAACCACAGGGAGCAAGCCAGTAAGCAGCACTCCCTCCATGGCCTCCGCTTCAGTTCCTGCCTCCAGGTTCCTGCTTGGGTACCTGCCCTGAGCTCCCTGAGTGACGGAATGTGACAGGGAGACACAAGCCGAATAAACACTGCTTCCTCCTGAAGGAGGCTGTGGCCGAGGTGTTAGATCCCAGCAGTGGAGAAGCAAACTAGGGCATCTGCCACGGGAGAGTCAGTGCATAAATACAGCTTTGCGAAACCACGAAGATTTTCCAGAGCGGAAACAGAGAATGGGCGAGTTGAAGGAAAATATCTTGGTTTCTGACTCAGCAACATTCATCAGGAAATGAACTCACAGAGTGGTACCCATTCCAGAAGGCTCCAGAGCCACTCTCATTCGTGTTGACATCCTCATTTCTTTTTAGAACTTTTTATTAGTTCTTTGAAGGTTTCACACAACCCATTTTTACTATATTCACCCTCCCTTCCCCGATTCCTCCGATCTCTGATCCTGCTTTCCTGCCCACCTGGCCCTGTGCCCTTTAAAATCAGCATCAAGTCCAATCTGTGTTCCCCAAACAGTCTTGGGTGTGTGGCCATCCACAGCAAGTGGGCTGGGCCTACCAGGGACCGAAACCAGAGTCTCTCTCTGCTAGACACTATCAATTGCCCATAGCTCCTCGAGGAGAAGCATAGGGTTGATATTATGGAAGTGACCACCCAACCAAAAGCAACTTCCCAATCCAGTGCAATCCCCATCATCATGTGACCCCTCGACCTACATGCGTTCTTCCTCCATTTCAATTTGCATGCGCAAACACCCTCTTTTCTTTCAAAAATATTTTCACTTTGAATTCTGTGTCTGTGGGTGGGTTTGTGCACATGAATGTAGTGCCGGTGGAGTCCAGGAAAAGGAGTCGAAACCCCTGGAGCTACAGTGGCAGGTAGTTGTGAGCCATGGAGCATGGATGCCGGGAACCAAACTGAGCTCCTCTGCAAGAGCCACAAGTGTTGGGCTGCTAACTAATAAGCCGTCTATACAGACTACACACCCTCTTTTGTTTTGGTTGGTTTGGCTGAACGGGATTTCTCTGTGTAGCCCTGTAGACCAACCTGGCCTCAAATTCAGAGACCCACCTGTCTCTGCCTCCCAAGTGCTGGAAAGGCGTGCACTACCGTGCCCAGATTGCACACACTCTTTTCAAAGCCCATGGTTTTAATAAGTCTCAGTTGCCCAGAATGTGAGCACAAGTGTGGTTATTACTCTGCCAATCAGCCAACTGATTGGGCACAAAGCTGAAAGAGAAAATTAATGAGAAAAGCCTGATGCCCCAGGGCAGAAAACAGTGGGAATCTCTCAAGAGCTGTGTCACTTGCCCTCTGGAAGAGATGGACTTTAAAGGTTAAGATGACTTGCCAAGTGAGCAAAGAGCCTATTCTAGACTGGAACCTAAACCTACAGATGCCCAGGATAAGGGCACTGCTACTGCTCCATGCTTGGAAACATTGGGAATTCTTCATTTTAATGACAACGCTTTATTACTGCTAAGACCCATTTAGAGACTCAAAGACTCAGGGCTCAGTGGATTAAACCAAGAAGATATGAGTTCAATCTTCTGGACCCACGTTAAAGAAAAAAGAAGGGGTTCTGCATAGCCACACACCCAGGTGAGCCTATAATCTCAATGCAGTGTTGGCAGAGATGGGGGTCCCTGGGAGCCTAGTGACCAGCCAGTCTAGTTGAATTGGTAAGCTCCAGGTTCAGTGAAAGACCTTGCATCAAAAAAAAAAAAAAGTAGAGACCAGTTAAGGAAGACATTCAGCATCAACCTGTCTTCCACATGCATGTGTTCACATGTGTACTCTACCACACAAGTAAACAAACACATACATGCACACACACAAAATATGTTTAGAGTTCAGATTTGACAACGACTCACTCACCTTTTGTTGAGACAGAATCCTGTCAGGGTGTCTTCAATAAGAATTTCAACCAGCCCGTCACCGTTTTATCAGCATTTTCAAAGTACGGGGCTCCACCTGGAAAGAACACACGGGTAAAATAAACAACGGTCCCTATGTGATGGGAAGTTACCCGCAATGAAACATTTGTTTGTATCCATTGCTCGAGCCCAATGGATACAAACCACGCAAAAGCAAAGCGCTCAAGGTGGTCACAGGGAGGGCTCTGCTTGGGCTCCACGGTCTGCTAGGGAAGACAAGGGCAAGGAAATGACAAACCCAGGAAAGAAGCAGGATGACAGTGAAGAAATGACAAGAAAGGAGCTGGTTCTGCCTTGTTTCTTGCATGTTTGCTAGTATTTGTTTTTGTTTTGTTTTTCTGCGAGACAGGATGACCTTCGCCTCCTTATCTTGCAGCCTCCACCTCCTGACTTCTGAGACCGCCCACAGGTGTGCACCACCACACCTGGTTTATGTGTTAAAACCCAGGGCTTTCTTTGCGCAGGTGAGGCAGGCACTCTGCCAACTGAGTCACAGCCTGCGGACCCCTGACCTCTATCTCCACAGGCCCAAGTCTCTGCAGCACCCAGGGTCTAAGAGTCTGTGAGGAAGCTACGGCCGTCATCCTTCACCTTGAGGAGATTCCACAGTGCACAATGCTGAACAAGAGTGAAACTCTGAATTTTTAAAGTGACATTAAATAATGCGCCCAAACCTCATCATTCTGCTTTACAGAAACTAGAATCCTGAGCCCTCGCCACCGAAAGGAGCAGGGAGCGAATTTGTTAGCCGGTTCACAAACCGCTTACAAAGAACTTTCATGAAGCGGTCTCCTTCCACATGGTAAGTAACTTGAAGGCACCACGTACAGATGACACATTTGGAAATCCAAGGCCCGCCTGAAAAGAAACCTGATAACCCGACACCAGGAAATCAGGAAATCCAATTAACACTGCAGTTCAGATTCTGTCACTTCATCTACAAACCTCATAAACGGAAACCAAGGGGGTCAGTCCCCAACCAGACAGGGAGGGGGGAAGGAGAAAGCAAGAGAGGGTGTGTGCTGGCCAGAGCCCCAGCCCACAGGACTCAAGAAAGAAAGGGTCTGCTGCTATTTGCCTCAACCATCTGTGGCAATTGATACTCATCATTCTGTCATACTACAAAATCCAACTTTCAAAGTTTAGGCGGCTTTCATCATGACCTGACTCGCTTAGAATGGGCACACTCGCTAGGCAATTTCAGAACGGTGTGAACCCAGGTGTCAATTCCCAGGTCCCCAGCTGACGTAGATGAACAGTCCGGATGTCATTTTTCTGCAGGATTCCATTCTCCCTGGCCTCTCTCACTCATGAGGCCCATTTCGCTTCTACAGTTCTGGCCACTTCCTCCTCTTCTGTCCTCAGATCCTCTTGTTACCTCCTCAGATCACAGTGCTAGAAGGGACCTTTCCATCAGTCTTGCCTCTCCAAACACACTCCAGACCATCCCCAGAGGGATTTGCTGGTGTACAAGTCTGGTCTCTCTCTCTCCTACGCCTAAAGCTTAAGCGCTGGCTTCGGGCATTGCTCAGTGTTGCTCATTGCCGACCACCTGAAGCTCTCTAAGGCAGCTCATGTTTGTGACTGAACAGTGTGAAGAGACTGGCAATACACTCAATCCCTATTTGATGCTGAAGGAGAACTGTGTGTACCAGGTTTCTCCCCGACCCGCAAAGCCTTGCTTCGCTTTATTCAGAGGGATGAATGTGATAAAAAAAAAAAAAAAATACACAGAATGCCCGCACAGTGGCGTCTCTCGGGCACTGCTGCAGCTTCTTGGATTTCCGTCCTAAAGTTTGCAAAGTGCTTTTACACACGTGAGTGCCTGTGAACCTTCTAATAACGGAAACTTTTGAGGGGGCACCAAAGGGAGAACCAAGGTTGTGAACCAGAAGACCCAGACCAGGCTACCTCCCGTGCGCCTTTCTGCCATGATTTCTGGCTTCTTTCTAGAAATTGATATGGGATGGAGTAAAAACATGTCTTCCCTATGGCAGATCCAGTGTGCTCCAACACAGGAGACAGATATCCATCCCATCCATGTGTATCCTCTGCCTTTTATTACACTTCAGGAGTGTGTGTACAGAGACCAAATTCCACCCACTACGGTTGACTCCAGAGGGCTTTAGCTTGCTTCACAGCCTAGACTTGCTTTAAACTGGTAATTCATCACCCCATTTGCTCATGTACTCCTTCATCCAGGAGACAATGGCTTGGTGCTGCCATGGTCCTTATCCTGCCATCTTAAGACAGTTTATGATTTCAAAATGTCCCTGCTAAGCCAATGACAGAAAGTGGAGAATGCCTGCTGTTCTACAGACAGTGACAACCCAGAAGCCAGGAAAGCTGAGCGCTCACAAGGGCAATGCTTCTTCAGAAGCCTGTTGACTTGGAAGCGTCCCTAGCACTCAGCTTCTTTACTCACAAAATGACAGAATGGTCCATTTAATGTTGCTTCAACATGAGGAACTCCACAAGACACAGGATTCCATTTAACCAGACAGACAGAGCGACATCTACCACATATATACTTCATACCACAATTTCACAAGTTTTTGAGATGATCCCTGTATTTCTTGCAGCTATAACAAACGCTACAGATTATCCCACAGATGGATGTTCTAACTACACATCTGGAGCATTTGCTCAGAGCCCTACAGCAAACTGTCCATACATCAAAACTGTGCATATATGAGTAGATTAGGATGCTCTATGACCCCAATGGGGCACTCTTTCTCCCGTCAACCCTGTGCTCTGTCACTCTGAGGTGACAAACTCTTCCATGCACGTTAATCACACTCATTGGCCCATGTGTACAGAAGCAAAGCTCCTCGTGGCCTTACTTCCAAGTCCTGCACCAAATCTCTCTCCAGATCCTGATTAGATGCAAACTTTGATGCCTGGAAAGGCGGTTGGCTGAGAACAGCCACATGATACAAGGCTGCCACCAACCCATGGATCCTTCCTTGTCATCAGAGACATATGTCTAAGTGGGACAGCCAGACATCAAAACTGAATAAAGCACATTTCTATATACTTAACACGCACACAAAAAAAATCTGTCCCGTTTCTTTGTGGAGCTTATTAAATATATACCTTTCTTTTCTCATTTATCCAGGCCCTTCATCGTTCCCATTGATTTGTGGTGAATACAGAAGTAGGGACAGGCTTGGGGAGTAGTGACCCACAATGTATTATTCAGTGAATTACAAAAGGAATCCTCTTCCAGTGTGGAAGAGCACACCAGGGGCTTGGCAAATTTAGTATGAATTGATTGTCGGCTCTGCTCACCTGTTGGTCAGGTTGACCTGGTACAGTAAACACCCAGGGCTGTGCAAGGTGACAAAAACCTCCAATTTAAAGTGTGTCCTGGTACAGACACTGACAACCGGAGGAGGAAGGCTTCTGCTCTACCAGGAGACATAGGAAACAAAGCTTCCTTGGATGGGAGATTTGACTGACACATGATGGGATGTGTGGGTGCCCAGCAGATGGAGAAGGGGAGTAGGAACGGAGTAAGCAGAATGTCGGTTCCTTCTAGACAATGGCCTGGAAGTGACACGCTGTGGTGTGACGTGTTTGGAGCAGACAGTGTGCCTGCTCTCCTCAGAGGGAAGTGAGCAGGGAGAGGCAAGGACTGCAGGACCCCGTTATCCAGGACCTGTCGTGCTCTGGGTCGGTTGGCTGCCTTTTTTATTTTATGGCAGGCTTCCACTCTGCAGATCTGGCTCATCTTGAACTCACACAGACTCACTCGACTGCCTCTGCTGCCTCCCCAGTGCTGGGAGCGGGAGCTAAAGGTGTGTGCCACACTGTCTCCCCTGTTAGTGTTTTCAGGTTTGCTTTTACTAGTGAGCCCAGGCAGGCCTACAGCAGGGCATCCTCCTGCCTCAGGTTCCTGAGTGCTGGGACCACAGGATGCCCCACACTCGTGTATCTTCTATGGGACGTTAAAGGTGGAGACTTGGGCCCTGTGGGAGCTTGCTTGGGTACAGTAACAAACTATTTTAGATATACCTCACTATTATTTATTATTTTATATTTATCCATCAGAAAAGACCTTTACCACTCTAAAGCAACACACACATTTCACTTTCCCTTCAACTGAGCAGGGAAAAATCCAATGATATGGGAAAGTCCTTTTTGAATTCTTAATTTTGGACCTTTTGAGTTTTTTTTTTTTTTTTTTTTTTTTTTTTTTTTGGTTTTTCGAGACAGGGTTGTTTCTCTGTCCTGGAACTAGCTCTTGTAGACCAGGCTGGTCTCGAACTCACAGAGATCCGCCTGCCTCTGCCTCCCGAGTGCTGGGATTAAAGGTGTGCGCCACCACCGCCCGGCGGGTTTTTTTTTTTTTTGACATGATAAGCTTCTTTAAAAACCATTTCCCTTTTTTAAGTGTGTGTGTGTGTGTGTGTGTGTGTGTGTAGGAGGGGGAGGAGGAGGAGGAGTTCAGAGGGATATCAGGTCATCTAGAGCTTAAGTTACAGGCAGTTGTGAGCTGTCTTAAGAATCGAACTCGGGTCCTCTGCAAGAACAGTATGTGTACTCTTAACCACCGAGCCACCTCTCCAGCTGCTCCCCCTACCCCCACACACTGTTTTTGGAGAAGTACTTGAGACAAGGTTTCACTATGTAGCCTTGTACGGCCTCGAACTCAGATCTACTGGGATTAAATGAGCGCACCACCACGCCCAACTAAAAACTACAATTTAAAGATTAAAGAAAGAAAAAGGGAAGAAAGAAAAGGGAGAGAGAATATCAGGGAAAGTAGCTCGAACGGTCACGTGCACGCGGGTAGTATTAGCTACACAAACGTAGAGGAGCAGGTGGCACATTTAAGCCCAACACATGATCTGCACCTGTAAGAAACTTGGAAGGCATTTCAAAAAAAGCTCTTAGAGACACTGTATTTTCAATCTTGAATTGGAGACACCGGGTGTTATCTGTCAAATGAGGACCGCAGCGGAATTTGGGAAACAGAAGATTAAAGGTGTGAATTGCCCCCAGAAGAGAACCTCGGACTTTCGCACGGGAGTGTATACTTGTAGCACACCAAGGCTGCCTGGGAATGTCACCTAGCGGCCTGCGGAGAACCAACAGCAGGGAAAACAACCCTGAATGGAATTATCTTCGCGATCAAGCAGCTTCCCCACCCATAATATAAAGTTACCCTATTTTTCATTTTTTTTTAAAGTAAGGAGAGCCATGGAAGCGCGTCCATATTAAGTTTCCGGTCTCGGAGATAAAAAACCCCTCGCGGAATCCTACTCGCACACTTTGCTGCTGGAAGAATGGGCCCTTTTCTTTCTGAACTGTTTGTGGTAAATACGATCCATCAGGGACACAATGTTGTCGGCTTTCACAGAAACTTGGCACCGCGGCCGGCGGGGAGCCGCGCTAGTCTGGGTGGTCGCAGGACGAGCGATCTTCGGTCCCCTCCCGGATAGCCAAGCCGGGTCGTTCACCTCCTCCCCGCTGCGCCCTTCTCCTTTGGGCGCAAAGAGTTGAACACTGATGGGGATGAACGGCGCCATCACCTCCAAACCTGGATGGCACAGCTGGATCCTAATGTAGCCGCGCCGCGCGTGGGGGCGGGGCAGGACGTCGCTTCGGAGTCCTTTGGAAAGGGATCACTCCCAGAGCCAGGCTGGATGCGAGAGAACGCAAAGGCGCTGAGAGCTGCCAGCCTCCTGGAGAAAAGTGTCCCCACCGCGCCCCTTATCGCCGCCAAAGACGGGCGGAGAAAGGGCGAGCCTAGCCCACTGGCGAAGGCTAGGGCAGTTCTGCGGGACGCCCCGGGGAAGGGAACCCACGCCAGACGCCCTGGCCGCGCAGAGGCGCCCTCGCCCGCGTCCCCGCTAGCGTCGCCCTTACCTCGGTCAAAGTCCCTCTCGAGCCCCGCTCTGCGCCCCTGAGCGAGGCCCCGCGGGAACACCGGGCGCACTCGAGGAAGTTTTCTCCGTCACTTTGTTCTCAGCTCGCTGAGCCTAGGAAGGTCAAGGCTGCCCCAGCTCCGTGCAGCTCCAGCGAGGCCAGATCCGCGGCCACACCTTTCTACGCGCTGCTCCGCCCGCCCCGCCCTGCCCGGATACGCCCATGACACGCCCCGCCCCTCGGGAACACGCCCCCACCCCCACCCCTAGCCCGGACCCCTTTGCCTGCTGGTCTGGTTCCATCCGCACATTATGTCCCCAGTAACCAAAAACAACTCACAACTTGGAGTCTGCCGAGCCAGCCAGTCGCTGTGGCCCAGACCGCAAACTGCGAAGCACGCGCGATCCTGCCCCTTACCCCCAGAGTGTGCAGCCAAGACGTTCCCTCGGGTCCAACCCAGAAGTCAGAAGCAAAGGACTTCGCGGTAACACACCCATCTTCTTCCCTTCGGAGAGATGATGGGTGTGACAGCTGAAAGGGGGAGGGCAGTGTTGAGTTGGGCCACCCAGAGTCCTACAGGGCTTGGGACTTGCAGGGCTTATTAGTAAACCTGAGTGAGCAGGTGAGCCCACGTGAGAGGGAGGTACCTGGCAGTCTGGGACCACCATCATCCCCTGGTGACCCAAAGTCTCCCCCTCAGGGAAGAGAGGTAAGGGATACCGATGTGGTCAATGTGCAGAAGAAAACCTTTCCCTGGGGAGAAGTCGGCCTACTCCTTATAGCACCACAAACAAACCGAAGTAGAATTCCATCAAAGTCCAACTTGGGGAACCGAGTTTACTGGGCTTGCTTACAGAGCACGGGTGAGTGTGGGGGACCCCCAAACAGTCTTACCCCCGCATGGACTACTCATAGCTGCGTATTTGGAAGGCCCCCTTAGTGAACCTTCCTCAGCCTGTATAATCTGGCAATTCTGAAGACAGTCCACTCTCGGGAGGGTGCTCGAGGGAGTGGCTGGAATCTCAAGTGAGGGGCCAAAGACCCTCTCCACCCACTCTTGTAAGGGAACCTCAACAGTCAACAGGTCTGATCTTGGGGATTACAGCTGCTTTGTTGCTATGGTCCCCCCAAATACAGGCGCCAATGCAAGACTAGCTGCAGAGGATCTCCACAGCAAATGGACATGGATCTAAATGGGTAGGGGAGTGTGCATGTGTGCGCACGCGAGCGGAGAGATGCCGCGGTGGCTAAGAATACCCGTCTTGCAGAGAAGCCAGGTTTTCATTCCCAACATCCACATAGTAGGTCACAATCACTTATAACTCCAGATTCTGGGAATCCAACTCCCTCCTCTGACCTCAGAGGACACCAGGCGTACGTAAAGGAAAAACACTCACACATACACACAAACAAATCTTTTTAAAAAAATGTGAAGGGAGCTGGGGAGAGAGCCGGATGACCCCACATGAAGAACAGAGAGTACCACCCTAACCCCAGGTCTACAATCATAAGTTCTGTGGGTTCACTATGTATATGTACCACACACACAATAAACATAGTGTTGTGGAGAATTACTTTAACTAAGCAAAGATGTGCTACATTTGTTTATACTGCATTTATTTAACAATGTAAAGATATGTTGCCTTGCCAGCCTAAGGCACCTTATTGGTCTAACAAAAAGCTGAATTGGCCAATAGCTAAGCTGAAGAGGGCGGGGCTGGTGGGCAGAGAGAATCAATCGGAGGAGGGATCTAGGCTTGGAGAGAATAAGAGGGGAAAGAAAGGGAGGTGCCGGGGGCCACCCATACAGATGCCAGATAACCAGACACAGAGTAGGGCATGCAGAATGAGAGGTAAAAAGGCACGAGGCAAAAGGTAGATGCAGTGAAACAGGTTAATTTAAGTTGCATGACCTAGAGGGACAAGCATAAGGCTAGGCACTCATAAGTAATAAGTCTTTGTGTCATGATTTGGGAGCTGGTTGGGGCCCAAAAGGAAGCCTAATACTATACATGCACACACATGTATGTATATACATACACACACACACACACATTTTCTGATTATGAAAGTAATGTGTCTATTGCACAAATTTAGAAAAATGCCGAAGGCCCAAATGCTTCCAAGCACCTTCTTGATGAGCAGGCACGTTAGTTTTTTGTTGTGTGACCCAACACATGACAAGAAACAATTTAAGATAGGATGGATGTATTTGGGGGTCATGGTTTGAAGGTGGAGTCTATAATGTCCAGGGGGCACAGTGGACCTCTTCATGGATGAGCAGCATAACTGGGAAACTGTTCACATCTCAGCAAACCAGGAAGCAGAGAGCTAGAAATATGGCTGCCTTCCAGCTTCTTTGGCCCCTGTCAGTGGGATGATGCCACGATCAAGGTGGGTCTTCCCTCCTCAGCCTCTCTGGAAACGCCTTCACAGACACACATAGAAGTGGGTCTTCTTGACGGGTGGTGGTGCACGCCTTTAATCCCAGCACTCAGGAGGCAGAGGCAGGCGGATCTTTTTGAGTTCGAGGCCAACCTGGTCTACGAGAGTTAGTTCCAGGAGAGGCTCCAAAGCTACAGAGAAACCCTGTCTCGAAAAAAAGAAAAAAAAGTGGGTCTTCTAGAAGATTCTAAATCTAGTAGCACTAACAGTGAAGATCGACTACCACACCACATAACCAGAGTCTGGCCCCAATCTCATGCATATGAATCTGGGTTCGATAAAGAGAGAGAAGCCAGGGGCTGGAGAGATGACTCAGAGGTTAAGAGCATTGCCAGCTCTTCCCAAGGTCCTGAGTTCAATTCCCAGCAACCACATGGTGACTCACAACCATCTGTAATGAGGTCTGGTGCCCTCTTCTGGCCTGCAGGCGTACACACAGACAGAATATTGTATACATAATAAATATTTTTTAAAAAGAGAGAGAAGCCATAGAGAAATTTAAATTAATATAAAGAAGTGTTAACCTCGGGCTGGAGAGATGGCTCAGTGGTTAAGAGCACTGGCTGCTCTTCCAGAAGTTCTGAGTTCAATTCCCAGCAACCACATGGTGACTTACAACCATATGTAATGCAATATGATGCCCTCTTCTGGCCTATAGGCATACATTAATAAATAAAAAAAGGCTTCAGTGAGGCTTCCAGTCATGAGAACTGATTAGTAAGAAGGAAAACCAAAAGAAAACAGAGCTATCAGGTGCCAGGAGTCATCTGCTAGATGAGTGTCCTCGGAACTCCTGACTAGAGAGGGTCCTCTTGAAACAGTCACATTTGAGCTGAGTTTTGAAAGACTGGATGAGAAGTGGATCTCTCCAGATAGAGGACCCTGAGGCTCTCCAGTGTGGGAGAAACAGCTAGGACACTCTGAAGGAGGGCACTCAGTTCAGAATGACAGGAGATAAAGACAGAGAAGCATGCAAAAGTCAGCTACACATGGACATACAGATGTGAAGAACTTCATCTTAGTTCATCAACAAAGGCCATCCCTGCAAAAAAGGTTTAAATGCCAGTCAGCTGCCAGTTGTAGGGAGACTATTGGGAAACTAGACCACACCAGTGCTCAGGACAGAGTTGAACTTGGATACTTAGAGAATAACAGGCATGCAGAAATTATATCTAGCCATCACCTGACTGCTGGGCCCTAGATAGATACTGTGAAATGAAGAGAAATAGAGAAAAATGAAGGGAGGTAAGCACAGAGAACTGGGAAAGGGCCAAGGAGGACAGAGAACTGGGAAGTGGTACTGATGTTGTGTTCTCTTTACCATCAGCTCACCAGCTTGCTCGTAGAACAAAAGCAAGACCATCTGCTCTCAGTGTTGGCAGAGAGAAGGACAGCATGAAGGTTTAAAAAGACTGGCCCACTTTCCTGAGCACATTCACAGCCATCAAGGTATCCAAGCCACTTGGTTACGTGACCTTTGCTCAAAATGAAAGGAGATTGGCTCTCTAATCCCACCATTCTGGCATCTTCTCTTACAGACTCGTTATGCTTAACTTACACAGATCCCAGGGAAGGGGTCAGTGCCAGTGCACTCTCTTATCTCCAGGAACTCAGAACAATTTCTGACACACAGGATGTACTTTTAAAAATCTGCAGAATGAATTGTGTTCCTAACCTGTTCAAACTGAGGTCAAGCACAGTGGTATACATCCATAATCCAAGTATGCGAGACAGGGGACGGAGAGTAAACTGAGGCCAGCCTGGGCTACGTTAGCAAGACTCTATGGAGAGGAATGAGGGAGAAGAGGTAGAACACAGAGGGAGGGAAATTAAAAAAAAAAAAAGCTTCCCGTTGCTGCTCAGTGTTTTGTTGGACTTTCTGATGGCAGGACACTGAGCCAATAGCATAAACAAACAATTTTTCCCTCAACTCCAGGGCCAAGAGCTTCCGTACAACCCTTTTCTCACTTCTTGAAGGTCAAGGGACAGGTTTTCCATCTCATTCCTTTCTTTCACTGAAATGTCTGTCTGCCATGTAAACCCTCGGCCTCAGAACGAGCATTACCAACGCATAAGGGATACACATAGTGGTAATACCCATAGAAAATGATTGAGTTGAATTCCTTCACACACACACACACACACACACACACACACACACACACAGTGGTAATCCCATAGAAAATGACTGAGTTCAATTCCTTCACACACACACACACGTAATCCCACAGAAAATGGCTGAGTTGAATTCTTTCACACACACACACACACACACACAGTGGTAATCCCATAGAAAATGACTGAGCTGAATTCTCCTGGGAACTCAGATGTAATCTGATAACTGTTTATAGAAGACACCAGGATCCCCTCTGATGGCTTCTCCTATTAAGATACGTTTTTCCAGGGCTGATGAGGTGGTTCCGTGGGTAGAGGTGATTTCTACCAAGCCTGACAGCCAGAGTTCAATCCCCAAGACTCATATGGCAGAGGGAGAGAACAACTCCAGAAAGTTCCCTGGCCTCCACACACATGCACACACGCACGTATCAGTCAATCAATCAATCAATCAATTTTAAAGTGCTTTTCCATCTCATCTTGATGCTAACAACACTCACAGGCTAGCATGCAGGACCCCAGTATAGTGATATTCTACTTGTATTTTAATAAATAAAGCTTTCCTGAAGATCAGAATGCAAAGCTAGGCCACTAGAGGCCAGGCAGTGGTGGCACACACCTCTAATTCCAGGACTCAGGAGACAAAGGCAGATGGATCTCTGTGAGTTCAAGGCTACCCTGGGCTAAACAAGATTGGTCCAGAAACAGATCCAGGTGGTGGTGACTCACACCTTTACTCCCAATGTTTGGGAGTCACACGCCTTTAATCCCAGCACTGGGGAGGTGGAGACAGGAGCGATATGGTTGGGTGGAGAGAGGAATATAAAGGGGAAGAGACAGGAACTCACTGGAGTGTGGAGTCTGAGGATTCCTGGAGACAGGATCTTGTCCTTTCTATTTGAAGATTTGGTAAAGTTAAAAGGCCTCTCTAGTGGTTGGTTGCTTTGCTTTTCTGATCTTCAGCTAGAACCCCAATGTCTGTCTCTGGGTTTTTATTATTCATGATACACCCCAGGATTTAGAAAGTGGGCAACAGCTGCAGTACTCCAACCCAGCCATGTGTCGGGCACAGCTGGGCATCTCTGCCAATGGATCAAGCTGATTCTTCAGAGTTGAGATTTGTGGAGGGCAGCCTCTCCCTTCTGATGAACAGTGGCTAAATGCAAATGGACTTCTCCTGGCCACTTGGGAGCCTGGATGGGTCTCTTGACTCTGTTTCCAATTCCTACAAGAAAGATGAAGAAGGCTTGGTTGGTGTCCCAAAGAAGCTGATTTAGCCCCAAGTCTGTTTTGCCTCCCTTTGCCTGCAGACTACTTGTGTGTGCATGCATGGTGTGTAGTTGGGCGGTATGGCCAGGTGTTTGTGAACTAGTGCACGGTGAAGGGTTCTCTTTTTGTTCTGTGGCACTTATTTTAGCGGCTTCCCTCCCAGCTGACAGGACACTAGTATCTCATTTATACAGCCTTCATAGGCTACTGAAAACAAGTAACTTTTGGTATCACCATGCGTGAAGGAAGGCCCATGCTTTGTCCCAGGTGTGCCTGGGTAGTGTGACGCAACACTGTCTTCCACAAGCTCCATGCTCAGAAAGTATACAACCATTAAAAAAAAAGCTCACAATGATTCAAATACATTTATGATTAGTATTAGGCTACGTTCATAGCCATTCTGGGGAACACGTAGCCTGAAGGCTACCGGTTGAACACACCTGAAGCACTAAACCATTCCTGGATCAGCATCCAATTTTAAACCTTATTAGTGCCACAGAGAATCATCTCTAGCCAGGGCCAGGGCCATTTCTATCCCATCCCTGACTGGAATACACCCCCAGGCATCTGAAAGAACCAGCAGACCTCAGTAGACCCAGGAAAAAGCATGTCATTCTTAAGTTGTAGGTGGGCAGAGCTTTTTGTTGTTTGGTTTTGGATTCTTGAGACAGGGCCTCACTGTGTAGCCTAGGCTGACCTAGAACTCAGTATGTAGCCCAGACTGGATTTGAACTCACGATCCTCTTGCCTCTGCCTTCAGAGTGCTAGGATTATCAGAGTGTCAGTATCAGTGACTTCATAAGGAGGCTCTAAATGGAGAAGTATAAATTACTCATTCATTCGTCAGTCTGGCTCTTAGGCTGTCCAGATACAGGGAGCCTGCATTGCACAGACTGACTTAAACTAGGATTCTCTGATGTGAGAGTCCCCTCTGTGCCGTGATTACCATTAATGAATAAAGAAACTGCTTTGGACCTATAGCAAGGCATAACTTAGGAAAGCAGGGAAAGCTAGGCTGAATGCTGGGAGAAAAAGAGGGCGGAGTCAGAGAGACGCCATGGAGCCACCGCCAGTCAGACATGACAAAACTTTACCAGTAAGCCACTGTCACGTGGCGATACACAGATGAATGGAGATGGGTTAAATTAAGATGTAAGAGTCAGCCAATAAGAAGCTAGAGCTAATGGGCCAAGCAGCACGCCTCTTCTCCAACAATTCCCCACCCTCCAAAGTGAAATCTTAGAAAAGGTTACCTATACCAGTGATTACCTAAATGAAGGAAACTCATATTAAGTTTATTACATTTCTAATAATGTATTAAATTATCCAAATAAACCAGTTTTAAAATGTAAAAGTTAACATTCCCTGCCTCAAAACCAGCCCAGCTGGTGGTGTCTGCCTAGCATGTATGAAGGCTTCGGTCTGATTCCCAGCATCTCATATACCAGATGTAATACACACTTCTTTCTCATCTCAACATTTGGGAGGTGAGGTAGGTGGAATTGAGGAGCTTAAGGTTAACTTCAGCTATATAGAATTCCACTTTTAATCCTGGTCTTTTGAGATGTAAAGACACACCTTTACTCTGGACCACACCTTTTGCTGGCAGCTTTTATAATGGACATGGAAGCAGGAAGCATGCGCTCTTCACCTGCCGTGCTCAATTCCTTCCCTAGCATTAGAGCCTACTTCTTCTGAAATCCAGCATATACTGAAAACCAGCTCAAGCATCCAGCTTCATGGACTAAGCAGCTGCTGGATTCTTGGACCTTCTATTGGCAGCCAGCCATTATTGGACTAGCTGGCCCACAGCCATAAGCCATTCTAAAAAAAATCCCTTGGTCTACACTCTCAGCCCAGGTATTGAGTTTTGATGCAGGGAATATTAACTAATATTAACTTTTACATATATATCCATTCTCTCTCTCTCCCACTCTCTCTCCCTCTCAGTTCTTTTCCTCTAGCAAACTCTGGCTATCCTTTCCTTTTCAGCTCTGAGGCCTTCTCTTCCAATTTGTAGGTCCAGTGGAGCTTGGATTTGCACTTCCTGGAAGCTTTCTCTGGTTGGACTCACCTCAAATCCCTCTGACTCCCTCCCAGTGCTCTCTTAAGATCGGTCATTCCCACTCAGCCCCTGCATGTAGCCAGCTAGTTTTTTCACTATAGAAATGATGCTTCTGTTTGTTGGTGGAAGTTCTGGAGTTTGTGCATATTTTTGGACTCTGACAACAAGGGAGGGAAACAGATTTCTGCTTACCCACAAAGATCAGTGGAGTTGCTCTTGAAGTTGAGTGTTGTTGGCATGGGGCCATCTAGTGTATGAATGGGAGGAAGCAATTTTGTTTTGTTTTGGTTTGTTTTTTTCAAGACAGGGTTTCTCTGTGTATCCCTGGCTTTCCAGAGCTTGCTCTGTAGAGAAGCCTGGCCTGAACTCAGAGATACACCTGTCTCTGCCTCTGGAGTGCTAGGATTAAAGGAGTGTGCCACCATGCCCAGCTTCCAATTATAATCTTATGTAAGCCACAAAAACTAATACTCTAATGGAGACTTTTAAATGAAATACTTACTTGTCTATGGGACTGGCTGGAAGGTAAGATTGTATCATGCTGTATAACCAACAGTGTGGTGTTTTGAATGGCCCCAATGCATGCATTTCAGCCCATAATTGGTGGAACTCTCTGGGAAGGATTAGGAGGTGTGGCCTTGGAGGAGAGGTGTGTCACTGGAAGTGGACTTTGAGGTTTCTAAAGTACATGCCATTCCCAGCTGGTGGTTCTCCCTCCCTCCCTTTCTCTCTCTCTCTCTCTCTCTCTCTCTCTCTCTCTCTCTCTCTCTCTCTCTCTCTCTCTCTCTTGGATCAGGATGTAAAGCCCTCAGTTGCTGCTCTAGCACCATGCCTGTCTACTTCCAGGCATGAATGGTCATGGACTCACCCTCTGAAACTGTAAGCAAGCCTTCAATTTAATGTTTCTTTTATAAGTTGTCATGGTCATAGTGTCTCACAGCAATAGAACAGTAACTAAGGGGGTTGGAGAGATGGCTCAACAGTTAAGAGCACTTGGCTGCCTTCCAGAGGTTCTGAGTTCAATTGCCAGAGCCCACATGGTGTCTCACAACCATCTATAATGGGATCTGAGGCCCTCTCCTCCTGTGCATAAAGACAGAGTCCTCATATACATGTATAAATAAAATTTTAAAAAGGGAACAGCAAGGTAGATAATTTCAAAGAGAAAAAGGAAGAAAATGTAGTTGACAGCTAACTCCTTATGTCTCTCCAATGATTTCATTCCCACCTTTACCTCAGCTCCCAGGATGCAAGTTGCTGCTATGCTTGTATGTTTATTGAGATTTCCGGGTGGTTTTAGAACAAGCATCTTGGCAAACATTTCCCCACATGGAATCTCCTACTAAAGACAGACAACCCACTTTGAACAAATAAGCTGCTTTGGAAGAGAAGAAGCCAACACTTAGGACCAGAGGCTGCCTCTCTCCCCTCTTTTCATCCCACAGTCAGTCAGTAGTGGCGCCAAAGAAATGCTGACACCACCAAGAAGCCATCAAAAAGTCTAAGCTTTTAGAAAATGTAGTTGGAAGCTTTGTTTTGTTAACTACATTTGGTTTGGTTTGGCTCTTTGAGTTGGGGTGTCATATGGCCCAGGCTGACCTCTACGTCACTAATATAGCTGAAGATGACCATGAACTTCTGATCCTCCTGCATCTGCACTCCAAGGGATAGGATTAGACAGCCAGCATTTTCTTTTCCCTAAAACAGGATCTCAGGTAGCCCCGGTTGGCCTTAAATTCATTATGTCGGCAAGGATGGCCTTGAATGCCCGATTCTCTTGCTTCTGTGTGCTCTACTACCGTCCCATGTGCTGACGTGCCTGTCATATCAGGGATGGGATGTATGTGCATGGTATCCATGTACCACCAGGGACAGCGTCCAGAGCCTCTGTCTCCTAGTCAAGTACTCTACTCAACTGAACTACATCTTCAGTCCAAAGCTTCATCAAAATACAGTTTTTCTTTCTTTGTTTTGCTGGGTTTTGTTTTGTAAAGAAACTGGGTTTCACTCTGTAATGGAGGCTGGCTTCCAACTGTTTGGCTTCAGTCTCAGCCTCCTAAGCTGCTTGGGACATTATACCACCACACTCAGCAAAAGTAGTTTTCCACAAAAAGAAGCACCCTTCTGTGATTTATATTTCTTTAGGTGCTGTGGATGGAGTCGCTCAGCATGCATTATACCACTGAGCCACATCCCTAGCCAGAAAGGACACTATTGATTGCAGAGGAACCCTTGCTGGACCCGAAATCTCACTAAGAAATGCCATCACTCAAGTTCATGTTCCTAGGGGTCCTGACGCCAGTGCCATTCAGAGGCTGCGCTCCAGTCCTGCTCACCTGATGGGGCACTGACGATGGGCCAAGTTCACCCAGAGGGGAGGGGAGTCCTAGGGGAGAAGTTCTCCTTCCCAGTTACAAGGAGGGGATGGCACCAGGTGATTACAGAAGGATCCTGAGAGTGTGTAGGGGGCACCCAGTATAGAGGACAAATGGCTCACTGTTAGCCTGAGGGCCTTCCCAGCTTGTGTAAGAATCAGTAAATGTACAGTTGAAGAAATAGAAGACTGGAGGTCAGAGTAACCCCACAACCCTGTCTCTTCTTCACCTATGACTTCTTTCTGGCTATCCTGGAACTCACTCTGTAGACCAGGCTAGCCTCAAACTCACCGAGATCTGCCTGCCTCTGCCTCTCAAATGCTGGGATTAAAGGCACGAGATACCAAGCCCATCTCCATCCAATATTATTGTCAGCACAGAAGCAATAAATAGTAAGGGGCTGAGGCTGTAGTTCAGTAGGTAGAGTGCTTGCCAAGGATGCATGACGTCCTGGGGTCAGTCCCCAGCTCTGCATAAAGTAGGCACTGGGAGCACAATCCTATACTCTCAGCACTCAGGAGGTAGAGGTGGGGGGGGGATCAGGAATTCAGGGTCATCTTTGGCTACCCAGAAAGTTTAAGTTTAGCCTGGTCTATGTGAAACTCTGTCTCAAAGGAAAAAAGATAGCTGAGATTCCCAGGTTAATTATCTCTGTGACTTACATGTATGTTAATTAACTTGGCTGTAGATGCTTATGATGATCTAGCCCAAGGCTAGATTGACAAGCCATCTTTGGCCTTCTTGGGTCCATCCTCCATGCCTCCTTTAGAAATTATGAAATAAGCAGCTTCTAGCTTTAGCTGGGAACTTGTAGGCTGGGGACTATCTGTGTTTTAATTGAAAAACTGACAATCCCCTAGAGTACCAAAGGCAGGAAGCTGACCACAGGAATCTCAGAGCCACTCAGAAACTATGAGTGCTAGTTGTTGAAGGACTTCCGTACCCAGAGGACAGACAGACAGACAGACAGACAGACAGACAGACAGACAGACAGACAGATCCTGAGAATGACTGTTCACAAGGCAAGACACTGTTACTGCCCAAGGTAATCTCAGCAACTCCCTTCCCTGTGCGACCTTGGCCTGAGAATTATTTCGTTCCTCTGCAAAGTATACGTGACTATTTTATGCACCTGATTCCTAGGTTGGTCTAAATCCTGGCTCAAGCCAGTTTCCGCTAGCTTCACCAAACCAGAACTAGGTTTGTGAATGGCTCCAGATCCTTCTAAGACACGTGTGCCTGAGGCAAATGGTGCCTGTGTGGATGCTAGCCTGGGGAATTCCCAGATGGGGAGAGACAAGCCACCAGACTGTGCACAGGGCTCCTGTGAATCAAAAGGTGACACGGGTTAGCCTTGTCAGAAAAACTCAAGTACAAAGCCCAAGTTTAATGCAAATTATGAGAGTGGGCCTAGAAATACAATTGTCTTTTTCCTATTAGACTGTTTACAGTTAGTAGACCATACTGTCTGCTGGAACAGCCACCAACAGGACCACAGTGCTGCACAGCCCCGGAAGCTAGAGTGTGATGCCTAGGCTGTGCACCTCCCTTGGCTGCTGGTAGCTTCAGGTGACCCTTGGTGTTCCTCGGATGGTAGACACATCTCTCTGGTCTCTGCCTCTGCAGTCACGAGGAGTTCTTCTGTCTGTGTGGTCTGTGCAAGCCCCATATTCCTGAGCTCCTCCACGTTCTGGTCCCACCTCTATATGCCTTCTGACAATTCAGGATCCCTGCCGGTCTCCCACTCCTTTTCTTTTCTCCAATTGGCAGTAAAGTGAGATGTGGGTACATGATGTATTCTTCCATTTCTGCTTGTTTGTTTGAAGCAAGGTCTGAAACTGACTATGTAGCCAAGGCTAGCTTTGAACTTCTAATTCTCCTCCCTCTCTCTCCCAAGTGCTGAGATTATAAGCACATGACACCAGAACAGCCTCTTCTTTTCTTCTCTATTAAGAAAAAAAAATTCCTCTACTGGATGGGGGCTTCCCAGAGCCTCAGGACTAACCCTAAGGATAATGCTTTGATAGCCCCAAATGTTGCTTTCCCCATTTTTGTGTCCCCATTCTCATCCACAAGGCCCAATTAGGAGTCACAGGACAAAAGCCAAAATGGCAACCGTGTAATCTCTTCCTGCCCCTATCTCAGCTCCCTCACCTTGGTCCCAGCTCTGAAAATGAGCTCTTGGTGTGAACCCACAGAACAACATGGCTTTCTCTTGAAATGCCCTGAACAACGGTCTAACTACAACTGTTGATTTTTTTCTTTTAAATTAATTTATTCCTTATAGCTCTCTTCCCAGGCCAGAGCTTTATTGAATGTAGTTGGTGGAGACATCCTTTCTCTGGCTATCTTGGAGCCTCATAGCTGGCAGATGCCTCTGAGAACCAAAAGCTTAAGGCTGGGTCCCTCTTCAACTTTTCTATTTTTCATCTCAGAGTCTGGGTCATTAAAGAGCTACCCAGACATCTAGACAGCTAATGGACACAAAAGATACTCCAACTGGGAGCTGAAGAGGTGCCTCCTGGTAAGGCTTGCAGAGGGATCATAAACAGGAGGCCCTAGGAGGTGAGGTTTATAGCATTCCAGCTCTCCGGCTAATCTCCAAGCTTACACATGCATCTTCATTAATTCCTACTGCAGTCAATCAACAAAGGAATTAGTACCTCGAAGACATTAGGATTCGCAGTGTTCTTTTATTCAGCATGGAAAACACTAGGCCAGCAAATTCCTCCTCAGCGCCCAGCCCAGGGCTCGGGGCCTTTTCTCCAGACCTGACCCTTTCACCTCCGACCGTGTTGTGTTTGTACAGCTCACCTGCTGCCTAGAAACCTCTGGGTGTTGGCAGCTGCTCTTTGACACCAAGTCCCATCGCGGAGTTGCGACGCCAGAGAGGCAGGTTCCACTCCTTGCCTCCAGTTATCTTGGTTTCAGTTCTTTTTCACTGCTGCATCCTTAGGCCTAGTCTCTCGAGTAATATTGATTGCTCAAAACCACCGTCTTCCAGATGGATAGCAAGACATGTTTTTCCTTCTTCGCCTCCTGAGACGATGATGATGACGATGGGAAGAAAATGATCTAAGGCTTAGTCTTTTATTTTTATTTATTCATTCATTCATTTTTTTTGAGTCAGAATTTCCCATGGACCAGATTGGCTCTGAACTGTCCACATGGCTGAGGATGACACTGACGTTACTACCTTGCACCCAGCTCTTCTATTTTTGTTTTGAGATAGGGTCTCACGCTGTGGGCAAAGCTAGCCTAGAAGTAACCACGTAGCCCAGGCTGGCCTGGGACTTGCTGCATCCTTCCTGTCTTGGCCTCCTGAATGTTGCGATTACAGATGTGCGTCAGAGGTCTGGCTTGGTTTAGTTGTTTTACTAGAAGAACACATCAAGTTTAAATTGTTCAAGGATTCATTCCCCAAGTACATCACTGAGTACGGTGGTCTGGACTTGATATGCACCCCAGCATTGTTCCTGTTTAGGGTTCTAGACTTTAGAGAAAGGTCTGCTGGGGTCTCCTGAAAGTTCCAGCCATTTAATAGTCCAGGAAATAACTACTGTTTGAGCCATATTTTTAATTTATTTGTAGAAGGAAATCTTTCCCGGAGGCTTCCTCAGTTGTACATTTTTTACTAAAAGTTTGGCCCACAGGTTCCAAAATATTATATTTTTACAAAAACAGTATGAGGTTGGAAGCCAGAAACCCTGGCTCCTTCCGTGTGCATAAGCAGCTCACGTTCCTGTTGGCTTTTATCTGCTACCTTCTTGATATATACTCAAGAGCCAGGCCCAGAGCAAGACCCTCAGGAACAGCAAGGCACAGCTCCTGCCTTGGAGAAAGTTCTGGTCTAGAGCAGCATAAGTGGAGATCTGCTCCTTCTCTAGACTACTGTTGGGAGCTGAGGTGAGGGAGCCAATCCCTACATTCTTAGCATCCTGCCAGTCACGAGGAAAGCAAAGAAGCACACCCTTGGGGGCCAGAGCCATTCACCCCTTCTCCATCAGCCTAGATGGCTTGCATATGGCTCTGGCATAATAACCTCATGCCATGCTCTGTCAGAAGAGGCGTGTCTCCACATGGCAAGAAAGGCCTCAGGGATGCTATGCAGAGTACCATTCTACACCAGAGCCCAAATCAAAGGGAAAATGAAAAATTCTGTTGCGAGTTAAAACACCGTTGCCTCCTTGTATTTGCTTCTTTTGTTTTCTGACTAACCCAAGACTACACAGTCTTTATTTATCTTCTGTTTATTCGTTTGTTTCACTTTGCGGTGCCAAGAGTCAAAACCAGGGTCTTAGCCTGCTAAACATGTGCTCCGCCATGAGTTGTACCGCTAGCCCTGTCGCTGCCACCAGATAAAACGGAACCAGTTGGTGTCCCTGTGGAGTGGAAAGAGGGAATCAGATCCCGAGAATGAACATGAGGTACGCTGTGGGGGGCAGGGGCAGCTGGTAGAGAGCTTGCCTAGACTGCCGAAATCCTGGGGTTCAATGCCTAGTACAGTATAAACAAGGCATGGAGAGCCCAGCTTGTAATGTCAGCATGCCAGAGGAAGAAGCAGGAAGATCAGACATTGAAGGTCATTGTCAGCTATATAGTGAGCTTGAGGCCAGCCTGAGAGGCCTGAAGCTCTGTTTCAGATGCTAGAGATGATAAGAGCATTCTGGAAAACAAGAGGACGATTGGTCGGCTTGCATTCAGCTACTCTGTGGAAGAGGAGTGTTGAGAAAGACATAGTGCTAACCAAAGAAAATGCATGCAGCCCTACGATGTGGAGGCTGCCCTCACCTGCACAGAGAATAATTCGTTAAGGAAGCTGTTCTTGGCATTTGTAGAAAGGCAATACAGTAGCACAAGGCCACCAAGATGAGCTTGGGGTCAAACTGAGATGCGGAAATGTCACTCCATTGCTTTCAGCTGTCTGACCTAGGGCCAAGGACTTGACCTTCCCACGGCTTTGTTTTTCTCATGTACTAAGTAGGACAAGTACCAATGAGGACTGTCTTGTGTGCGTGTGTATGTGTGTGTGCATGTGTGTGTACCCGGCATTGAATCTAAGGCGTCTCATGCCCTATGCAAGCTCTCTATCACTGAGCGACATCCTCAGACCTTTCAGTATTTTCATTCAGATAGGGTCCCACTAAGCTGACCAGGCAGGATTTGAACTCGTTCTGCACCTCAGAGAGCTCTTGAACTTGATATCCTCCTGCCCCCACCTCACATGTTTCCGGCACTGTAGGCATGTACTATAAGGCTGGATATTATGGGGTTTTTGGGAAGCATCATTACAAACATACAAGTCCTTTGTTCATGCCCCTGGCCTATGGCAGGTACACGTTTGAAAAATATTAATATTTCTAGGGTTTAACTATAAAACTTCCCAAAATTATAAATAGGCTTTATGTGCAACTTACTATACATATGGACCTTTGGGGATTCTCAAGGTCTTAAAAATGGCAGCTTTCTCATATAAAATTAAACCAGACTGCATGGGCTCTTTTAAAAACGCCATTGCACGGCATTGTTTCCTGGTGTTCCCAAATTTTTCTTCGTAAGTGAGAAACATTCATAAAAGTCAAACCCGACTGTACCCTCAATACAAACATGTCTCCCCTACATCTGTTTTTATGCATCCCCTGGCATCTATTTAGTCTCTGTGAATAGCTTCCTTAATTATATGAAATCAGCCATTTACTGTGTAGTAATGTACCAGGAGAAAGCAGTCAGGCAACCCGGCTCTGGGGAAGGGTTCTGGAAGGCCTGGGATCAGAAACAGGAAATGCCTCAAGTAGAGTAATGAGAGCCTGGTGCACTGTAAGTGGGCTCTTGTATGGCTTACCCTGGGTTTCCACATCTCGAAAGGCTGGACAAGCAAGGGTGTGTCTTCCTCACAGACACAATGGATTGCTTCTAATTCTGCAAAAATGTTTGGAGCAGCCCCTGTAGACAGGAGACTCCCCCACCCAATGGCAGTGTGATGTCTGGAGCAGCCCGTTGGGCAGGAGACCCCCCAACAGCAGTGTGATGTCTGGAGCAGCCCGCATGGGCAGGAGACCCCCCCCCCAGCAGCAGTGTGATGTTTCCAGCAGCCCCCGTAGACAGGAGACCCCCACCAATAGCAGAGTGGCTTAGCGTATCATGAAAGGCTTGCTGCAAATTCTTCAATGTTACTTTGTTCCAACAATGAATCAAAAATGGACTTCCTATGTTTTGTTTAACTTAGTATTTGTGAAGTAGAACGTTCTTGTGATAAAGAAATATATGTGGAAGATCAGATGGTGTCTCTGAGGCACAAGGAACAAGAGGACAGAGAGCCAACCTTTCATCTGAGGTACAGAGAGGTGGTTCTGGTCTCAGTACTGCATCATGGTGCATTAGCAAAAAAAAAAAAAAAAGTCACCCGCTCAACATTTCCCTAGGAAAGAAACAAAAGCTTGCATCTTCTTCAGAAATACCCACCCAGAAAATAGAAATAAAAATCTATTCAGACCTGGCTGTGGTGGGTCATGCTTGTAATCCTAGCACTGGAGAGGCTGAGGCAGGAGGATAGCCTCTAGTTCAAGGCCAGACTAAGCTCTAGTTAGCTGAAGCCAGCCAAGGCTACATAGCAAGACCATGTCTCAAAGGATAAAAACAATCTATTTGGACTGAGGGGTGTGTCTTAGTCATCAGGGACTTGTGTACAAAATGTAAAACTTTGGATTTGATCCACAGTACAGAAAACGAACAGAGGAAAACCAGAGCACAGTACATGAAAGAGAGCTTAGAAAAGAGGACCCTGTGCTAATGGAGCAACTTCTTTGAAGTGAAAGTGGCTCTGGAGGGAAAGCTGGGTGACTCCCAAGACAGAGGGAGACTACAACTCATGAATCCAGGAAGCTACTCAGGAAAATGTTAAGTTACTGATGGAGCAAGAAGGACATTTTTCTAAAGCAGAGTTGGGGGTTGATCACTGTACTTTGACACAGACTTAAGCATGAGGGTGGAGTAAGAGAAGCCGTTGGGAAGAAAAAGACAGGAAAAGCAGGGCTGTGGGCGTCTCAGAGACAAGTTGCAGTAAGGGAGATAAACCCAAGTGTAGGTACTGGCTTCTCAAAGGAGGATAGACTTCTATTTAAAAATCCAAGAGCCCTTTCAGGAACCTTATCATTAGGGACATTCCAGTATAAATAAGGGAAATCTTGGTTTGAAAAAAAAGATTTAAATGAAATACGTTGCCCGACATCTACTCAAAGTCTATCATTCTCGAAAAGGCATTTGAAGAAATGGGAGGCATCAGGGTCCTGACATAGCACGATGTCACAGGTCAACGTGCCACCTGGCTTACAGCAGATCTTATAAAACAGGCACAATTATTCTGTTGCTGCAGATTCAAAGTCATCCCGACTGTCTCACTTGCTGCTAGGGAACATGGTCAGGGAGGTAGGGAAGGCTCGGAGCCACAACAGAGTGATCCACCCTATTTGGTTACTCACAAGGGTCCCAGGATATGTGGCAGGGGGCTTCTGCCTTTCAGAAATTCGGGTTTGAGATGTAACAATTAGATGTTTCCAAAAGAAATGAAGAATTAACCTTCCTGGTCTTTCTGCTTCTGAAACATCCACACCACCATCCTTTTATGAAGAGCTGGTTTAGGACTGTGAAGGGATGGTTTGGGGTGAGACCGCTGATATGAGCAGAGCCCGAGCCATGAGTTCAAGGCATTTCTGCATTTCCGCACTTCCAACCTCTGGGCCTGTCCTATAACACACTGCACGCGGCTAAGTGTGGGATAAATGAATGAACTCTCACCAGGATGCAGGACTTTATGTTTTTACATATGAGCTCAATATAAATTGAAAAGGTAAAAAATAAATATACATAGAATTATAAATGATACGTTGGTGGTAGATGCTGTATTAAACATTTATTTCTCTTATTTGAAATTTTGTGGAAGTCAAGTTTAAGTTAATTCCTAAGGTTCTTCAAATGGCTGGAGAGGACAAGGGTGCCACATGGAGCTAAGACTTCGTGAGGCAGGGGGTCTGGAGCTCAAGCCACGTTCAGGACTGGGTCTCCAGCACTCACGTTCACTTCGCGCATAGCATACGCATGATAAGTGATAATAGGTGCGTGATAAGGATGTTTATAGAAACACAAAGCATTTCTGAGCATTATGAGCTCTCGGAGATCATCTCTATTTAGGTAAAAATCCCCAAATCTTTAATTAAACAGTTGATCAAGGTAAAAATCCCAAAATCTTTAATTAAACAGTTGATCAACCCTTTGCTGGAATTATGACATTTAAGAATAGGCAGGTTTGCTAGACAGTGTTGGTGTATGCCTTTAATCCCAGCACTTGGAAGGCAGAGGCAGGTGGATCTCTGCGAATTTGGGCTAGCCTGGTCTATAGAGTAATCTCTGTGACAGTTAGGAGTACACAGAAAAACCCTGTCTTGAAAAACAAAAACAAAATCCCAAACAAACAAAAAAACAAAGAATGGGCAGGGTGTGAATGAAAGCAGATGGAACTCCGGCCTTCTTCCTGGGTTCTTTCTGGTTTCTGAGTTCACAATCTCCCAGCACTCCGAACAACATACTCCTGAAAGCCTACAGTGTTTTAATTAACTCCAACAAATAACACAGAGTTTCCACATCTCTTACTGGATTGTACCAACATGCTTCCAAAGCAGATTTAAAGAAAACTGAGGGGGGAAGAATACGGGCCACCACTGGTGTATAGGGTGCCCATAACAAAACAAAACCACGGGATGGCTTCCCTGAGAAAGATCCTGAATTCCTACAATGGCAAAGATCCTTCATCTCCCAGGATGGGCATTTGCTCCTTAGCTTTCTAGCTGTGTATCCACCCAGTCAAGCCCGGTCTGTCTGACTCACGCCATGGAAATGCCTGACTTGGCAACGCACTTGGGTCTTCTCATCTCAGGCCTCAGCAGAAGTCCAGGAGAAACAAGAGAGCCAGCACTTGTACCCCTCCCCTGATGCCATTCTGCAGTGGTCCCCAGAAGGTGGAGACTGGAAAGACATACCGTGTCCTGAGCTAAAGGTGTGTGGTGAGGCATGGGGGAACCCGGGTCGGGGAGGAACCCAGAGGGGAGAATCAATTGCCAGATGGCACTCCTCTCTCTCCATTTCCTTCTTCTTCTGTGGGTCTTAAAAGACTAAAAGGGATCAAATAATCTCAAAGAAATAATGAACATCAAAGATTTTGGTGGAGAACATGGAACACAGATCTTTCTCCTGCCTCCTTCTCTCCAGTTCAGCTCTTGCACTCAAAATGAAAGAACACACTCAGCCAGCAGTGGTGGCACACACCTTTAATTCCAGCACTCGGGAGGCAGAGACAGGAAGATCTCTGTAAGTTCAAGGCCAGCCTGGTCTGCAGAGTGAGTTCCAAAGAAACCCTATCTTGAGAAACCAAAAGAAAAAAAAAGAACATGCATGCACACACACATAGATATGTATATACATACTCTATAGGCACCGCACACACTCACATGTACACTCAAGAAAAAATTAGTAACTATGCATCATTAGAGTAGTGAAAATGACACATTAATCCAAAAATCACCCCCACCAGCAATCTGCACATGATCAGCTATGCCCTTGGCCACCTCAGAACACTCAGAGACTGGCAAACCAATCTTGGCTCAAGACCTTGGGTCACACTGTACTTGGCATCTGTGACATGACTTTTGGACTGAGACACACTTACGGCAGTCACCATGCCTGCCACACTTAACACATAAACAGGAAAAAGAAAAGTAGTTTAAAATTTAAACAGCTCAGCTTCCTAGACAAGTCCTCTTGCAGCAGAGATCATAAACTAAGCTTACGGTCCTCACCCGTTCATTTTGCAAAGAAGATGTGTTTCAGTTAGTGTGTGTGTGTGTGTGTGTGTGTGTGTGTACACGTGTTGTGGTGCTAGGGTTCAAACTCAGGACCTTGCACATGCTAGGCAAGAGCTCACTCATAGCTACATCGCCAGTTCTATTAAGGCAGCCCTAGACACTGTCTGTCCAGTGATGGTTTGGTCCCTAGAGATGCCCCTGGAGACTAGAATGAGTACATGGAAGACCCGGGGCCAGAAAGTTTAAGGTCTGGAAGGGAGCTGAGCTCTTCATTTCGGTCCTCTGTCTTCCAGTTCAGAGGTCAGCGCTGCTGGTGGGTTTTCAAAGAGCAAAGCTTCAGGCCTATGACCCTTTCAGTGTTTCAAAGTCACCCGTTCCTGAATGTTCAGCATCTTGAGGTGTCATTAGCACCCTGACTCTGCTACCAGTAAGTAGGTGCATTGATTGGTCATTAGTAAGTGCCTAGCGCTCACTCCAGGAATTCGTTATCTTAGTGATGTACCTCCATTCCTCTTCTGAGCTAAAGCTGCTAAGTATCAACATTGACTTAAGGTAACCCGAGCTGTCAGCCAAAGCACAACTTCAACAAAAGACCAACTCCTCTATTAAGTTTTGAAGAGAATGTACTACCCATTGCTGGGAAATGCCCGCATCAGGAAGCTTGACTTGAGCAGAACTTTGCAGTGTTCGGCTGCCTGCCGTGAACATGCTAAGTCCCTGCAGCCAGCTGTTGTCTGCTAATTCAGGCAGCATTTGAGACTCTGTGGCCTCCATGCCTGTCTCTGTCCAAACAGCCACCGAGAAGGCTCACGTGGCCTTGTGGTTGTGCCAGCCTTCAAAGGGACTGAAGAGGCCCTGGCACAGAAGCAACAGGGAGAAATGGGTCCAAAGTCTAGGTCCCTGTCCCCAGAGAAGGTTGCGAATGGAGGGGAAGCCTGAGCATGTCCTCGTGGGGATCATAATCCAACTGTAAAGATAAGAGACCCTGTAAGTGTGCCATGCTGCTCAGCGGGAGATGGCTGTGTGCCAAAACAGGGACAACCAGCAGGCGATGAGAAGAGGAGGAGACGTGTGGGAGGGGGAAGCTTGGAGCAGAGGTCATGCTAGATTGCAGTGGCCTATAGGTCACGTGGGACACAGACCTGTCCCTGACTAGACACCCAGAACACCAAAAATTCCTGAAGAAGAGAGGAAAAGAAAACACTGCTTTCTGAAAACAAACACAGGAGCCATGCTAGATAAGGAAAGAGAAGCAGAAGTCGGCTGGGGGCAGGGCCCCATGACCATGGTCAGCATCTTGGTCCCTGGGTTCAGTGGTGCATGCCTTCCTAGGCCTGCTCCACTAGGATATGGAAAGATGATATTTTTATATCCTTTTTTATTTTAAAACTCACCTTTGTGAGTTTCTACCTCATGTAGTTTAAATGAGCTTTACTAATGTAACAGAAAGTGCACATGACATATAAGCAATTTAAAACAGAAGCGTTCAAGTTGGACACGTTGGCTCACATCCATGACCCCAGACAGGCTGAGAAGGTTGCTGCAAGTTCAAGGCCATCCAGAGTTACACAGTGAGGTCTAGGACAGCCCTGCGCTACACACTTGCAAATACAAGCACACGTGTTTACTCTCTAGACTTCCACAGTGTAAATCAGGAGGCTGGCTCTGATAATGAGGCAATAAAACAGCCACTGCCAAAGCCCTGGCCTCTCAGCAGGCCTGGGAAAATGGTTTATCCTGGATCCTCTGGCAGCTGCTGATATAATGAGGAAGTAATAGAAGGAGCCATCCGGGAAGGAAGTCTGAACACTTTGCAATTCTCTTTCTAATCCAAACACAACAAAATCTCCTCAATGCTAGACTGTGGGCACAGGCTGTGAAATTCCACACAAACTGAACCTCCTGATGTGAGAACTTTCACAGTGAATTTATCTGTGGAGTGTAGCACAGGAAATCAGAGCACTTTGCAAGAGTAGGGGAAATCAATGCTGAAATCAGTTTTCTTTTTTTTTTCCTTTTCTTTTGTTCTGGTGCTTGGAGCAGAACCTAGGGTTTGGCGCATGCTGGGAAACACCTATACAACCAGCCAGCTGATGTGTTTTTTAAAAAAGCCATTCCCAACTGAGATGGGACTTCAGCAGGATGGGGTGGGCAGAAGCAGGCTGCAGACCTATAGAAGAAGGGATGAAGTGGCTGCCCACAGACAACCCTTGGAAGGCGGCAAAGGCAACGGTGTGAAGGAGCAGGATTTGGGAAGTAAAGATGCCTGTAATCCCACAGAGTTCTCAAAGCTTCATTCAAAAAAAGAAACACCCTCCCTTTTCTCCAGGAGATCAATTCACAGAGTAGACACTTCAAAAATGACCCAGACTTCTAGATGGGCCTTTTACCTCCAAAGTATCTCAGAGCTTGAAGAAAGCAGCCAACCAAGGTGATGCCAGCTACCATGGAGCACACAGAGTGAGATGGGGCAGGGGGAGGGGCTGGGCTTGAGCACTGAGTATTTCTGGAATTCCTGGGTCTGGTCTCAATGCTATAGTTATCTCTTTTTGCAGGATGGCTACATTCAGGCATGCTACTCCCACTGCCTGCATGAGTTGCATACAGAGAAACCTCTGGGTCCCCTAGGCACAGAGTGACCACCCAGAAGGGGCACTGATGGTACTGGGAATGGACACATTCTGGGACCATCATGACCATGTCTGGCTGTATCTGGATCTGCATGTTTGTTGATGGACACTGGTCAAGGGAGTGAGGACCACAGACTAATATGTCTTGACTCAGAGGAGATGGAACCATAGAGACAGATGAGTCATGTATCTGTCCACTCTGGAGAAAGGTGGGATGGCTGCATGCTGCCATGTCCCACCATGATGATAACGGACTAAACCTCTGAAATTCTTTCCTTTTTAAGAGTTTCCAGGTTCATGGTGTCCCTTCACAGCAATAGAAACTCTAGGACAGAAGGTATTATGTTTTATATATAAAATGTGCCTCCAAAGCTTACATATTTGAACACTTGGTCCCCAGCTGGTGGTACTGTTTGGGGAGCTGGAATCAGGTTGGAGGAAGTAGATCACTACGGGTCAGCTTTCAGGGTGATAGCCTGGATCTATCTGGTCTATCTGCTTCCTGATGTGACAAGAGGGAGGCCGAGGAACCCTGTGGCACACTAACACATCCATGGCACCATATGCCACCGTGCCTTTCCCATCACTGTGGACCATCCCCTCAAACCATGAGCCAAGAGAAACCTTCTTCCCTTAAGTTTATATGTGAGACATTTGGTCACAGGGATGAGAAAGAGAATCATACAATGCACCTGATGCAAGTGTGGCTCTTGCCCTAGGCTCAGGCCAGCCTGCTCACTAAAAACTCCTAAAGGCATAGAGACAAACGAAGTCAATACTGACCTCCAACTGTAGCCAGGCTACTCAAGATGAGCAACTTCACATCCTCCTAGAAGCTTAGACACTCTGAAACTTCTCGATCATTCTGTCCTGAAAGAAAACAACAAAGAGGCTCATTGAATTACTAATAGTGAACTATCTCTACTCACGTAGCATCAAACGAAACACTCGCAATTCATGGGCAAGGTGGAGTAAAAATCAGAATGAAAGTCTGTGATGATACATGCAGAAGTTCACTGGTTGAGGCTTCTCTTACTTTGATAACAGCCAGCCCTCTTCTTGGCTGGCTACATTGTCAGTGAAAGTATCATGTACCCTTGCTACACAGTGATGGTGAGAAATGGTTACAGTGTATCCTTCCTACACAGTGGTGGTGAGAAATGGTTACAGTGTATCCTTCCTACACAGTGATGATGAGAAATGGTTACAGTGTATCCTTCCTACACAGTGATGATGAGAAATGGTTACAGTGTATCCTTCCTACACAGTGGTGGTGAGAAATGGTTACAGTGTATCCTTCCTACACAGTGGTGGTGAGAAATGGTTACAGTGTATCCTTCCTACACAGTGGTGGTGAGAAATGGTTACAGTGTATCCTTCCTACACAGTGATGATGAGAAATGGTTACAGTGTATCCTTCCTACACAGTGGTGGTGAGAAATGGTTACAGAAAGCCAAGGTTGACAATGGGAAGTTGATTGTCCCTCTGCAGCTGAGAAAACCATTCTTGGGATGGTTTCTCTTTGTTGCTTGTGTTCTGGCGAATGCAAAATGAAGGATACCCCAAGTTTGTACTTGGGAATTCATAATTTTGTGCAGAACACTCCTTTGTATAGCAGAAGAACAAGATGCAGTTTGTCACCTACAGCCTAGCAGTCAGTTTCCGGTCAAGTCTGAAGTTCAGTAACCAGGGTACTTCCTGTGAAATGGTAATTAACCTAGCCTGAAACTGTAGCTTTACAAGGGCTTTTGATCTAGAAAATTCCTGAGTTTCATGTTGGTTTAAAATTTACTTTATAATCTCTCTAAATATGGAAGTGATTTTCTAATAATAAGCCCACGTCTCTGCATTTCATACAAAAATGAGCCCTTCAGGGTTTAATAAAAAGATCTCCAGGACAGTACCATATTTTCAGACAGAAGTTGACTTGTCCCCAGAGAGCAATTTGCTTCCTGCCACCTTGGAAAATCTTAGTCCTTGAGCTGGTTAGGACCTTGGACTAGTGGAGTCCAAACCTCTCATCACACTTAAAAGCACTGTGATATGGAGCCAGTCAATTAGAGGTCTGACTGGAGGAGACCAGATAAAATGGATGGCAATGAGCATCTGTTGGTACCAGGCTTTCTGCTTCAAACAGGTGACCTCACAAGCAGCCCTCAGTCCCCTATGAAGTACACACAGCATGTCTCCATTTTACAAATAAGATCACAAAATACCAGGGAGGCTGTGCTCTTCGGCTCAGAGCTTGGATCTGAGCACGGCTGGCAAGGCAGGGGCCAAGTGGGTGCTATGTACACAAAGGGGCGATTAGCACATTTTCTGACTGCAGTGAGCGCACAATGTAGTGTGGGTGGTGAGGGGAATTAGGTACCTTAAATAGAACTCTACTGTTCCAACTCCGGCTTCTGACACATGAGAAGGACACGGTACTTTCTAAAATGGGTATCCCTTTTTTCTCCTTCTTCCCTTTCCCTCAGTACTGCAGACTGAGCCTAGAGCATTGTACATGTAAGACAGGAATTCTAACCCTGAGCTATCGCCCCAGCCCTATTTGCACTTTTCATTCTGAGACTCAATAAATTTCACAGGATGGCCTTGAACAAATTCTATAACCCAAGGCAGGCTTTGAACTCGAAATCTTCCTGCCTCAGCTTCCCCAGTAAGCAGCTGAGATTTAGGCCTTCTCCAGATTGCAGTGTCTTGATACTGTTAGGTCAGTACTTCAGAGGCCAAAGACAGGAGGATCCCAAGTTCCAGGCACAATAGCAAAACCCTTGCTGGAAAAAAGCATATGTATATATGTATGTATGCACGCATGCATGCATGGATAAATAAAGTGAAAACAAAATAGATTAGAAAACAGCATGAATTAACTGACAACAGAAATTCACAGGGATGTATATCTCTGTCATTTGTGAGCCTGTGTGCACTGCTCTACAGTATAAAAGCCATTCATAGGTTATGGTGACAAAAAGGCATGAGGGTTGCTAAGCTCAGAACAAAGTGACTGTTTTTCTTCAAGGTTCACATGAAATGGTGAGTTCAGAGGACCCAGTGTCTGCTGGTGCAGAACCAGCACGGAGATCCAGAATAAGCTGGCTACAGCCTGTTCCTCAACAAGGATGAGGTGCTTGGGGCTAAGAAGAACTCTCAACACATTTCAGGGCTTGGGCAGTGTTCAGACTAATTCTATATCAACTAGACACAAGCTACAGTCATCAGAGGGGAAGGATCCTCAACTGAGAAAATGCCTCTATGACATCAGGCTATATTAAAAGATAAACAACATTGTAGACTTTTTTTCTTTTCCTTCCCAAATTGCTTTTGGTTATGATGTTTCAACATAGCAATAGTAAGTTTAATTAGGACAGACGGGAAAATAAAACAAGAAAAAAAGGGGTTCCCCTTTTCCTTCAACCTGAGACTAAAGGATGGGTACCTATGAAGCCATGGGAAAATTCCATGACACCAGCTCTGTACTTATGGCAAAGCCCTATGCCTAATTGTTAGAAATGAAGATGCTCTCGGACAGTGAACTCCATGAAAACAGGAGCAGATCCAGACCAGGGTCATTTATGGAAGCAGGACTAGGTCAGCAACCCAGACCAGAGCAGTCCTGAGACATGAGCTACACGGGAGCGAGACTGAACCAGCTACGTAGGCCAGAGTGGGCCTGAGAAAGCAAGCTCCATGGAGCGGGAATGGATCTAGTCAAGGGACATTTGCAGACCAGGACTGAGCCAGCAACCTGGGCCAGAGCAGACATGAGACAGCAAACTCCACAGGAACAGGTACAGGGGAGCAACTGCTGAGTGAGTGAGCCAGAGCCAGAGACCACTGTGGGTCTGGATGTGAATCTTGAACCTTCAAGGGAATAGACCTAAGCCAGGACCCCTCTGGGCCTGGGCATGAGTCTAGGACCTCTGAGAAACTAGGAGGAACTAGTACTGAGACAGGAACTCTGCAGGTCTTGGCATGATTCTGTGGTTTCAGCTCAGAATTCTATAAGACTTTCAAAGAAGAACTAATACCAATACTCCTCAAATTACCCCACACAATAGAAACAGAAGGAACATTGCCAAACTTTTTTATGAGGCTATAATTACCCTGATACCCAAACCACAGAAAGACAATACTAAGAAAGAGAATTATAGACCAGTCTCACTCATGAACATTGATGCAAAAATACTAAATAAAATACTAGCAAATCGAATCCAAGAGCACATTAGAACCATCATCCACCATGACCAAGTCGGCTTCATCCCACAGATGCAGGAATGGTTCAACATACGAAAATCTGTCAATGTGATCCACCATATAAATAGCTGAAAAATAAAAACCACATGATCATCTCATTAGATGCTGAATTTTGACAAAATACAACATCCCTTCATGATAAAGGTCTTGGAGAGAGCAGGGAAACAAGGAACATACCTAAACATAATTAAGGCAATATACAGCAAGCAAACAGCCAACATCAAACTAAATAAAGAGAAATTCCCAGCGATTCTACTGAAATCAGGAACAAGACAAGGTTGTCCACTTTTTCCATATCTATTCAATATAGTTCTTGAGGTCCTAGCTAGAGCAATAAGACACCAAAGGAAGATCAAAGAGATACAAATTGGAAAAGAAGAAGTCAAACTCTCATTGTTTGCTGATGATATGATAGTTTACATAAGTGATCCCAAAAAGTCTACCAAGAAACTTTTACAACTCATAAACACTTTCAGCAATGTAGCAGGATACAAGATTAACTAAAAAAAATCAGAAGCCCTCCTGTACACTGATGATAAAAGGGCTGGGGAAGAAATCAGAGAATCAACACCCTTCACAACAGCCACAAATAGCACAAAATATCTCGGAGTAACTCTAACCAAACAAGTGGAAGACTTGTATGACAAGAACTTTAAATCTTTAAAGAAAGAAATTGAAGAAGACACCAGAAAGTGGAAAGACCTCCCATGCTCTTGGGTAGGCAGAATTAACATAGTAAAAATGGCTATCTTACCAAAAGCAATCTACAGATTCAACACAAAGCCCATCAAAATCCCAGCAAAATTCTTCAAAGACCTCAAAAGAACAGTACTCAACTTCATATGGAAAAGCAAAAAATTCAGAATAGCCAAAACAATCTTGTACAATAAAAGAACTTCTGGAAGCATCACAATCCCTGACTTCAAACTCTACTATAGAGCTACAGTACTGAATACAGCCTGGTATTGGCATAAGAACAGACAGGAGGACCAATGGAACCAAATAGAAGACCCGGATAGCAATCCACACATCTTTGAACACCTGAGCTTTGATAAAGAAGCAAAAAATATCAAATGGAAAAAAGAAAACATATTTAACAAGTGGTGCTGGCATAACTGGATATCAACAAGTAGAAGAATGAAAATAGACCCACCATGCACAAAACTCAAGTCCAAATGGATCAAAGACCTCAACATAAAGCCAGCCACACTGAACCTTATAGAAGAGTATGGGAGCATAGGGATCTTGAGAGAGGGTTGAAGGGGAGGAAGATGCAGGGAGGGAAGCAGAAAAAATGTAGAGCTTAATAAAAATCAATTTAAAAAAGAAAAACTGAAGATGAAGCCAGAAGCTCAAGCAAGCTCTGGCTAGGTAGGGAATGGATCTTCCCAGCTCACTATCACCCAACAGGAGGAAAGCACGGAGAACAGGACGCCAGGAGGTAGTGAGCCCAACTCCAGCTCAGCCTTCAAGTGACCTTCATTCAAAAGGACAGTGTCCTTAGGGATGGCATGGTATTGGGATATGTGATAGCCTTTTTCATTAAAAACAGTACTAAATATTCTGTTCTTTTTGTAAAACTTCCTTCAGACATGTTTTGGCTACCGTGTTTACAAGCCGGGGGGGTTGTGGCAACCCACTCAGGTTTCTGACTATAGACTCATGGCTAGAGAGACAAGGTCCACTTAGAGAATGGCCTTGTGCCACCACAGTGTGCTTCCCTCTGGTGAAGGGTGTACAATGATAAGGCAAGGAGCAGTCAACTCCTTGTGCTATTTTGGCGACTAAATAATTGCATGTTTACCTCTTAAGCAATGACATAAGATGAGGCCAAAATTAATTAATCCACTACTGAACTGACATTTTACTAGGCAGATGTGTGGCAATCATGACACAAACTAAGTACCATACAAAATAAGTAGTTCCAGAGACAAGAAATAAGAACTTAACGTTCACATTTTACCCAGCATTTGTGATACAACTACATGTCACAGGGTTATAGGCAATTCCTCCCTCACTCTAGGTCATTGCTCAAGGGAACGCTAGCCAATACCTAAAGCAGAAGAAATGAGGTGTGATTTTTGTTTTAATTTTGTTAAACAGCAAATTAAGGAGCTGGGCAGATGGCTCAACAGGACCTGGGTTCAGTTCCCAGCAGCCATACCAGGCAGCTCACAACCATCTATAACTCCAGTCCCAGAAGGGCTGACTTGCTCATCGGGCCTATACAGGTACTGAATGTTCATGGTACACAGACATACACACAGGAAAGAAAACACCCATTCATATAAAACATAAATCAATAAATCTTATTTGAGAGTCTCAAAATTGTAGGTGACACAAGCGGCATCATAACTAAATAATAATAAAATGACGTTAAGTTTTTAAAAATGAGTCTATTGGTTGGTAGGATTTAGCTTAACTACTTCTTAATCTTACTTAAAGGCTGTTCAACAGACAACGTGTACGAAGACATTTGCAGTAATAATGCGGAAAGAAAAGATGAACTGTGTGCTCTTAGTTCTTTTGGTGCTGAGGACACAGTCGCACATACTGGATGCTTACTTGATGGCTTAGCTGCACCCTCAGCCCCATTAGATATTTTTGCAATGGGTTAGAATAAGCTTTTCCAGGCAACGCAGCACAGTGGGGCGCTAAGACCCCTAAGAGGAAAACAGGGAACTGGGGACCACAGGAAGAGAGAGACTGGACTGCTGAAGCACAGAGGGGGTAGTGCGGGGGTGGGGGCTGGGTGCCTGCTTCTGGGACAGGAGAGTACACGGTTTCCTGGTTGGCTTGAATGGTGTTCGCCTATAATAAGGCATTACATCATGCACTTGGTGTGGCTTTCTGGAGTTGCGGGTTTTCCCCTTAAACTCCAGGGATTTACAGGAAGAGATCATTGGTTTGAAATAAGGAACCAACAATATGGAGATGAATTGCTTGGTATTTCCAGGCCTGGTAGGACGAGCAAAATTAAATTACCTCTTTTCCTTCGTCTGGCAAGAGAGAGGCTGTGTGGTGAGGGGTGTGATCATTGTCTGTGAGCTGTCACTCTAGCAGGAGCGGCTCCTCCCCTTTCAGCAGGTGTTCCCAAGGCTTAATCGCAGGTGTGTGTAATATGCTGTTCCAAGAGACAGCTGTCCTATAGCTTGGGGCCTAACTTAAAGCCTGGTGTCTAAATGTTTTTAGCTTTCTTGCTTGTGTGTATTTCTGCATTTGTGTGCTTGTGTGTGTATGTGTGCATGTGTCTGTACGTGCACATATGTGTGGTGTGTGTGCACATGCACCTGTGGCATGTGTGTGCGTGTGTGTGGGAGGGGTCAATGTATGTATATTATGCATTTGCTCAAGTGGTAGATACTGACATGTCTTCCTCCATTCTTCTCACCTTTTATTTTTGAGACAGGGTCTCTCAAGGAACTAAGTGCTCTCTGATTTGGCTGGGCTTGCTGGCCAGACAGCCTCTGTCTGTCTCTGCCTCCCCAGTGCTGGGGTTACAGGGCACAATGTGAGGTACCCTAGTTTTTAACATGGGTACTGGGGATCCAAACTCTGGTCCTTCCTCATGCTTGTACAGCAAGCATTTACCCACAGAGCCCTCTCCCCAGCCCTCTTTTTAGGTTTTGCTCCAGTTCAGAATTTCTTCTTCCTGCAGAGATGGCCAAGACAGACCCCTAGGTCTTTCAGATCACACGCCAGCTCACGCTGCTTGCCGGACATGGTGCCTGAGCGCCCAGCCCCCACTAGCCAAGGCCTCCAGGTTCCTCCTGGCCAGACTCCAGGGTGAGAAAAACCAGCACACCGCCAAGGCAGAACCTGAGTATGCAACTCCAGCCCTCCAGAGTCCAACTTCTCTCCTTCTCCCATCGCTGAGTGAAAACCGGCCCTTTCTGTTTATTTTCTCCCAGAGCTGTTTAACATAGGAGCACAAAGAAGGAGTGCGAAAGCCACAGCCATGTGGACCGAAATGATCTCCAATCACAATAAACACTCCCAAAGAGGGAGGAAGATGGTAAGCGATACATTTCCTTTCTAACATTCTTTCAAATAAATGCAGAGCCTTTGGGGAGGCAGCCTGACATGTTTCCACTGGATGAAGAGGGTGGAGACAGGCAGGGCTTTGTGTACGGCTGCCTGTGCCAGGCCCCATTCCAGCTCAAAGTTTGGCAACTACCTCCCAGGGGACAACGGGTTTGGAGCATGTCCACAAGGCAACGGCAAAGTTGCTGCCCTGAAATCAACAAGGATTCTTTCCCTTTCGTTAGGCCTTGGCAGTGTAGCATCCAGGAAGACACTGGGCTCTGACATAGTCTCTAGGGCCTCCTGTCTCCTGAAAGCTGCATCTTGGCTTGCTGAGAAATACCAGGAGGTTTGGAAACCTCAGCCCCAGCAGGATGCAACAGAGAGCAAGCCAAACCTAAATTCTGGGCCCCACCACATTTTAAAGATGTTTCCCCTGAAGCATGTGAGCAAAATCCACGAAGCTTTAAAGCAACACGTGATGCGTGTGAATAAGGGATGCTGGTTTCCTCGTCCACGTCCATAGACCCGCCCATTCTGACGGCAGGGTCCGCATGTCTTCTGCATTGCTCTCTGAGGAAGAGACAGGGAATTCTCTGACAGTTCAAAGTCAACCTGGGACAGGAAGTGAGTGCAAGGTCAGCCTGAGCTGCAGAGGGGGAACCCTTCTCTGAAAGGTGGGCGTGGGGTGGGGTGCGGTGGGGAGTTGGTGGTAGTGGGACATGCCTACAATTCCGGTCACCCAAAAAGGCTGAGAGAGGGGGAATGACTTGAGCCCAGGAGTTCTAGGCACCCTGGGCAAAACAGCAAAATCTCATAGGGAGAGAAAGATATGAGGAGAGAAGATATGAGGAGCCAAAATCAGTGGGGAGAGGGCGAGAGTGAATGGCAGAGGGAGGGAGGGAGGGAGGAGTCTGGGGAGATGGCTCAGTGGTTAAAAACATGTACTGCGCTTGCGACCTCCTCCGTCTCTTTGGGCACCTGCACGCGCGCGCACACGCGCGCACACACACCTATACACATAATTGATTTTATATGTAAAAAAATTAAAAATCTTAGAAAGAAAGAGAATGAGAAGTGGGGAAGGAAGGAAGGAAGGAAGGAGGGAAAGAAAAAGAAAAGATTCTGTAGTTTTCAACATGAAAGGATAACACCTCCTAAGCCGTGGAACTTCCAGTCCCACCAGATGACAAATCCTTGCAAATCTACTAAACTCTCACCATCGATGCCTTTGTTTGTTACTAAAGCAACTGCCCACATGCCGAGCTACAGGACACAAGAAAGCCTCCGCGGCTTTATATGGTGCCCTAGTGTTGTCATTAGTGCTGCCCCCTAGAGGTGTGTAGGGCACAACCCGTGAGACTCCAAGTCTCACTACTGCTGGGATTATGGGCACCCACCACCACCCTGGGCTTTCCTTTCCTTTCTCTTTTTTTCCATAGCTGCTCAGGATCTGAAGCTGAACCCACAAGCATTTTAGCCACTGAACCATCTCTCCAATCCCAGATTTTTCTAGGAGGACATTTGGTTTTATTTTACACGTATGTCTTTGCTTGCATGTATGTGTATTCCATGCGTGCCTAAGTGCCCAGGGAAGCTAGAAGAGGGTGAGTCCCTTGGAACTGAAGTTACAGGTGGTTGTGAGCTTCCATGTAGGTTCTAGGAACCAAACCCAGGTCTTCTCCAAGAGCAGCAAGTGTTCTCAACCACTTTCTAGTACCCCCACCCAATTTTTAATATTTATCGATCATGGCCTCATCTCCAAGGCTTAGGAGACTTTCCCTATGCTCAGAGAATATTTGTTCATCATTTGACTCTGCCCTACATGGGCCCCTGTAAGGCCCCTGATTCTCCAGGTATACCCTCTTATTCCTTTTCAGGGCCACTACAGTTCTTGGGGTATACCCCGACCATAGCAAAGGCAATTGGTAGCCCATAATTATCTCTTTAAATGCCCATAATTGGGGTAGCCCCTGTGCTCTAATTAGTCATGCCTTCAGCTTCTGTCACATGACCTGGTACCCAAATAGAGCATACCCAAAGCCATCATTCTTTTTGTACTGCCTCCACCTCATCTCTGTGAGCCTGTCCCCTTTATCAGTACACCAGAAGACAGCTTCCATCAAATCTGGGTTTGGTGGGAGTGGCTACCTGAGGCTTAACTTAGCCTGGGACAAGCATGCTGAGGCCACTGGAGCACACGTGAAAAAGACAAGAATCTGTGTCTTAGAACAAATGGCTTCCCTTCTTTCCTCATTTCCTCTTACCTTTTTAAAGAGGAAGAAATGTATTTGTATGATGGGGAGAAGTCATTTTTATATATCTGAACACATGACTAAACAGCATATTTTTAAAAATCCTTTCAAGTAAGGGATGTTAATGTCAGTCCCCTCATTTAGCCTAGACTAGAGAAGCACTTACAATATAGAAGCTGCCCTCCAGAAATATTTTCAGAGGCTACATTTTAGCTAACTGATAGTTCTGCCATGTCCCCCAAGGGGAGACATTATGACCCATAGCTACAAAGTAACTGTGCTGGCTAGTTTCATGTCAACTTGACACAAGCTAGAGTCATCTAAGGGGAAAGCACTTTAATGGAGAAAATGCCTCGGTGAGACTGAGCTGTAGGCAAGCTGGGAGAGCATTTTCCCAATTGGTGATTGACGTGAGAGGGCCCAGCCATGGTGGGTGGTGCCATCCCTGGGCTGATTGTTCTGGGTTCTATAGGAAAGCAGGCTGAGCATGCCATGGTGAGCAAGTCAGTAAGCAGCACCCCTCCATGGCCTCTGCATCAGCTCCTGCCCGTGTGAGTTCCTGCTCTGACCTCTTTCCATAAAGAACAGTGAGGTGGGAGTGTAAGCCAAATAAACCCTTCCCTCCCCTTTTGGTCACAGTGTTTCATCACAGCCACAGGAACCCTGACAGAGAGTGAAGTTGCCTGGGGACTGTCTGACTAAACAAGGCCCAGAAGTCCCTGTAGGTTAAAGTGACTACCCCAAGATGAATGGCTGACGCCAAAGCACAAACTGTAGAGAGCGCATCCATGCTGAAGGCTATGGTGTACACACAACGAACTCACCAGAGAGGTGGGTGAACAAGGGAGAAGACATCATCACCTCTGTAGCAGCCATCTGGATAGGCCAAGAAGTCACAGCGCAGGTGGGGACGGCCTAGGCTCTCCTTGGCCAAACACCATGGTAGATAAGAAAAGTTTCTTCGTCAGCGAGGAGGATTCCTTAGCTCATCTACCAGGTGAAGGTGGGGGCTCCAGGAACACTGGGAGGAAACCCCGGACACTCCCAGAGGCCTACCACTGGCTCATCAACGAATCACATACTACATGCTTGCCCCTCTCCTGGCAACTGTCAGGGGTGGCAGCAGGGTGGGCCCTGAAGAAGCAGATGGCATCTTATATCCTCCCCAAGCTAAATCCATCTTCTCCTCACGGAGACTAAGTGGGCAGAGCAGGCATCTGGGTCAGCGTTTGTGTTTTGAAGACAGCAAGCCTCCTCCAGTAAACACCTTAGTAAAGCGTGGGGTGGGGTGAGGTGCGGGTGAGCATGGGGGTTGTAGCTTCAGTTCACATGGAGAAAGCTGAAATTCACAGCAGCTTACCCATGAGGCAGTTAGGGATCCTTCTAGAGAGTTCTGAAGAAAACTACAGCTGTGTTGTTTGGCTGGGGACACGCATTCCAGAGTGTTGGGTCCCCCTGCACACAGGAAAGTCTCCCTGTGCTCTGGGCAGGGAACCGGGCACTTGAGATCCTGACGCGGTTGGCTTCCTGCGCCTTTGCTTATTCAAAGGACGCTGCTTTACTTCTGAAATCTGCGTTGAGTGAACTTCAGAGACGCAAGAGCGCGGCCTAATAACGTCTGCTTAGGGGAAAAGACTGGGAAAGGCACCTCTGCCTCTCCATTTCCCCGGGGGCCTTCAAAGCGAATGTGGTCCGATCCAGAGCAATTTTGTCTGGGAGAAACACCTGTGCTCCCAAGGACTGCGGTAACGAGACAAGCATCAGCACGCGTCTAATTACCGCCCTTCCACATCAACAACCAGCCCCCAGGTTGGAGATGAGTCACCTCCCACCTCCAGAGCTCCCCTGAAACAGACGTCGCCAGCAGTCACTTGAATCCCTCCTAACCAAACCAGGACCACTTATGAAAGGGCTCGTGCTTCGCTTCGCTCTCCATTTAGCGCCTGTGTTTTCTTCCAGCTAGCCAGTCTGTCTGTAATTAAAATCACATTGCTGCAAACCTTAGCTGGGATGAAAAGTTCTACCAGATGTATACAATTGACTAGCTGTAGCGTTTGGCACGCCTGCAATGGTCCCATTCAAGAGGGGCGAGCCGGGTCTGATTTGGAGCGTAGATTATAAGCTTTGGATAGGTTATGTTTCTCACATACTAAAACTGTGGGTGACACTTAACCCTTTTAAACAGTCACAAGGACGTGGGCCTGTAAGTCAATCAACAAAGAAGACCACTGCACAGCATCAAAAACTAAGCTGGATCGATGGCTCGGTGGTAAAGAGCCCTGGCTGCCTTTCCAGAGGACCTGGGTTTGATTCCCAGCACAAGACCATCGGCAACTTCAGTTCTAGGGCATGCAGTACCCTCTTCTGCCTTCGGGAGGCACTAGACACACATATGGTGCACAGGCATGAATACAGGCAAAACATGAACACACATAAAATAAGATACAAAATTTAAAAAAAACCACAACTATTTGTGGCACTGGGGAGATGGGTGAGGCAATAAAATGTTTGTCACACGAGCATGAAGATTTTAACTGAACCCCCAGAATTCACATTTTAAAAAAATCTAGGTTCACACTTACAAACCCTTTACTGGGGCTCGAACTCCAGCCAGCCTAGTCTGGTCCGTAAGCTGCAGGCCAGCGAGGGACCTGGCCAAAAACAAAACAAGCAAGCAAAATTACACACACACACACACACACACACACACACACACACACACACTTTGACTGTTTGAGGAAGTCCCCTTTGAAAATTCCTGTGAACCCAGATTAGGCCCCTCGGTCTTGACAGAGGCCGACCTTTCAGAGTCTCCACAGTCATGTGGACTCGGGTTGGAAAAAATGCACATGCGATCATGGCTTCCACACACGCAAAACAACAGGCACTCCAGAGGTAAGAGACGAAGTCCTCTACTACTGTGGATAGTAAAATATGAAACTCAAGTTCCAGGAGGGAGCAGATAGAATACAAACAGATTCAAGGAATGAGCTAAAGGCATACTGACAAAACCCACTACTGAGGTCCATTCCTGACTTTTGGACTAATATCAGGGAGGAAAAACAAGTCCCCACCTTATCACCCTCTCACACACACACGGCATCCTCCCTTACACACCCACATGGTACCCTCCCTTACACACTCATACAGCACACTCCCCTACACACTCACACAGCACACTCCCCTATACACTCACACTGCACCCCCTTACACACCCACACTGCAACCTCCCTTACACACCCGTACTGTACCCTCCCTTACACACCCACACTGCACCCCCTTACACACCCACACTTCAACCTCCCTTACACACCCACACTGCACCCTCCCTTAAACATCCAGACTGTACCCTCCCTTACACACCTACACTGCACCCCCCTTATATACACACACTGCACCCTCCCTTACACACCCACATGGCACCCTCCTTTACACACCTACACTGGGGCTAACATTCTACAAGAAAAATAAACAGACCACCTAAGGGCAAAATGATGAATATAATGAATATGATGATGATGATGATGATGATGATGATAGGCTGAGGTGACCTTTAACACTCTCTGGGCCACAACAGCCATATTTGACACAATTTGTAGATAATATAGATAATAGTTACAATTTTGCTTTAAAGACATTCTTAAATACAGACTTCAGAATTAGCTGAAACCTCTCACAGCATGTGACAGAAAGAAACATATGTTCTTAATCTGTGGGTTTAAATTGTTTAAGGATTACATCAATGAGCCTTCTCAGAAGAAAAATCAGGCCACCAAACCCAGACACAAGAGAGTACGAGCAGCGATGGGTGAGCCGACTTTCGAGCTTCATGTCTGACAACAAATCAGTTGTTAAAATTCTCTCTTAAATGGACTTTCATCCACAGCCAAAGAAGTAAAAAGCACAAGCGCCCTGGGAACTAGAAAGGCCGAGTTTCTGGCTAGAGGTCTGTCCTATTGAGTTGAGCCGAGGCTGGAGTGAAGCTCCAAGGTTCCCAATACCTCAAGAGAGACAACCAGAGAGGACTGTCCTTCTAACGCCATAAGAGCGAGTTCCCAAATGAAAATACAAGTACTAGGCTCTCAGAACTGAGTGACAAGCCACGGAACATTCGGATCACCAGATCGTTGGGCTGGGGATGTGGCTCACCTGGCGCAGTGCCTGTCTAGCATGTGTACAGCTGTGGGCTGGATCCCACGCACCGCACAAACCAGGTGTGCTGGTACATACCTACAGTCTCAGAACTTGAGAGGTTTAGGCATTAGAATTAGGAGTTCAAGATCATCTTTAGCTATATAGCAAGTTTAAGACCAGCCTGGGCTATATGAGACTGTCTAAAACAAACAAACAACTCAGAAACTGCCAAATGAGACTAAAGAATGTCTTCTTTAAAAGAGGAAGGTGTGGAGGCACTCAGTGATGAGGGACTGTTTGCTTAGTATGTGGGAGGCTTTGAGTTCAATCCTTAGCATGCACACACACACACACACACACACACACACACACACACCTGAAAAGGGAAGGTATCTTGAAATGATTGAAGTAATTTTGGAGGCACGTGGTAAGTTATGAAAACCATGATAGCTCATGGGTTAAGGAAAATAAAAAGGGATGAAGGAAGATGCTACAGTCAGAATAGCCAACGGGACCAAAGGGAAGGAAGAGATTCTGCACAAAATGGGAAGAAGTGGTCCAGGCTGCCACTAGAATGGAAGATAAGGTGGTCATCCTCAAAGTCGTGGCCTTTGTGACCTTACATAGTGTTCCCATCTGAACAGGAAAGGACTAACTCCCCTGTGGTGGTATGAATGAAACGTCCCTAATAGTCTCTAGCATTTGGGTACTTGGTCCCCAGCTGATAGTACTGTTACGGAGGTTTGGGAGGTGTGGCCTTGCTACAGGAAGTACATCATGAGGGGCGTGTTTTAGAGGTTTCAAAGACCCCCCCCCCCACCATTCCCAGTGAGCTCTCTACTTCCTAGTTGTGATTCAAAATGCGAGCCCTCAGCATTCAGTTTCCTGTTCTCACTGCCATGCTTCCCACGGCGATGGTGATGGACTCTTATCCTCATGGAACCATACGCCCAAAGAAACCCTTCATCTCTATAAGTGGCCTTAGCCTTGGTATCTTTATCATAGCAATAGAAAGGTACTGAGGACGGCCCCAGTTAACAGAGGAGAACACAGAGGCTGGCTGAGAGGCAGGCACCCAACGGACAGGTGTGAGCCACTGGGTCCCACTGGACTCAGCACTTCCCACTGTGCTGTCACTTCTGATGGCATCAATCATCTGAAGAACACATAGACGACAAGTTTTTCTCCCTATTTTCCCCTCATATATCCCTTATGTGAAGGTAAGGGTCAGCAGATGTGGTAGCACATGCCGTGAGCACAGAATTTGGAAGGCTAAGGGAGAGTAAGCATCTAAAGACAGCTCGGGTCGTGCAGTGAGTTCAAGACTGTTACAAAACAAGCAAACGAACAGCCAAAAAAACTTCTGAGACAAACACTCAGTCTCCAAATGTGTTCTTTTCCGTTTGGAAAATGTAATACGCGTATTTAGTTAGTTAGTGCTTGGGATCAAACCCAGGACCACACACATGCTAAGCGCACGCTCTGTAGCTGATCAACACATGCGAACTAGGAAGTGGAACCATGACACTACCATAGAAATAGCTCATTTAGATATTCATCAAATTGTCTTCAAAATTTTTGATATTACTGGAGGTCAGGGAAAACCACCCATAGAGCATGAAGCTCTGTGTGGCATCAGGTAGGAATAGTAACTTACCTGGAGGAACCTAAGAACAGCACCCTAAGGGGTAATGAAGAACTCTGCTGAGGAGCCTGTGTGCTCACACTTACCCTCTCCCCTGCTCACACTTACCCTCTCCCCTGCTCACACTTACCCTCTCCCTGCTCACACTTACCCTCTCCCCTGCTCACACTTACCCTCTCCCCTGCTCACACTTACCCTCTCCCCTGCTCACACTTACCCTCTCCCCTGCTCACACTTACTCTCTGCCCGCTAGTTGCAAATGTTTTTTTTCTCACTCTTTCTCCTATGCTGAGGTGGATTTTTAAAAAATATTTATTAATTATGTATATAGGGTTCTTCCTGCATGTGTGCCCTCAGGCCAGAAGAGGGCACCAGTTCTCATTACTGAGGGTTGTGAGTCACCATGTGGTTGCGGGGAATTGAACTCAAGACCTGTGGAAGAGCAGCCAGTGTTCTTAACCTCTGAGCCATTTCACCAGCCCTGGATATATTTTTTTTTTAAAATCAACCCAGAGTCTTGCACAGGCTAAGCATGGGATTTTTTTTTCAATGCCTATTACTTATTTAAAGATGGAAGTCCATTGGAACAAATCACTCCCCATTTGTTCAAAACATCTGCCTTTTGACTAATAAAATGTAAAATATTAAATGTAAAATGTAATTTTGACTAATAAAATGTCTGCCTTTTGACCAATAAAATGTAGCATTTTTGATCTTGGATGTTTCGCCCTTCCAGTAAACATATGCAAATTTAAAATTTAAAAATTTTGGCTTAGCCGGGCGGTGGTGGTGCACGCCTTTAATCCCAGCACTCGGGAGGCAGAGGCAGGCGGATCTCTGTGAGTTCGAGGCCAGCCTGGTCTACAAGAGATAGTTCCAGGACAGGCTCTAAAAAAGCTGCAGAGAAACCCTGTCTCGAAAAACCAAAAAAAAAAAAAAAAAAAAAAAAAAAAAAAAAAAAAAAAAAAAAAAAAAAAAAAAAAAAAAAATTTGGCTTCTTGGCTTTAATAAATTAAGTTTCCAACGACTCTCCAAACTCTTTTTCCTCCTCCTCCTGCCTTTCCTGCGTTTCGTTTGAGAAGAGTTGGATGGCGATAGGTCCACGAAGGAGAGAGCAGTCCAGTCTAAAGACACTTACTCAGAAGAATTCCCAAGACTGGGAAGATAACTCGGTCCCCAGTAAAGTCCTCGCCATGCAGGCATAAAGACCTGAGATTGGATCCCCAGCAGCCACATTAAAAACTGGATGATGTGGCACTCACAATGTCCATGAGGCAGAGGCAAGGGGATCCCTGGGGCTCATTGGGTAGACTGGCTAGTCTAGCCAAATCAACGAGCTCCAGATTCAGTGAGAGACCCCGTCTCAAGAAATAAGGGGGAGGGTGATGAGAAAGGCAGCCAACGTTGATCTCTGCTCCCCCCAACACACATACATAAATACAGACAACAGACAGGCAGACAGACAGACAGACAGACGGACAGACAGATGGACACAGAAGGGAGAGAGAGAGAGATCGTTTCAGAATAGTCTAAGGGGTCAGGTCTCCATAGCCACAGGAATCTTAACCGGTAGAGAAACAAAAGATGCTTTAACGCAAACTACTCCTCTATGGCGCCCTTGTTGGTACTCACAAGATTTAAACTCATCATCTTCTCAAGCATGGAAAAACGTTAAACACTGTCAGGGCAGGAAATTGAAAAATTCCCTTCCCCAGAGACTGAGAACTATGTGACAGAAGGGAGGACAAGGTTGGCCTTTGTCCTTCCATAATCCTATTAAGTGGCTCCTTGAAGAATCTGGTGGAGAGGGTGGTTGGGAGATAACAGGCTTAAGTGTCCCTTACCCACAGTGGTGAAACTGTCGTCTTGTCTCGGAGCACAGGGCCTCATAAGCATAGTCAAACACTAGGCATGAGGACTCTCCATGGAGCCTGCTCCCCTGACAGCCTGCTGTGCCTGGGAGCAGTCTTTGCAAAAACCGCTCCTTGGAGATAGCTTAAGAGGGCTCACCTTCCTCAAGTGGAAGCAATTTACTCAGCTCACCAGGCTCAGAGGTTGACCTCAAGGGTTTAAGTGAACCCTTCAGCTGCTCCCTTGCCCCGACAAAGACCTCAGGCTCCCTCTCACAGCAATTATAATCAATCTCAAGATGTCCTTCCAGCAACAAAGGATGCCGAGACAACTGCTCTTCATTAGCCAGAAAAATTGAATCAAAACCTATTGTGTGCGGAGCGCTCATTGGTTGGCGGTAACTCAGTCCCCTGTGGCTTTCTCTCCATCTACAGGAGTGAATGTGCTTTTTTTGGTCTAGTATTTCCACCAATTACTGATGAAGGAATGTTAAAACTTCCAACTGTGATTGTGGATTTACCAGGGATCTCCTTGATTCTGTTACTGTCCCTTCGTCTATTTAAGCCCCTTTATGAGGTGTATCAGTTTATTACTGTTCTATGTTCTTGGGAAATCTCCACTTTCCCTTTCGGTGACTTTGATCATCTTGACGTCTCCTTAATCATATGTTTATATAGCCACTCCAGCTCTCTAAAGCATACTGAGACTTTCTTATTTGTTTATTTGTTTGGTTGTCTTAACTCTTTTTATAGCCCAGGCTGGCCCAGAGTCCACTATGATGTGGGAGAGTCTTCTGTTTGAGTTGATTTCATTGGCTAATAAAGAAACTGCCTGGCCCATTTGATAGACCGCCCCTAAGGTGGGTGGAGTAGACAGAACAGGAAGAGGAAGTGAGGTAGAAGGATCAGTAAGATGCCACACCTCTCCTAAGTTAGGCAGACTACCGTGCCTCTCCTCAGAGAGAGATGCCAGACGCGATGAAGCTCCAGCCCAAGATGGACGTACGCTAGAATCTACCTGGTAAGGCACCACTTTGTGGTGCTACACAGTTTATTAGATATGGGTTAGTCAAGATGTGAGTAAGAGCCTGAAAATAATGGGCCAGGCAGTGTTTAAAAGAATACAATTTGTGTGTTGATATTTTGGAGTATAAGCTAGCCGGTGGCCGGGAGCAGGGTGGCAGGAACGCAGCCCGTCTGCTCCTCACTACACCACTACACCGCCCATTGTATTCTCCGGTCACAGCGGTTCTTGTGTTTCAACCTCCTTAGTCCTGAGATTACAGGCATGAGCCACCATGCCTAGTGAGCACAATGTTTTCTATGACATACATTCCTCCATCTTAGTCCTGAGATTACAGGCATGAGCCACCATGCCTAGTGAGCATAATGTTTTCTATGACATACATTCCTCCATCTTAGTCCTGAGATTACAGGCATGAGCCACCATGCCTAGTGAGCACAATGTTTTCTATGACATACATTCCTCCATCTACCTATTTCTTTTAAAAATTATTTATTTTTCTGTTTATTTGTTTATTATGTGAGCAACATTCTGCCTCTATATATGCCTGCAGGTCAGAAGAGGGCACCAGATCTCATTACAGATGGCTGTGAGCCACCATATGGTTTGCTGGAAATTGAACTCAGGACCTCTGGAAGGGCAGCCAGTGCTCTTAACCTCTGATTCATCTTTCTAGTCCCTCTACTTACTTTATGTATTTATATTTCGAGGCATTATTTAGCTATTACCCCAACTAGAATCTCTGTCTTTAAGTAGAGTTGTTTTAGTACATTTATATTTACTGTTAATTATCAATGTGTTTGTATTTAAGCCTGACATCATAATTCATTTTCTATTGATCCCATCCATTTTAAAAGTCTTTCTGCTCTTTCTGTCGTCTTTCCTTCAGATGAATTAAACATTATTTATTTCATTCTTACTTTTTCCCCACATACATTTATTATTATTATTTTAAACTCCATCTCTACATTCCCCTTGAACTAGTAGGATTCTTGAAAGAACAAAAACAAATACCTTGTGCCCTGTGCCTCAAGACTGTATCAACGTATTAAATGATGTGCAGCAGCCCCCTGGAGCCACAGTTTCTCCTCTGTACGTCAGGTACTGCCCTAATTAGCTTCACCTGCTAACATGACACAATCTAGCATGGCCTGAGGAGGGAGTCTCTATGGAGGGATGACCCAGGACCCATTAGCCCATGGGCATGTCTCTGGGGGCTCAGGACTCTCGGTTATTAATTAACCTAGGAGGACCCAGCTGACCAGGTCATAGGTGGTCCCAGGATGCATCAGAAATCTAGTTAAGGGGCTGGAGAGATGGCTCAGAGGTTAAGAGCATTGCCTGCTCTTCCAAAGGTCCTGAGTTCGATTCCCAGCAACCACATGGTGGCTCATAACCATCTCTAATGGGGTCTGGTGCCCTCTTCTGGCGTGCAGGCATACACACAGACAGAATATTGTATACATAACAAATAAAAAATAAATAAATAAATATTTTTTAAAAAAAGAAATCTAGTTAAACATGGACCTGAGAGTAAGGTAGCAAGGAGCTTTCCTCCTGGGCTACAAGTGAGCTCTCAGGCTGCAGGTAATGCTGTGTGGGCAACTAGGCCTGCTTTCAAGATCTTGCTTAAGTTTCTGTCCTGATTTCCCTCAGTGATAGATTGTGACCCGGAAGTATAAGCCAAATAAACCCTCTGCCCCTCTCCCTCTACGTTGTCTTTGGTCGAAGTGTTTTTGGTTTGTTTGTTTTTAACAAACAAACATGAAAGCAGAACAGCTACCCCAGGTAGTCCCAAGATAGCAAACAACCAAACAACAACAACAACAAAAAAAATCCCATCAAAATCAAAATTATTTTTGCTTGGTTTTTTTTTTGAGACATGGGCCTTCCTGTGTAACTCAAATTGGTAGATCTTCCTACACCTGCCTTCAAAAAGGCTAGAATAGACCAGTGCCACTATGCCCGAAGACAATTCTTGAGATATATTTACTTATTATTTTTGTGAGACAGAGTGTCATATAGCCCAGGATGGCCCCAAAGTCTCCGTGTATGTGAAGAGGACCCTGAACTCCTCCTGGCTCTACTTTGTATGCTAGAATGACAGGCATGTGCCACCACATCTGTTTAGTGGTGTTGGGACTCTGGGCTGCTGGACGAGAACTTAGCCAATCCATCATTATATTTTATGCTATTATTTGCTAATATCTCATATTATTTCCCCTGTAAATTAAACTTTTTCATAGGCCTGATTATGACTGGGAATAAACACAGTGCATTCAGGACTTGGTGCTATACATAGTGCCAGGCATCTATGAATGAATCGTCTTCCGGAACATGCTGGGGGTTGGAGGCTACTTAAATGAGTAACTGGGGAAAGTGGAGAGTGCTCCCTTGCCAGTGGGGCACTCTTCTAACCTCAGCCCTTTGGAGGCAGAGGCGGGGGGGTAACTAATTTGAGGACAACCTGTGTTCTATAAGGAGTTCTGGGTCAGTCTCAATCTGCCTGTCTCAGATTCTTTCTGCCATCTTAAGAATCCTGCTGCGAGCCGGGCGGTGGTGGCGCACTCCTTTAATCCCAGCACTCGGGAGGCAGAGGCAGGCGGATCTCTGTGAGTTCGAGAACAGCCTGGTCTACAAGAGCTAGTTCCAGGACAGGCTCCAAAGCCACAGAGAAACCCTGTCTCGAAAAAACCAAAAAAAAAAAAAAAAAAAAAAAAAAAAAAAAAAAAAAAAAAAAAAAAAAAAAGAATCCTGCTGCGGTGACACCCCACAGGAAACTGATCAGAGGGGCTTTGCTTGAGCAACCTTCATCATGATCCTAAATTTCTGTGTCGTGTGAGCTTTATCTCTGGGTAGGCAGTTCTTCGGTTACTGTCATACCCTCTACAAGTGATCTCCCTCCCTCCCCCTCTCTCTCTCTCTCTCTCTCTCTCTCTCTCTCTCTCTCTCTCTCTCTCCCTCCCTCCCTCCCTCCCTCCCTCCCTCCCCCTCCCCTCTGATTTATTTTGTGGTGCCTGTCTGTCTATCTACATGGGTTTGAGCGCCAGAGTTTGTGGGCAACCAGACCCCCTAGAACTGGAATCAGACAGGTGTGAGCTGCCTGACGTGGGTGCTAGAAACAGAACTCAGGTTCTCTGGAAGAGCAGCCAGCATTCTTAACCACGGAACCATCTCTCCAGTCCTGCTGTTGCTTTCTGCAGCAAAAAAAAAAAAAAAAAAAAAAAAAATCTGCCGGCAGTGGTGGTGGCACACGCCTTTAATCCCAGCTCTTGGGGGCCAGAGGCAGGTGAATCTGAATCTGAGTTCGTGGCCAGCCTGGTCTACAGAGCGAGTCCCAGGATAGCCTGGATTACAGAGAAACCCTGTCTCAAGAAAACAAACCTAAATAAATAAATTCTACAACTAGCAAACAAAGATAAACAAACAAGCCCTGGGGGTCTCTGTACTTTCGTTTTGTTTCCAGCGCAGCTGGAACACACTTTCTTCCTCCATGCACAGGACTGTGATCCCTTTTCTGGAAACATTGTTGTGTTCCCAAATCCAGAATCAGGCCTGGAGAGAACTGAGTAGGTTAAAGGCTTGTGCGGAGCGCCCTCTTGAGGCCGCTTTTACAAAACCGTCGAAACTCCCTCAGTAGTTTTCTGTCGCAGACAGCCAAGCTAATAAAAGTTGACCTGAGGATATAAGTTTGGCTACGCTGTCCCCTCACTAGAAGTGAATTCCCTCTCTCCGAAGACGAGATAATCGGTGGCAGAAAGAAACAAAATCACAATGTCTAACTAAATGCATTTGTGTGTATAAAATAACAAAAAGTTAGAGGTGGGTTGACAGCCAGAAGGGTAATGTGTCTGCTAGTTTTAGATAGTGTTCCTTATCCTGAAGACACAGGGGCATCGTGGGGCACTAGATGTGAGCATGCCACAGTGCTTAGGAGATGTGTTTGTGTATTTCTTTTATTTTGTTTTCAAGACTGGATCTTACTTAGTTAGCCCAGGCTGGCCTTGAATCTGCCTCCCAGCTGAGTCTGGGTTGTTGAAATGGTGAAGGGACTATCTGGTGCCTCCCCTCCAGGCTGAATGTCTGTGAGCTTGGTGAGCACCCTACCACCCACCTAAGTCATGGGCACAACTAAGGTGATTGGAGAATCCATTTCTGAGGGCTTTGGAGAGAACCAAGAAGCAGGTAATGAAATATACACATAGACCTCTATTGGAAGCTAAAACAGTTATCTAAATTTATGGGATTTATTAATGAGAAACAAAATAGAATCCTTCTTTTAAAATTATCACATTGGTTTCTTATACCCCTGGTCAACTTAAATTCAGGAAAGAATTTCTTTTGGAACTTTCCTGTCATTATGGACTAAGTTAGAACAGCGGCCACTGAGTGTCATTCAGGTAGCAGGTCTGTGAGTCCCGACCAGCAGTGATGGGTGGGGGCAGGACTCATTCAAACCTCAGCTCAGTTAGTGCTTAGTCTCCCGCGTGAGCCTTGTGTCCTGTGCTCCTGACACAGTGCTAGAGATGAGACAGTCTGGATTTGGAGCTCATCTCCGGCCCCTTATATTTGCCAGCCTGGTATGAGAGTGGAGCTGTGGCTCACTCGCTCTTCTGTGAGCCTGGCCTCTGACAGGCTCCCTCGACTCTGAGCCTCCTGTTTGACAGGCTTTCTTGCTGACTGACCCGTTTGCTTCGAGTCTCCACCTCTGCTCACGTGTTCACACCAGGCAGAGAGGCTGGCAGCCAAGTGTGACATTCGAACCAATAAAAAAGGAAAACGAGGTAAGAGACACAGGTTTGGACGCACCCAAAGGGAACAGAATGGGCAAAGCGAGACAGGGAACCGAGAGTCATCGGGAAGGTTAACAAGGCTCTGCTACAGCAAGCAGTCTTGCAAGAGACCCATAAGGAACCAAGACTTGCGGGCTAAAACAAACCTGTATTCTAGACAAGAGAGTACAGTTGGCACCCAGTCTGACGGTCACACAGGAGCTTTAAGTAAAGCAGCTACTATGTAGGCGACAATGCCAGACCACGTCCTTGGCCCAGTGCACAACGCACGAATGGTATCTTTCCCTCTGTTGCCTGCAAGTGTGCCTGGGTGGGAGAAGAAGGACACTCCACTGTGAGACCATGAGGAAAATGCCAGGCGCATCCCTCTGACATGCAGAGTGCCTCTGGCATGTTGGTCCTACGGAGGGCAGATGTACTTGGGGAGACGTGCAGAAACATCCAGAGAGAAACGCACAGGGTCTCCGTGGGGAATTCAGATTTGTTACAGAGATAGAGCAGGCTGGTGACCTCCCTACTGGGAATGTGTCTGCCCAGTCCTACAGATGAGAAGATCTGCTGATTTGGCAGCCAGAGAATAGAGTGACTGAGGCAGTGTGCCTAGGGAGAGCTTTGACAGCAAACAGCCTGTGTGCATTTCCCCACCTTCCTTTTGGAACCTAGGGAGGCCTGGGAAGGTCCCCAAGAAGCCACACATTCCATTTCCCCAAAGTCTCTCAGTCACACCGCCTCACGTCTTCACAGGATCTAGACAGGAAACTCAAAGAGACAGTGGAAATGAACTCAAACGTCCAGTCCCATCCCGGACCTTTGTTTGGGTGGTTGTCGTGGCCACAGCGAGCTACTTCCAATAGGACTGCTTGCCAATCTGTGGGAATGTTGCTCTTTGGTTTGCTGAGTGGGGCTGGGAGGGAGAGAACAGGAGAGAAGAGGAGGGGAGTGAGAAGGGTCTCAAGGTCTAAATCTTAAGTTTTTTTTTTTTCAATTGGTTGTGGAGGCAGGGTCTCATGAAACACAGGCTGGTCTCAAACCCCCCAGGTAGTCAAGGACGGCCTTCAACTTCTGTTTCTCCTGCCTCCACCTTCCAAGTACTAGGATTACATGTGTGAACCATCACACCGTTGATTCTGTGCTGGGATGGAACCCCAGGCTTCATGCACTTTAATCCACATGCTCGACCAACTGAGCGATACCCCCAGACCTACTTCCAATAATCACAGCTCACACCCTATGATAGAACAAACTCCAGCGATCCCTACCCACTTGTGAGGTGGGCAAGGCTCATCTTGTCTTTCCTCCCTGTCTCCTTTCCTGTTCTTCTGTTCTGACTCTGACATCACAGAATGCTCTCCAGGCCAGCCATGATGCCAATGGTCCAGCTGATAGACCTCAAGTCCCAGCTTTGCAACAGCATCTTAACCAATGGGCTGCCATGTCTCTGCTTTTGCCCAGCCCCAGCTCCTTCAGTCCTCCAGCCAAGCATGGCAGGATCTTTTCTGCTTTGAGAACTACCTTGGAAAAAATAAAAGGTTGAATTAGCACTAATATTAACTATTTGAGCCACAAAGATCCTAAGGCAGTAAGTGACATCAGCACGTGACTAAATATCACACATCTGGAGACCAAGCCAATAGCCCTGTGATCTCAGCATCTGTTCCCTGATAGCAATAGCAGTGAAATAGGGCTGGACCGTTACTGTGTCCCAAATACAGCCAAACAGTGCGTCATTTGTGCAGAGGGCCTGCCGTTCCCATGGCCCATCTCCTCGTGCGACTCTAGGTAGTGAGGGAGACTACAAAGGAACGGCACAGACAGATCTGTAAAACAGAAGATGCTAGATCTGCCATAGAGAGTAATGGCAACATTACTCTCTATGATTAGAGTCGTGACAGATTTGACCAGGGACACATGCTGATCATCCAGGAAGTATCCAGGCAATCAGATCCATCCCTAGAGCACACATTTCCCAGGCATGGCCTCTCAAACAGTGCACTACTATAACTCTTGATAAGTCACTAGATACTATAATGAATAAGGCTGAAGCCTGTCTTACTACACAAGAAAGTAGAAGGGTCATGGGGTCTTCCTGGGCTGGGATCACAGGCTGCAAGCATAGTAGAAGAATCTGAGCCCTGCAGTGTTTGGGTGCCCAGTGAAAGTCGAGGAGAGAGCCAAGGAGCACACACAGACACACTGGGATGTGCTTGTTTGTGGAGAGACAGCTTTGGGAGGTGACAGAGGCATCACCCTGAAAGAGAGATCAAAGTGAACTCTGTACACCCCTAAGAGACCTCCATCACGGTAAGAGCTGGAGACAGAGTGGTCAGCCGGGTACAGTCTGGGAGGAGAGAGGGTATATTTAAGGGTGATGTGAGAAACAGGAAAGGAAGACAGGAGAAGCAGAGTTTGCAACTGCTTGGCACAGAGAACTAAGCAAAGCTGGGCCTAGTGTTAGAGTTTAGTGGTCATGAAGACATTGCTGCACCCCAAGACTCTCGCAGGCTGGATGCTGTCCCTACCCACAATGCCTGTAGTACACAGGGGTTGGCTGTAACTCTGAATGCACTCTCAAAAGTTCACACACAGTCCCATAAACTCTGAAGCTGGCACACAAAAACCTTTAAAAATATTCCTGTGCCCAAAAATACTTCATGCGGCAGGTGGGTGCATTTTAATGTTTGATTCAATATGAGCCGAAAGATTTCAATATAAAAGTCCCTTGGGCCTGAGGCTCCAGGACCTGAGATGATGCCAGGGCAGGGCACAGTGGGAGAGGTTTGTGAACATCAGGCAACTGTGAGTCCTGACATCAGGAGAGCGTGTTCAGGATAAAGAAGTGGTACAGCCTCAAATGCCAGGCTTGCGAGCTGGACTCAGATTTCTTGTTTGTTCTGTAATGCTGGGGATGAACCCAAAGCCTCATGTGTGCCAGCAAGTGTTTTACTACAGAACTACATCTTAGATTTTTGTGCATGTATGTGTGTGGGGTGTGTGTGTATGTGTGTGTGTGTGTGTGTGTGTGTGTGAAGAGAGAGAGAGAAGGAGAGAGGCGGAGAGAAAGAAAGACAATGGTGCTCAGGGAGCTTAGAGCAGGACGTTGAATGTCCCCCTCTAGCGATCTCCACTTTGTCATCTTGAGACAGGTCTATCACCCAACAAAAAACTCACTATTTACACCAGGCTAGCCCAACAGCAGGCTCCCAGGATTTGCCTTGTGTGTGCTCCCCAATGTTGGGATTACAGGTATATGCATCCATGCTTAGTTTTTTACCAAAGTGCTAGAGATTTGAACTCAGGCCTCAAGTTCATAGAGCAAGGTTCTTAACCCCATCCAGTACCCCCTCCCCCTGCTAGGTTCTATTCTTGAGAGATGGGATAGGCATGCACATGTATATATGTGTGCATGGTGGTATGGAAAGGGATGTAGGATGTAGGTACAGGAGGAAGCATGGAGACCCCCATACCTCTTAGGAAGATGTGAGAATTCAGGAATGAGAAGTGGCGGAGGTGAGAGAGGCACTCAGATTTACTGGTCTTTCAGTCTTTTGTTTTGTTTTGAGATGGGGTCTCAGGTGTTCCAGGCTCTCCTAGATTGACATGTAGCTGAGGATGACTTTAAACACCTGATTCTCCTGCCTCTGTCTCCCAACTGTTGGGGTTATGGTATGCACCTCCATATCTGAGGATCTTTGTCCCCTCCCCCCCTTAGGCAGCAAGCTTATATCTTTATAGGAAATATCAATCCCTAGTCAACAGTGTTCTATTATTCAAGTGATATTCTGGAATCTTCCACATTCTACCCAAAGATGGCTTGAGGTATTTAAAGAACACCCAAATTTTAGGGGAGGTACAAGAAAACACTTCTGGAGATAGTGCAGGTGTGGAACTGTGCTGTGAGCTGGACCGGACAGGTGTATCCTTGTCTTAGCCTCAGGAACCCGTGGTTGTGACCTTATTTGGGAAAAGGGCCTCTGCAGATGTGGTTAAGTTGAAACTTTCAAGATGAGATCATCACGGGTGCTCTAGGCAGGCCGTAAGCCCAAAGACACATGTCCTCCTAAGAGTCAGTAGAAGGAAGTGGAACAGGAGGCAGCCGTGTGAAGACATGAACGAGGGAATGGCCAGATGGCTCATCTTCATACACTCTTCACAGGGCAGGCGGCTCACCAAGCCCTTCTTTGGGCTCCCTGGCTTGGACAAAGGGGATGATCACAAGCTTTACTGTCAGACCGTAGAACAATCTCTTCAAAGCCTGCCTGCGCACAGGTCACTCCGTAGTTTTCTGAAGCTATAGGGACATGAGTGGGAACAAGAGGTGGTGGGGAAGGGAGGCACTGGAACCTGGAGGGAGGACTGGGAACCTGTCCTGAAGGGGAATCTGAGAGAAGCTGGTAGGAGAGGGGCTGAGAGAGTCTACAAATCTCTGGACACGTTTGGAAGGGACTTTTTCTAAGCCCCAAGAAGAAAAAGTCCTGAGCTCCTATCCCTTCATCTTGCCATCCCCCCAAAACATAGGCACAACTTTAGTATTACTCTTGTTCCTTGTGGATGGGGAGGGATGCTTGAACTTCCGAGTCTACGCGGCCCTCAGCATATGCCGTGAGTACCGGTTGAGAGGGTGATCACGAGCTAAACCCCAGTTGCATACTCTGGGTACAGAAGGTCCCTTCTCTAATTACACAAAGGAATGGTCAATGCTACAGGCTGCTCTGACTTCTCTGGGGTCGCCCTGGCCTCAGTCCCCAGCACATCCCCAATCAGTCTTAATGATTTCAACAAGCAGCAGCGGCCAACTCTCTCTCTGCCTCTGTAAGGATGTTCTGTCCCCTGGAGCAGTCCATGACCCTTTTCCTCCCTTCCATGCCCCTTTCCAGTTCACTAAAGTTCACTGGGATCATTTGTGATGTATTATTTTCTTTATTTTTAATTCTTGAGTAATTAAGAATCAAACCAATCAAACCAAGAGCCAAGTGTGGTACAAACACCTGTAATCTCAGTCCTTGGGAGGTGGAAGAAGAGAGGTCAGGAATTCTAGGTCATGCATGACTGGCTATCTATGGAGACAGAGATAAAGGCCAGCTTGGAATAGATGAGACCCTGTATCAAAACATTAAAATCAAATCAAGAGAGTTGGGGTCAATTATGGCAGGGCAGGGACCAGAAAGAACAAGCGAAAAAGGTTCTTTGATTTTTCTCAGCCTTTGCGTTTGAACTGCTGGCCCTGTCCCTTTCCACCAGAGTTAATTCCATCACCTTTCTGTCATGAGAAGTTACAATACCACAGTTCCACAATCCAAAATATATTTGACACAAGGGACATGATGAGGTCAGCTAGACGCCTAACCTGAGTTTGGTTATCTTTGAAAAGATCCAATAGGCAGGCACCTTTATCCCCATTTTTATAGATGGGGAAACCGAGGCTTAGAAGAAAGAAATTCCTAGCCTATAATAAAGCTGAGAAATCTCCAGTCCAGGTGAAGCAGGAATGAAGCAGGAATGGCCTGTCCTGGGGGAGGGGAGTGGCTGCCGGGTATCCCTCAGCTGTTCCCAGGGATCCCTCCCGTGGCTGTTGCAAGCCTGGTTGACCACAGCACTGAGTGAGCCCAGTGTGGCTCCTATTATTCTTAGGGAAATTCTGTTAGTGTCAGGGTTTAACACTCTCTCATAAAAGCTCCCAAATACCTTCACTCTGTAGAACTGCTGGGTCCATTAAGCCTTGAAAAAAAGAATTGAAAATCTGAGTTCGAGGCCAGCCTGGTCTACAAAGCAAGTTCCAGCCAAAGCAGTTACAGAGAGAAACCTTGTCTCAAAAAACAAAAAACCAAAAAACAAAACAAAGAAACAAAAAAAATTATAAAGAAAAAAATAAAGAAAATCCAAACCAGGCTTGTTGGTTTTATGTCACAGCTTCTTTTTGGCTTTTGTGACCTGTGTCTCCTGGGCTTGCCAGACAGTTGCTAGCCCCTGTGGCTGCCTGACTCTGCCTCGGTGGTTGACCCAAGGATACTGCCCATCAGTAGCCACAGCTCAGCTTTCTTTCCAGGGGCTTCAGACAACTCAATACTCCCAGCCAACAGTAACAGAGCCTACCCCTGCACTTAGCTCTCTGTTTTTGGCTCTTGACTGCCCTTGCAGAGTTGAACTGATTCCTTTGGGTTTGTTTCCTTAGTAATTACAGCGAGTCTCTGGTCTGGGAGGCTACCAAGCTCTTCGCAAATCAGATGAAAAGTCACGGTCTCTCTCAAAGAGAGTCAGAAATGCTCACAGTTATGAAGCTTGAGGCTCGGGTGCTGGCTCGGGGTTCTACCTGCTCTGACATTGAGATCTTTTGATGGCTCCATCCCAGAGAAGTGACACACACCATAAGGCTCTCCTCCTCGTGCTGCTGTGCCCGGTCAAGAGCTACACTGCACACACAAGCAGAGCGAGAGAGCTTTGTCCTCCCTGCCTCGCATGGTGGGAGTCATGTCCCTCCCATATGCACTGTCCTGTATTTTTTCTTTTCTAATAGAAGTTGGTTTTGTTTACTTCGGATAAACACAAACCAGGTAATAAAAAAGGTGGGGAACAGAGGAGAAACTTGCTAAGGGTTTATGACAACATAACCCTTGTCCCTTAGTTCATTTTCCTTTCTGTGGTTGAGGCCATCCCTGGACAGTAATGAGGTAACATAAACCATGTGCCCTCACCTCACCCGAAACTCAGACACTCAGCAGGCCTTATCCAAAGAGTTCACTTCCCAATTGTTTCTGGATTTATCTGCCAAGCAGATCCTGTTGGTCCCACCCTGGGAAAACAGAGGGCACAATAAATAGCATTATCTCTCAATAAAGCTTGTGACAGGGGAGCCATTTAATTACCCAGGAAAAATCGAGCCTGGATGACACCCTTCTGGTTCGCACATTCATGACTCCGACATCCTTAATCACCCAGTGTTTCTATATCTTTATTTCACGTTAGGGAATAAATGGCAGCCGTCATTTCCTGATTGCGCCGCCTTTGCCGAGCCCATTCTATCCTGAATCACACAAAACAGATGATATTTTCATTATATGGATCAGAGAGTTGCTGCTGAGGCTAGCTCCCTCCTATAGTCCAGGACAGTTAGGTCTCCGTGAAAAACCCACAGGGGCAGGGGTGGGACCCACACCCTGACACCAACCCATCCCATCTTCTCATCCCATTTGTACCCAATAGTGTCTGGATCTCTTCTAAGACTCCTGATGTCCAGGGCACACCCTAGGATGACCCACATTTAACTGAACCCCAGGAGGACCCACAAGCAGAGAAGTGACTTCCACAAATTGTCCTCTGACATCCACACACCCCATGGCATGTGCACTCCCCATCCTCTTCACAAAAAATACCTAAATATTAAGGAAATGGTTAAACTGTGGTGTTACCTCCTAGACCCTCCGTTTGAAGAAAGCGATGATGGTCCAGTTATGGAGACCAGAATTAGAAGGAATTTGAGGGGGACTTTAATTAAATGAGCCACCACTCCTGTATCTTGGCTGATGTGCAAAAAGTGGGGAAGTTGGCAAATGATTTTGGTTGTGGTCATTCCTAGGCTTATTTGAGCTTGAGGAGAAAAAAAAAATGCTTTCTTAAGTGACATCTATGATGCCCACCACCAGGTGGAAGTATTTGAACTGTCAAAGCAAACCTGTGTGTCTCTCAAGCCTCACACGCCAGGTAGTTGTGACCAGTGACGCTGGCCTTTGTCCAGCAGGAGAAACTAACGGTGACCTCAACTCATAGTTAGTGGGGCAGTCACTGATCTTAGCTTTCTCTTTGCTATTTGGTGAGCACCTTTCTAAGTAAGATCCATTCGACCAGAGTTTCTCTCCTCAGTGCCAAATTCAGCAAAGGTCTGCTTAAACCATCCTTGCCTCTGTGACTTTGAAGAGAGCCCCACATGAGAAAATAGCCAAGCGTTCAGTAACTGTATTCCGTCCCACTGGCTTCCTGCAAAATATCTGTGTTTCACCAAATACATGTGTATTTGTATCTAACTACATCATTTTAAATTTTTAAAAGTTACTGTTTTATACACATGGATGTTTTGACTGCATGTATGTTTGTGCGCCATGTGCATGCAGTGCCCTTAGTGTCAGAAGAGGGCACTGAATTCCCAGGACCTGGAGTTTCAAATGATTGTGTCCTACCATGAGGGTGCAAAAGCAGCCAGTGCTCTTTACCAGTAAGCCATCTCTCTCCCCTCTTTATCTTTTTTGTTTTTTTGAGTCTCTAGCCCAGAGTGGGCTCAAACTAGCTATGTACCTGAGTCTCCCCTTGATCTCCTGCCTCTGCCTCTGAAGTGCTGGGATTACAGGCTCGTACCACCACACTTGGTTTATATGGTGCTGGGATTGAACCCAGCTTTTGTGTATGTTAGGCAAGCACTCTGTTAACTATGCTACAGTTCCAACCCCCTCAATATTAATATTCTAATAGGAAAGCGGCTTCAAAAAATAGAATACATTTGACTTTGTAATAGAAATAGCTTCTCACACTTTATTTATAATTCCCAATGGCTGTAAAAGCCGACCATTTTGCTTGCATTTTGAACCGTTTTCCCTCCTATTTATTGGTCACACTGGACAGTTCTTATGCTGAGTATGACAGCAGCACCTATGGGTGGTCAGACTTACAAAGTAACCATAAAGATCAGAGATTCAGAGAAAGGGCTCAATTTAAGTGCAGCTGGGGACATATTTGTGGGATCATACATGAGTTTAAGAGTAAAGAAAATGTATCGTCATATTTTGTTTCCAAATCATCTTTCCTTTGCCTGAGACCAGAAAGGTGATACCTCTTCAAAGCTGGTAATTCCACCTGAATGCCCATTGCTTCCAGAACCTTGCTATAAGGACCTCTGCTTGTAGGACACAGAAATCATGAGATGTTGGTAATCCTACACTTTAAAAAAGAAATGGTTCACTGTTCTAAGTCAGCTGAACCCTGATGTTTTGGAATCTAAATAAAACAAACTTGTTGCTGGCCAGGACAGAGCAAAAGTGTTTATTGACTATGATATAAGAAGCACTTTTAAGCTGGGTGGTGGTGGTACAGGCCTTTAATCCCAGCAGGTGGATCTCTGTGAGTTCAAGACCAGCCTGGTCTACAGAACTAGTTCCAGGACAGCTAGGGCTGTTACACAGAGAAGCCCTGTCTTGAAGAAAGAGGAGAGGAGGAGGAGGAGGAGGGATGAGGAGGATTAGTTCTCGTCTTCTCTTCTTCTCTTCTTCTTTTCTTCTTTCTTCTTTTTTCTTCTCTTCCTTCTTCTCTTGCTTTCTCCTTCTTTCTTCCTTTCTCTCCCGCCTCCTCCTCCCCTCCTCCTCCTCCTCCTCCTCCTCCTCCTCCCCCCTCTCGCCGCCTCCGCCTCCGCCGCCCCCTCCTCGCCTCCCTTTTCCTTCCCTTCTTGAGCACCCTAGTTCGTAATTCGGCCTGCCTCTTGTTGCCTCTTTGCCTCTTTCTGGGGAATTGCTGCTGTATACTAGAGCATGGATCCAAAGTGACGGATGCTGATCCATAGCGGGGTTCCATGTTTGAGCTCAGGCATAGCACTGAGCACTTGGTGACTGGTGAGTCTATTGGTGTCCGAAGACCTCTGTCTTTGCAACATCTCCTAAATGTCCATCTGTGGGAGCAGGCGTCAGTGGGCATCAGCGGGCAGGCGAGGTTTCTGTTATGGGATGTCCACATCTGCCGAAGATGCCAGGGCAGGCCTCTGGGACCCTCCGCTCTCAGCACTCCCCACCAGGGCTCGACTTTTGCTTTCCTATGACCTAAAATTGTGGCCAGTTGGCTCTGTGCCTCCAACCGCATGACCTGTTCATACACGCATGTATGTGTAGTTTCTCACACATGGACAAAACTCTTAATTTCATGACCATTTGGGGCAAAAATGACTGACTGCCTTTGCCTTGGTAACTTTCTTTTTCCTTGACTGTAAAAAGAGGCAATGCAACAGTAAGTGGGAGGCTGGCCCATCCGTGACACGGTGGCTCTGGGAGAGGCTGGCCCATCCGTGACACGGTGGCTCTGGGAGAGGCTGGCCCATCCGTGACACGGTGGCTCTGGGAGAGGCTGGCCCATCCGTGACACCGTGGCTCTGGGAGAGGCTGGCCCATCCGTGACACGGTGGCTCTGGGAGAGGCTGGCCCATCCGTGACACCGTGGCTCTGGGAGAGGCTGGCCCATTTGTGACTACTGTGGCTCTAGACCTAGCCTGCTTGACACTGGGAGGGGATGGGAGAGGAGGGATTGTATATGTGAGTCCAATCTTCTGGGAAGGATCCTTTAAAGGTTCAGTTTGGACTTCACACCGTTTTAAAACAATAATCTGACTAGAGATCCTTTCTATTCAGTAGTTTTCTCCTTACCTGGGATCAGCAGAGCGCAAGTGAAGGCATAATCAGGATTTTTTTTTTCTTAACTGTGTAAGCTGACAACCTTAGGCATCTAGTTAATAAAATGCATGCTTTATTTTAATGGTTCACGGTTTTCACTAACTCATATGAACAGGCATTTAATCTACTTGTCTCCTACCGGATTGGAAGGAATTAATTGCTATGACACAGGAGTGGGTGACAATGAGCCCACATTTTGCTTCCATACAGTTTGGAGTTCGAGTCTTGCGTTTCTTGTTAGCCTAGCCTTTAACGGCTGAGCCATCTCTCCAGCCTCAAATCTTCTTTTCTATTGGAAACAACACCGTGAGAGAGATGTGACCCTCAGAAGAAATTAGAGGAGTAAGCCTGACATCTCTTGCATACACTAAGAGGTGCCATGAAGGCCTCAGGAGCTGACCACCGCCGCTTCGTAACCCTGAGCAGCCCTCTGAGAGAGCATGCAGTCAAAAGTGATTGCTTCCGGTGCCACTGTGAGTTGTAGACTGTTCCCAATTTTAATAAGCGAATGTAGAGCTCACGGGTTTCTGGAAGTCACTAGCAATGAGCAGAAGGGGCCTACCGTCTGCAACATGGGGCCTGGCGACTGCTTAACTGCTTACAGCACAAATGATTTGGTTAATGATAACCATCCATCCATGTGCAGCATTCTGAAACAGAGTGGTTTTTTGTTTGTTGTTTTCCCCATTCTATGAGAACTGATTAACCACAAAGACACTGCTTCAGATCACCCACCAAGAATCCACGGAGAGAGGCCCTCCCGGCTATTACAAAACCAAGCAGCCCACCCCAAGGCCGTTGCCACATTCGGCACATCAGTCACCTCACGCTGTTTCCAAAGCCAGAAGTCTCTCCAGAAGGGGGCTGTGAAAGCTTCCTTTGCAGCAGGCTAGGGGGGGGCTTGTGGGAAACAACATGGTGACCACTGAGGGCTGATGGGACGCTGGCAGGAAGTAAGGCTTTCTGAGATCAGCCAGCTATGACAACACCAAACTGTAACTAAGAGGGCTGTCCTCGGTTAGTCCAAAGACATCTCCTCCCAGATGACCCCTCGGTGCCCATGACCTTCAGAAAAGCATCTCCAACTTGTGCTGACTGCCTATATGCTGGCCTCTGAAGTAATGAGCCCAATTTTAAGTCCTTTATAATTCTAGTTTGTCCCACAATCTCATCCATGGAAGAAAACTTTCAGGATCTGCTAGGTTTCCATCAATTTAAGAGTTTTTCCATCAAAGAAGGGCATGACGGTAGGCATCTGTTTCTCCTGGTACTCGACACTCTTCTAACGCAGGAACAGGACTGCACCCAGGAGTTTGCAACCAGCCTAGGAAACAGCAATGCCCCACGTCTAACAAAGAGATGGTCAAATCAGTTTGCGTGTGCACGCCAAAGATTAATCTGAGAAGCTGTTCCTTGGGGACTGTCCAACATATTTTTTGAGACACAGTCTCCTAGTAGGATTTGGGGGTTACTGACTAGGCCAGGCTGGCTGACATACAGACATCAGAGATCCCCCTGTCTCCAGCTCTCCACCTCCCCAGCACTGGGATATGAACACACATGCCACACCTGGTTTTTTTACATGGGTGCTGAGTATCAGACTCAGGATCTCACGCCTGTGTGGCAATCATCTCCTGACTGAGCCATCTTCCGAGCCCCCAAAGTTCCCAAATCACTTGTTAATATATACTAGAATAGCCTGGTAACTCCCAAATTCATTTGTTTCTTCAGGGGATAAGGACTAGGTACTGGGAGGTTGAAGCTAGGTGAGTGGTACACCTGCCACTGCAAGATTAATTACAAAGACAGAAAGTGATCATTTCTTCTTGTCATGGCAGATTTGGTAAGCGTGCCAAGCAAGATCTACACATTTTTTTTTTTAGAAGACTGGCATGTTTGGACTTTTTGGAGGCTGTTTTCTTTCTTAACTGCAGTATGCTGGAATACATAAGATGACACCCCAACATGTTGGGGAGTCAAACAAAGATGTTCTGAAAAGCCCACACCATGTCACTATAGCAGCCATGGCCTCCTCCAGTTTCCAGCTTGTCAACAGAATCTACAGCACAGCCAAGATGTGTCAGAATCACGTTATGATTAATTTAATAAAAAAATACACACGGAGAAACTCCAGAAAGCCATGGTACAATCCTTGGGAATTATCTCTAGCCCATGTTGCAATGCATATTCAAAAAGACTTTGGCATTCAAAGATCTCTTGGTCTTCCAGGAAACAAGAGAAGAGTGGCTGTTCAAACTTGGAAACTGTCAGTCACCCAAAGAAAAAGACGGGGGTGGGATGGGGGAGAAGGAATCTTGGAGGATGAATGCATCTTTGTATATGCACCGGTGCAGATGGCGTGGGTGCCAGGCAAAGGTAAACCGAGACATGTGTACCAACCAAGGCAAAAGAAAGGACTTGCAGCCAAAATGAGTTTCAACTTTTATTATGAATGTCCAAAGTGACAGCATACTGTGGGAGGTGTCTCACAGATTACATTCCAAGGGACCACAGATAAAGAATTCCAAGCACTTTAATTGTTTTTTTAACAAAACAAACAAAAGAATAATTAAAAATACTGTTCTGGGTATAAGCGATGCTCATATTTGAGTTTTTGAGTTCCCCTCCCCCAAGAATTGTGTGAACACTTGTGGTTGTCAAAAACACAAATTAGGTCTGGCCTTCTGCAGTGAGCTGTCACCATCACTGCCTGAATTAGAAGCTCCTAGGAAATGAGTCCTCGGGGCGCTAAGCTACCATGCAGTGGGCTATGTTCCTTCCTCTCCCACAAGGCTCCTCATCTTCGCCTGGGTACCTGCTTGCTTGCATGACGGGGCAAGGAGGCTGGAGCAAAGGGTTCAGGACAGTGTGCTAAACCCTGGATTTCCTCAAAGCTCAATTAAAAGGGATTTTAAAAATGAAAGCTTACAACTTTCAGTGTTTTGGGGTGTCCAAAGAAGTCACTAATGACAATGGATTGAAGCCGCAGGCAGGCTTTGTACATGGCTTAACAGTAGTAAGCATCTACTGTGTTCAAGGGAAAAAACAAGAAAAAACAAAAAACAAATCGCTGGTGTAGTAACACTATGGTTCTGGCCATCTGTGGTTCCGGTACAGTATGACTCGCCCTGGGACGGTCTCCTCGCCCTCTGTCCTTCCCATCATGCACTGGATGATGCTACTGATGGAGTCTGTTGCCAGTGATTCCTCAACCAGTTTTGGGCAGTGGGAGTGCATATCTCTTACGGATGTAATACTGTTCGTCTGAGTGGATCCTCAAAAAGAACAGGTATGAACTAGAAACTCATAGAGTTTGTGTCTAGAAATTTATAAAATTAAACCTGCTCCGACAGGTAATACAGGGAGGCATGCTTGTAACCACGCCTGAGAGCACACAGCCTTCTCAACAGGCAACGGCGGGGCTCCTTTTAATGCTTCCGGTGTGATGCCCATTAGAACTTTGAAGCACGTCTGTCTCATTTATTTCTACAAGGCCTGGGACCCGGGAAGCTGCCAGGACTTCATTCATCATCTTGCCTGTTGACAAAAGGAATAATAACGTCATCACTGGTGAATGGAATAACTTTCCTAGTTTTTTCCCCTAAAGAAGGGATGATGTTGACATGACAGCAAATGCTTTGATGTCTGATGGCTTTTTGTGCCCAGCACTGCTATATATTTCTTTCAGTAGTGCAGGGAAACCCAAGTTAGGCAGCAATCGTCAGGAGGAGACAGTCCTTCTCAAAAGTCAGTAGATCTAGGCTCCAGGTACAGCTTTACAAAGGATTAACATGGTCCCCTGCCTAATGGTGCCTTAATTGCTTACACACAGACACTAAAAGTATTTTGGCCAATACTTCCCGAGGTGGTGGCTATCCTGTCTTCTTAGATGTCTACAGAGCACAGCCAGGTCTGATCATGTCAATCTTTGCCAATGAATAGGCTTACGATTCGACACATGGGTGCTAGCTTTGCTTTGTGTTAGAAATCAGCTTAATTCATTCAGAGGAACCTCAACATGTATGCTAGCTTCTGAAGTCAATCAAAACTCCACATGATAGTATAGTTAAGCTACATGGGTGAAAATTCTGGAAACCTCCCATTCATTTGTCTCTTTTGCTATAACCTTGTGGGAAAAAAAATCAAATAAAATGAAAATTAAATAAAATGCAAGGAATAATGGGAGGTGTGGAGATAGCAGGCCAACAGCTTTTATGGCATGGTGCGTGCTTTTTGAAGCCAGCTCCCATGTATGAGCTTGCTGGCTCTTATAGCAGGGAACCCAGCTTCCCCTACAGGCAGCCAAGATGGGATTGCTCTGGAGATTGGCTCAACATTAGATAAAATGAGCCCTAGACTGGGGTAGAAACCAGGCATTTTTCTTTCCAGGCCAGTTCTCTCTTCTTAGCACTGAATACTGGCAGGTCCCTTACTTAGCACTCATCTCTTAGCACTGCATACCCCTGTGAACAGTGCTAGCTCTGATAGAGTACACGCTTTACGGAGAATACCTGGAAGGACATACAGGTGCCAAGACACGCCTTGCCCAGCATCCCACAGAGAAAGGCTAAGCCAGAGCTCCAAGCTTTGATGCTTTAAATGCATGGCCTCGGAGCCCTCTACCATGTGTGCCATCTGGGTATGCCATGAACTGTCACACGGAACTTCTGCAGCACTGTTGGTATCGAATCCAACAGAGGCTGCTATGTCTACAGCATGGTCACAAAAGGGAAACCCTCCTGGGTGTGGTGGTGCCCATCTGTAATCCCAGCACCCAGAAGGCTGAGGTAGGGGGACTGAGAGTCTGAGTTGAGTGTGGGCTACAAGTGAGGCTCTATCTCGAGAAAAAACAAAAACAAAACAGAAAACCAAATACAAAACAATAATAATAACAACAACAACAAAAAAAAACAGACCAGGAAACCTGACTGCTTCCGAATGCTGCAGCGATGCAACCCATCACTAAGTGCATTCCAAATTACACGAATAGCTTGGCTCTTGATGGGATTCTGTGAGGAAGTGAATTCTCACACAGCCAGAGATTACTCTTCCTATTACCAGAGTAGCTCACGACTCACCAAGATATCACCCATCATTCCGTAGTAAAGAACCAGGGAGCACAGGTACAGGGGTTCAGAGGCACCGGTGAACCCAGCTCAAGCCACCAGCAGTAAGCTGTTCACCTCCGTGCCTTTCACTGGGACCAGCACATCTGCTGTCGTCCTGCTGGAAAGGCTAGAGGAGAGCACAGTGCTTCATACCCAGATGTGGGTCGATGAAAAACGGGTGCCGAGGGGCCTGCAGTGCCTGCCTGAACAGCCCTGCAGGTAGGGAGATGCATTCATGAACACTCCTGTCAGAGGAGCAAACAGGTTGGCTGAGGTTGAATGACCGAGTCAAGAGGGGCGTACCCAGGCAGTGTCGGGAGCTTGTTCTCAGAATAAGCATGTCTGGCCCCTTAATTCTATACCTTTCCTATCGGTCCATTCTGATGCCACATGAAAGTGGCACAGCCGCCAGATGCCATGACTCATAGGGGCTGAGGAGCAAGGAGGTTCAGCTGCTTCTATACCCACTGAGCCTCTCTTAATACACAATCTAGCTGTAGAGACAGTAGACAGGTCCCTAGGTCAGGATACTGGGCAGAAGACAAAAGAAGAACCAGGCAAAGATGCCCCCCACCTTAAGGATATGACTCCAGGGGACCAAGAGCATGGAGAAACAGAAGTGTTTCTCCCACTTATCACGGAGAAGATCCTGTGGTTTGGTTGGTTTTTCCATCTTAACCGATGGCCCTATCTGCAGGCCATATAACCTAAGAGTGACAGCCATGACGAGAGAGAGCAGGGAGAACAGTATGAGGGGATGAAGTCCACAGAGGACCTTTGATTTCTGGAACCCATCTCCTCCCAGAACATCTCGCATCAGAGCTGCCAGTAGCCAGCAAAGGTTCAGACTAGAAAACCCACACCACCTTTAACTTCTGCTTTGTATCAAAGACGAAGGCGTGTGATTAAGAAGCTGGGGGACAGAAATTCAGCGCCACAGCAGTGTGCTCCAGTGAAGATCCTGGATTAACATCCAGAGGGCCTCATAATGAGGTGATGGAGGCACACTTGGCACGCATGTGCCACTTCCCAAAAGACGCTCAAGCTAAGCCTCGGCCAGACTGTTCTGCCACGTGGGAAGGAAAGCGCCAAAGTTATTCATGGATGCCAGGCCCCCATCTGCCCTGGCCAGCTTGATCCGTTTGGTCAGCCCATATGGGCTCACGATGGCTGGCACGGGGCTGTGATTATCAGTCACTGCAGATGTAGTCTAAAAATTTGCTCTGTTTCATGGTTCGATAGCTTAAAACCTACTTAGAATGCACCGTGTTTCGTCCCATTAGGCTGGAACAACATGGAGCAGCGCCTCTTCAAATACCAAGTATGGGGATAATTAAAATAACAAAGGCATCTGCAGCCTGAAGTTTATTCTATGACAGGGAATACCCAGGGCCCCTCTGTTCAACTGAGGTCACACGCCTGCCTGATGTCCCCATGTGTACTGCATGTACAGGGACTCAAGAGTAGCTGCTAAACCCAAAGCAGCCACTTAAATCTACAGTAAGAACAGGAGTCAGCTCAGCCCAGACCTTGGCAATCAGTTTAACTCAAAGAAAACTGAAGAACCCAACTTCCTCTTCCCCTGGACACACGAACATTGAGAGACTATGTGATACTTGAATTCTTGGTTCCTCCACACTCATTAAATTTAAAGAAAGAACACTCAAATGTTACAAATCCTGAAAAGTTAAGCCATCAAGGACAAACATTTGACTATATAGGCTTCCTGGACTAACTATAATGAATTGAGCTATTTCCATAAATACTGTAATACCATGTGCCGCTGGGAAGGAGTTGGGTCAGCATTCAGGGCCTCATAAAGTCCCTCCAGTCAGCTCATCCACAGAGAGGTGGCTGGGAACACGCACTGTGGACACACTCAGGCAAGTCCTTGGGTGGACTCCTCAGCTGCTGTAAGCGCCAAAGGAAAGGTTATGTGGGGAGTGTCTCTCCAAGTGGGGGATGAACAGACTCTGAGAGGGCCATTCTTCCTTTTGCCAGCCATGTTCCCAAGCAGCCCTGAGGACAAGAGGCCAGCAAGGAGACTCATGGAGTGGACTTCAAGGCTGAGGCTTTGCATGGCCTCTGTCTAGGATGTACATCCCCTCCTTTCCCTACCGTGGGAGAACTCAGGCAGTCACCACATCACTGAGCACCTGCCTCTGCTATAACATGATCCTTAGAGGCTGATGCCCCCAGTTCCAGGTTCCTGCTTCTTTCTGTCTGTCTGTCTGTCTCTCTCTTTCTTTCTCTCTCTCTGAAAAAGGAGCCTTTTGAAAAGTGAACAGTCCTTCCAGGCTTCAGGGTTTCCTATATATCCAGTTTTCAAGCAGCAAACTCAGACTCAATCTGGTTCCTCAGCTGTTGTCACGGCTTAGCTGCGGAGTCAACATGGCCATTCGCATGTACCGATGCTATTGCTTTTTAATGGATGCTGCAGAAACTGATCTGCAAACCGAATTAGTGACACTGAATCGGCCTGACTCAGTCTAGGAAATGACAAGCCACTCACTTGCCTTGAATGCCCAGGAGAAAAGTGATCCTGGAAAGACTCAAGACTGAGAAGGCCACCCACAAGCTCTGAAACCTCCATCTCTAGGTACCCAGGCAAGGTACCTACATGCAGTAGGTGGGCTATCCTCCAGCCAGGCTGCACCTCCCATAGGCTCATTTCTGCATCAGGTCTCTTTTCTGCACGCATGCTTTCTCTCCTTGCCCAGGAGCATTTGAAAGTGGGAACAGGTTGCTTTTAAAGTACTAATAGGAAGGCCAGTGAGTGAAATTTAAGAAGCATCTGCTGTTGTATTTACAAAGCCGGCTAGTAAATGCTCCCCTGCCTGGCTGGACGGAGGATCTGAGCTTCGTGTTCATACAGTTCCTGACAGGATCTGGGGCCCACACCATAAATAGGCACAGTACAGAGCTAGCAAATCCAACAATCAATATCATAGCTATTTACAAACACATGGCAGGCGGGGGGGGGGGGTGTCCCCAAAGGCAGCTGCATCAATGACGCCCCGCACAGCTACAGAGTCTGTGGTCTATTAGTGTAACCCTGACGCCAGTGAAATCTGACACAAGATTGCTTTGTTTAAATAGAGTGATGGGCTGGTCAAGGCACCTGTCACCAATCCTGACGATCTAAGTTCAGTACCTAGGACCCTAGATGGTGGGAGAAGAGAACCAGCTCCTGCCTGCCTGCAAATTATCTTCCCATCCTCCACGTGATACGGCACGTGTGCAGCCACATTCATTCATACATGTATACATCACATACACAACGTAACAGCGAATACAATGAAAAATAGAGTAACAGTTTTGGGGAAGGCATGGTGCCTTACTTTAAAAGGCTCACAAAGAATTCCAGACCCAGTTCAAATGAAGGAACTGCTAATAGATCTCCTCCTACTACAACACAGCTCAGGCTCAGGACTGTTTGTCCCCAGCAAACCCCAAAGCACACACTAGAAGGGAAAATGATTGTTTTTGTTGTTTTAAAAATGGGTAGTTTCCAGAATCAAATTCCTCTGAAGCCTCAGATGGAATTGGGGAGAAGGAAGTGAACCTCTGTACAGTGTCTATGAGAGATGGCATGTGCTGTGTCTGTCTGTCTGTCCACGACAAAGAATCCCCTTGTGAGTTGGAGCAGAGAACCTTCTAGAATACACCTCTGGTAATTCCTCGGGCACAACACCTGCATTTCATCCAGCTGTCCAGGGCCCTGACATATCTCCGAAGACTTCAGACTTGTGGGAGGGGCGTATCTTGGACAAATATCAGGCTATTACAACACAGTCCTCACAGGGAAACAGACGGGCAACCCATAGATGATGGCAGTCTGCAGCTGGTGTCCACACTGTCCCCATTTGTGCCTTAAAGCAAAATTACATATGATTCTATGCCGTGAGGCAGCTTACGATAGCTTTAGCCATAAATGTCACAGGCAGTGATGCATGGTACCCAAGCATTAGTTTGCAGTTAGGTCCCGGTTTTCAAACTGTGAGAGTTCAAGGTGTTAGATGTGTGCGATTGGGTAGGAGGCGGGCACGCACAGGCCCTAAGGAGAGCCTGTATCCTCTTGCTCCACAGCCTTCGAGGTAGAGTTTTGGAAGTCTGTGGCCTGACATTATACAATCTACTGGATTCTGAGCACATCAGAAAAATCACAAGCCCACGTCAGAAAAGCTGGACATGGTGGGAAATGCCTGTGATGTCAGTGCTGGGGAGGTGAGAACATCAGCTCTCTGGTGCTACCTGGCCAGTCAGCCCGGTCTACTTGGAGAGTTCTAGGCAAAGAGAGCATTGTGTCTCACAAAACCCAAAAGGCTGATGGCCTGATTGACCTAATTGACATCTGGCTTCGACATTTGGATACACACATGCACGCCCACACCCGCCCACATTCACAAAACTCCGTCTCTCGTGAATTCAGGACGATTTCTCAAACGGGTCTAAATGTCTTTTCTTCGGTGTGGGTCTGGATCCTGGTCAACACTCAGGATCAGTCTCAGGGAGGTCAGAAAGTCTTCCTGGGGATGAATCCCTTGCTGAAGTCACATGTGTATAGGTAGGAAGCTTGATCCACCCCACAAATGAGAATCAACATCAATGAGGCCAGAAGATGTCGGCAAATGACCTTTTCCTCTTTAGGCTTCTCCCTTTCTCCCTTCCTTTGGCGAATTACATGCACACCGAGAAACAGCCACAAAGAGCTCAAGACTTATGTGTTGTTCCCCCCACACACACACACGCATACACACACATCATCTGTTACCCGAACTTGATGGATAAACACTTGCGACTCAGTGGAAGAGTGTCACCGTGCTCAGCACTGCCATGGCAGAGGGCTACAGGGCAGGTGAAGCTGGATTATAATGCAGGACAGGGCAGGGCATTCTTGGCTTAAGCACCTTGGCTTGGAGACAGGACAGAAAAGGAAAGAAAATTCCAGTGGGTCTCGGGACAACTTGATTGTATTCCCTTCGTCAAGAGTTTTTCAGGGCCAGAAGATTGTTTTAAGATACAGCTGGTTTACAAATTTGCGAAAGAAATTTCTGTCTTCAAAAGAAACGGTTTCTTCTCCCTCCAGCCACATGGCACTGAACCACTCAAAGCCCCTGAGTCGTCTCTATTAATTCCAAAGAAAACATTTCCTGTTTTTCTGATGTTCCTTTTAACTATCTACCCTTTTCCTTAAATAAGTAAGAGATTTGTGAGCCTTTATTTAAACTGGTTATTAGAGCTGTCAGGAGGAGGAAAGATCTGAACTGTCTGGTGTGAGCTGGATGCAGTCTGTGTGTGGTAGGTGCTGGGCCGCAGCCCTTCTCCACTCCATAGGCGGCCATCACTGACCCCGTCCCAGGAATACACGGCTGGATTCCTCATCTCCCTGGTTTATACTGTGGGTAGCAGGTGGGGCTAAGCTTTTCTATAACATTTCAACAAGGAGTTGTTCATCCCCCAAGGGACTCTCGGAGGGTGATAAGTCACAGATGGGTCTTCCAACTGCAGATCGAATGGGAGGAAACTTCTGCCAGGATACAGCATGAACCTTACCAGACAAAGAGCTTCTTACATCCAGAACCATTGCTGGTCTGAGCTACCAGAGAGGCTTAACTGAGGAAATCAGCCCAAGGGTATCTAGCTGCTCCCTCCCCCTCCCCACCCCGCCCCAAAATAGTGTCAACACTTTTGGCTCTTTCTCTCTTTGGAACTGTGACAAGCTAGATTTATCCCCGTTTAAGGATTCTTTGGAATTCTTCCCAGGATGCATAACAGAGTGCTCTGAGGAACGTGCCCACAATCTGTGTGGTAGCTGGACTTCCAGGGACACCCCAGGGGCCGGTGCCTGGAGCGGCTACAGAGGGAAGAAGTGTCCCCTCATTGGCTGCAGAAGTAGGAGTCACAGGGACAGGAGGGCCAGCATTCACCTGCCACTGTGAGGTCTGTGTTAATGACACTTAAGGCAGACAGGTCTTTAAGGACCACAGCTGTTGACAGTAGGTGCTTGGGTGGAACCAAAGGACTCAGATAAACACTGCCTACTGGCTTGCTTCTTATACAAAGGAGAGAAACGAAGGCTGAGCTTGAATTTAGCTTTGGCCATATGTTAAGAGTTTCTTTTGAAAAAAGAAATCAAATCCTCACCCATATGTCAAAGTAATAATTTGAAAATTATCCCCGTGAATCATGGCATATTCTCTATTTGGGGTTTATTCCACCTGCCCTGACGGCTTCTAACACCTCTGGCATTTCTTAATCTGCATCGGTAATTTTCACAATTAATGAACAACATAAAACTCAGTAGTGACTGTTAACTGTGAAGAGACACGCCCACTGCTCACCTTCGTGGGTTAGCTCTTTGTATTTCAACAAACTTCCACTACTTAAATGGCGCTGAGGTGGAATTCATTTTGCCTTTACTTAGCAGCACCGCTGCTACGGCCCCGGCGCTGACGGCACACGTATTTCAGGCTGTTTTCCCAGTAGCCAGACACTCTGGACACAGTCACCTCTCTTTACAAAGGTCCCTTTTGGAGCCAGAAGTATTTTTTTTTCTCTTGCCAATAACACATCCCATATTTCAAGTAAAGCATCCCTGTTTCCGACGTCTGAATTTTAAGCCACACATATCCAACCTCAAGGTGACTCGGTCCTGTGAGCTATCCACCAGCCGGGAGGGCTCTAGTGTCATTTGTTATGTTCAGTCACAATAATAAAGTCTAAACTGCACATCTGTTTTACCAACTCTGAAAGGGCTCTGCAGCAGCCATTCTCAGACTCAGCATATGTTCCTGAGTGCAGACAAAGAGGACCTAAGGGGTGTACCCGTCAGTCTGGGAGGGGTTCTGGAGGAGGCTTGGTTCATATCAGCCATACTACATACCAGGGACAAGGCTGGCAGACGATTTCTCTTAAGAAAATTGTAGCAAATGCTCAAAGTCCAGACCTAGATCCAGTTGCTATATACCAGGGACTGTCGTCAAAATCATCAACTAGAAATTCATGGTTAGTTAATTTTAGCATGAGGTCATCCCAAATATTGCATTCTGTCTTGCTTATCTTAAGCTTACAGTCTGCTGGATAGCATGTGTTTTCTCTCTCCCTACCTGAGCTGCTATTACAGGGTGCATTCATTTCCACAGCAAGCGCCCCCCCCCCCTCCAGAAAGGAAGATGGCTTCAGGGCATTCCTCTTTTGTTACTGATCCCCAGCTAGAAACACAGTCACCAAGAGCTCCTTACTGATGAGGAGCTGAAGACAGAAGAGAGGAACACCTGCACCTTCACACAGGTGTGTGTGGGGAGTCCCCATGGCAACCCCATTTTGGGTAAGCAGGACAGTGCACATGCCGACAGTGAACGCAGCCTGTCTCATGGGGACAACAAGTGGCTGGGAATATGTTGGGAACCAAGTTCCCATGGCTCTCGTAGCTCCCCTAACCCCCATTTGAAGAGACCAGAGCAAACGTGATCACAGGTCCTAGGCGTGGGGCTATCAGCCAGTGGTAGGAACCTTGCCATCGTTTGTCTTAGCTTAGTGACACGTGCCAAAGTCCTATGGAAGGGCTTTTATGTTTATAATAAACAACTTAAAATCTTAAATAGATGCCCATCCTTACTAACTCTGCCTACTCTCAAAAGTAACAAAACTCAGCTCATTCTGCCCCGGGTCACAAGCTCGGTTATCCTGAGGCCAGGATTTGCAAATCAGGACCCAGTAGCCAGAGGAAGAGATATGCAAATTAGACACCAGTAGCCAGGGGAGGAGATATGCAAATCATGCCCCAGTGGCCAGGGGAGGGGATATGCAACTCAGGCCTCTGAGCTTCAGGCCCTTTCATCTCCATCAAGCTCCTCCCCTAGGGGCTGCTGGACAGTGTTTTTTCCACACTGGAAGTGACTGAGCTTGCCACAGGGGCACAGAGCTCACCTGACATTACTGGTTCACTCATTACGCATCGCCCTTGGTTTAATTTATGGCCCGATACCTACTTCCTCACTCAAATAAATGATAAGCAGGTCCCATAGGACAGATATGAAGTCAGAAGTTCTCCGGAGCCAACAAGGAGGAAGGGATGGTGCCTGTAGTTGGCACTACCTCAAGGCCTCTGGGCAAATTTTCTGTGGTCACGTGGCTTGGGCTTGGCTTCCTTCCTCTGACCCAGGGAGGCCATGGCTTCCAAATACTGCACACTCTAAGGCAAGGGCCAGGCCAGGTATCTGTTGAGATCCAGAACTGAGGGGCTGCTGGAAGTGCCCTCTGGTTCATTACTGGGTAGGTGGAGTGAGCCAGCCCAGCCTGCTGCACCACTGCCGTCCAGGCCTCCACCATCACTGTCACAAGCTAAACAACTTTCTCAGTCCCCTACTGACAGCATCTGAACATCTTTCCCCTTCAACAAAATAGCTTTTCAAAAATAGAACCATTTTTCTTCAAGGAATTAATTCCTAATAACCCAGTAATGGTTTATCAGGACCATTTAAACACTCAACAAAGTGATCATTTATTAATTTATTTCTATTGACTTATTGGTATATGTGCCTGCTCATGTATGTGGGTGTGGTTGGAGGCCAGAATTAAACCTTTGTTGTTATTCCATGGTACCACCCACCTGTGTTTTGAGACAGGTTTTCCTATCTTGATGTGGGATTCCCCTCTGTATGCTGTGAATATGTTTTATTACCACTGGTTAATAAATAAGCTGCTTTGAGCCTATTGTCGGGCAGAACAGAGCAAGGCGGCAATTCCAAGGAGACTGAGAAGGAGAGAGTAGGCGGAGTCAGGGAGATGCCCTGTAGCCACTGGAGGAGACAGACTCCTGCCCCGGAAACTTGCCTGTAAATCACGAGCCTCGTGGTAAAATATAAAATAGAAATGAGTTAATTTAAGATGTAAGAGCTAGCTAGAAATACACTTAAGCTATTGGCCAAACAGTATTGCAAATAATAATGTTTCGGGTCTGGGCAGCACGGAACAAACAAGAAGCCTCCACCAGTACTACCTGGCCCACTGATTTACTAAGCTGGGCTGTCAGTGAGCTCTGGGGAGTTGTCTGTCTCTGCTTCCCCAGCATGGATCCCAAGTATGTGCCATGCACTTGCTTTTTTTCATATGGGTTCTGAGCTTGAGTACCCAAGCTTGCACAGAAAGCCCTTTACTGACTCAGCCATCTCCCCAACTCTGAATTAGTTCTTGTTGTTTGGGACATCGTTTTACTGTGCATCCCAGGCTAGCTTTGAATTCAAGATCCTCCTGCCTCTGCCTCCTTTGGGCTGGGATTACAGATGCATGCCACCACGCCCATCTGAGCAATTCTTCAATGAATTCATTCAGGCATCTTGCCAGGAATGATGATAAACCCATTGGCTCAGCCTTCTAGCAAGCTTTCCCTCTGCTTGAAGGTCAAGCATCAAAATCCTCCCCTGCTCACCAGATCTGAATTTGCAGTGAACTACAAGCCAATCTGGAAGTTTCCATCACTTCCTAGGACCAGAACAATTCTGAGCATGAAGGCCCTCTCAGCACCTTCCCCTTCTTCAGTCCCACATTCACCCTGGAGCGCTGACGTCAGCAATGTCTAATTCTAGACTCCAGACCCGTGCGCCCCCTCATCTCAAGCCTGCTTTCTGCCCAGATCTGTGCAGTGACTCGGACATCCACTGTGGACTATAAAGTTTCCTCTGCTCATGCCAGATTGAGTCCCTAGAGCGCTGCTCCCCTCGTGGCCCTGCCTGTTCTTGGCATCAGGTGTCATTGCCTTTTACTAGCAGGTTTATTCTGCTGCTTTACCCTTGCGTCACCTTTCTCTGCCCACCACATTTATCTCTGAATCCCTGAAATACTCCCAGAAGGAGACACAGCCAGACACAGCATCTTGCCAACAGCTACCATTTGACTCCTTCCTCTGCCTTTCCTTTCAGCATCCTGGACTGCTAGCACTCATTTTTGCAGAGATACAGAGGGGTGCTGCCCATGACCTGAGACAACTGCCGGGAGGCAATACCAGGATGAAGGCCCTGCCCTGGAGACTCCAGCACCCGCGAGCTCAACCAGCTCCTTTTGCAAACGTCCTCCTACAGGCTAGTTTTGTGTCAGGCAAACAGAAATAGATCCAGATTTGGTGTTTTAAGTGGTTTGATTTTGTCCATCCTTATCCTACTGTACAATTTCCCCAACTGTGCATTTCTTTAGGTTTTTCAGCCCCTGGCTGTCCTGGAACTAGCTCTCGTAGACCAGGCTGGCTTCAGACTCACAGAGATCTGCCTGTCTCTGTCTCCCAGGTGCTGGGATTAAGGCATGTACCAACACCGGGACCAAAACTGCATATCTGCACGATTTTTAAGTAGGCTACCAGAACACGCACAGTCCCGTGTCTGCACGAGGTGGAGAAAGCCTCTGCTCGACACTTAGCAAAAGCATTTGAAAAGTACAAAGATTTACAAAATAGAGATGTCTCTTGGTTGGAGAGACGTCTAGCAGAATGACCTGTCTTAGACATGTGTGCATGGGGGAGGTGGGGGGTCTGCATGGACAGAGTCTTCGATCCTACTACCCCACCTCCTCACTAGCCAGACCACAGAGCCCACGACGACTCCCATTATGAATAGGACATGGCTTTGGAACGGACTGGCCAGTGTGCCCCGATTGAGGATGGGAAGATCCCGCCTACTGAATCCCTCAGGGGAGCAAGCATGCTGAACACCTGTAAAACGGAGAGACCTGGGCTCCGTGCTGTGGGAGATATTTCATTCAACTAATGTGACAGTTTGGAGAGGTCCCTAAATACATCATCATGACATACTAGATAAGCATGCTGAACAAATGCCACCACACACATACGCTGCAAACGTGGTTTTAAGGGAACACGGAACACCCGCAGGTTCCCCTCACCCCTACAGTTACTGGTGTCCGCTGGAGCTCTATTTTTGATCTACTTGGCTTCTGGATAAACTACCCAGTCAGTAACAACAGTTTAATTCTGGCCAAGGTAAGTCTCTTGGAAATCAGCCATGTATTGGGGATATAACACACAGGAACGTTTTGTGTGAGCTGAACAGTAAAGTTAAGATTTAAATGTGTATTTCAGACTTTAAAAAGTTACGGAGATCAATGGTTTGGCAGCTGGCTGAAAAGATTCTACGCTTTAAAAATCTGGAGGCTGCATCTGTTCGCAGTTTTGAGTTTCTACCATGGACTGCCAGTTTGGTGTTGGCAAGCTGTCTTCAGTTAATGTCCCAGAAAACACTTATTTCAAGATTTGTAGAAGGAGAGCCAAATCTCCTGGGATTCATACATGTGAAATGCCATCATTATTTTTGCCTTTTGTGCATCTTCCGTATCCAGGGTTAATAAGCAATGCGTCTTAAAGATGTTCTAAAGAGGAGCCTGACTTCAGAATCTTTAAGGGAATTTTAATCTTGCATACCCTAATGAACAATATCATGAAGATATTTAAAGCCAGCCTGGAGAGGTGGCTATGTAGGTGGAGGTCTGAGTCTGATCCCCAGAACCCATGAAAAAAAATGACTCTATAAACCTGTGATCTGACCTTCACATATGTGTGCATGCCTGCGCGCGCGCACACACACACACACATCCATCAATAAAAATATTTGGATGTATCACAATGTATATGACAATCCCCTTCTCCAATCTGTAGACTCTTGTCTTCTATAGAAACATGTGACTCGAGGAGCCCTTCTCGACAAGGTCTGTGTAGTCCCCACCATCCCCTCCCCCACAGCCAGCCCTCTGTGCAATCCCATCCCTACAGTCTTCAAAGGTCAGTAGAGCATCCTTCCCGGTGAAGCTTTGGAAAAGGACCCTCTTTGTGGCCCACGGTGGCACACACAGCAGGCCCAGAGTTTCCATGGCTCCCTGATGTCTGTCATTGTCAGCCTTTGTGTTTCTCCAGCATCTGGAAGGGCTGGGCCACTCAACTATCTGTTGGGGGGACAAACAACTGAATGATCCCTAAGCCAAACCGATGACAGGCGCAGCTCATTCTTCAAATCTAAACAATGAGTAAAGAGTACTGACATTGTATAGTGAGGTATCGATTTCATTTGAAACCGGAAAAAAAAAAATGATTAAAAGCCTGATACTCAACACTTCTGCCACATCTTAAGTTTCCAGTTTACGAATCATCGACTGTAAGCTATACAGACATGGGAATCGTGATCATACTACCGTCTGCCGACTTTGAACCCAGGGGAGCATCGTCCTGTACAGGCACCCGGTGCTCAAAGCCGGCAGGAAGCTCCGCTGCCTTCCTTGGGTAAGAAAGGGAAACCCTGGCAGAGCTAGGCGACATGTAGGTAGGTAGGCAAGGACCTGCCGTTACTGAACACCCCAGGAGGAGTGAAACAGAGAAACAGGCTCACAGGCATGCACTGACTGGGACTGCCAGCGCTCCGATGTTCACGGCTCTCAGCTCTTAACACCGTTGCTGCAGAGCGGCAGGCGCGGATAGTTAGAGGCGTAGGAACTTCCATGGATCTTACCTGTGCTGAGGTTGGGAGTCCATTCTCAGGACAGAATGGACATTATATGCCTTTTGCTTCCTTTTGAGCCTCTGGTTTGGAGATGGGTATTTTGAGTCACGGGGTTGGTGTGTGGGACCTGTCTGCCAAAGGAAGACTATTCTAGAACTACTTCAGGTTGTCCTGGTAGAGTGCTCTTGATTTCTGCTACCAAAATCCTCTGCTGGTGAGACAAAGCACCAGCCATACCATTGACAACACGGGCTAGACCCACAACTTGGGGAGGCCCCAAACAGGTGATGAGGACCGACTGTTACGGCATGTATGCTTTGGCTATCTGTAAAAACGGGTTTCCTTTTCTTCTCATTTTTGTGAAACATTAAAGCATCTGGAATATGGGAAATAGGCCCGAGTGTAATGGTGATCTAAAGCAGGAGACACAGAACCTGACACATGACACAGAACCTTGACAGTTACTATCAACTTGAAAGGACTACAATCACCTACGAGGCAAGCATCTGTCTTGATTAGGTTGCCCTTAAATGAATGATACCATTCTCCTGGCTTAGGCCTTGATGCCGTATGATGGCTGCCTCAAGCTCTGGCCTCCATGGCTTCCTGCCATCATGATGGACTTTCCTTGGAACTGTAGCCAAAATAAAGCCTCTCTTCCTTCAGTTGCCTTGCTCAGGTGTTTGGTTTCAGTGATGGAGAAAGTAATGGATATGCCCAACTTTCAATGTGCTTTACACTCCCTCCTATTACCTCTGAACCCGAAATGCGGATGCGGTGTCTGAAACAGAAGAAAGCTCTGTATCCAGACCTTTGGCCACTGGGAAAGAGATGAAATGATACGTTACTACCTAGACAAAGAGGGCTCGCGATAAATGGTGTCAACTGGGACAAAGGCAGGATGGCAAGAAGCTGCCGACCTTGGCTCCCTCCTCTAACAGACTATAAAGCTGATAATGCCAGTGCTATTAAATATACCTATACCCTCTGCCCCATGCACACGCCAAATGCTTACCAGTCTTTGTTTGGTGGCTCGCTCAGACCCTCGGCAACTGTTCCCAAGGCCCTCCTCAGTCACACCGGGTGGCGAGAGGCCATCTCTTCCCTGTTATCCTATCTCCTCCCGTGCACACCTCATGGTCTGCCACTCACTGGCACCTGCAGCTGCACTTGCTCCACTGGCTCTGGTTCTACATTCTAGAAGAAACATGCAAATCCTTCCTCTTATGGGGAGACCTCCCACCACAAACACAGATACCACCACACTGCCAGAGTTTTCCTTTACACAACCAACTGGGTTTTCTGGTAAAGCAAGAGGTACATGAGCAAGTGTTCACTAATAGATCCATAAGCACAGGCACCTAAACCTCAAGGTCTATCTATAAACAATACTTACAGATGACGACCACTTTAGCTGAGAATAATGGTTATCTTAAATAGAATTTCCTTGGGGAAATAGAATAAGTGTGTAGACCTGTCCACACAAGTGTCTTTTTATAAATGTCCCAGTGTTAAAGGACTGTTCAATAATACGATGGCTTCTAATAACTGGCTTCCTGGTGTCAGGCAATGAACTTTGGAAAGAGGTAGGAATATAGCAGACTCATTTCCATTCTTGCAGAACCATCAAGTCCAGCACATACACAATGCCTTCTGTTTGTTCCTTAGAAGGGTATAACACACACACACACACACAGAGAGAGAGAGAGAGAGAGAGAGAGAGAGAGAGAGAGAGAGAGAGAGAGAAGAGAGAGAGAGAGAGAGAGAGAGAGAGAGAGAGAGACAAAGAGAGAGAGAGAGGGAGAGAGAGAGAGAGAGAGGGAGAGAGAGAGAGAGAGAGAGAGAGAGGGTGTGGCAAAATGAAAAATGGCACAGCTACCTAAACGACTGTGTCTAGCTCTCTGTGAAAATCCAAGTGGGCAAAGACTGTTCCAGTCTCGTAAGCTGAAGAGCTGAGTGGCCTTGTCAAGAAAACTAGCTATTGTAGACTTCTTTTTTCTAGGCAAAAAACACACACAAACAAAAAACAAAACAATCCTTTTCCTTCAATAGGTAAACTAAACGTTTCCCTACTGCCCATTCATCTCTCCTGGATCTCCCATGACTGCCACCAGAGATAAAGACCTGTAGTGGTGGGAGCGGCAGGCTGCATTCCCGCCCAGCTCCAGCCGCCTGGCTAGCTTATGCCCCGAAATAACAACACACAAACTGTATTCATTTAAACACTGCCTGGCCCATTAGTTTCAACCTCTTATTAGCTAACTCTCACATTTTGCTTAACCCATTTCTAATGATCTGTGTAGCACCATGAGTGGTGTCTTACCAGGAAAGATTCAGCATGTCTGACCTGGTGGCTGGCTTCATGGTGACTGACCCAGAGAGGAGAGGCACGGCAATTGCCCGAGGCATCTGCCTCACTCCCAGCATCCTGTTTTGTCTACTCCACCCACCTATATTCTAACCTATCAGGTCAAGCAGTTTCTTTATTAATTAACCAATGAAATCATCAGATAGATAGAAGACACACGTACATCAAAGACCCTTACGTCTACCAGCACCACTGTGACCCTGAATGCTCTCAAGTTAGGGCAAGAGCTGCAGAGAGCCATGGAAACACATGGTGGAAGGGCTGCAGGGGAGCTATGCTCACCACCCACAGGATCCTTCAGAAGACATCTAAATGAGGTAACTGTCACCAGTTCTCAGAGCACTGCTAGGATTTGATGCGCACTAGCTCACGACACCACGAGGAGTCCTAAGAGGAACGCTCAGCTACTGGCCTTCTTGCATGACCGCGGGAGGCCATATTGAGATGAAGGCATGGTACTACCTGTTTCATATCAAATGACTTTAAATTTTAGTCTCAGAAAAAGAAACAGATTTGCCACTGTTTTTAACCAACAACAAAAGTCAACTTTCTTAATTACGTTGGGAGAATTTCAGTGTTTTCAAATGGAAGAGACAATTAAGCAGAATGCAGTTTGGAAAAACAGTTGGTGCTGAGGGAGAAAAGCAAATTGTACTTCTTATTCACCAGCACCAGGAAGTGAAGCCACAGCCACAGCCACGATCCTCAGGTTGATAAAATTAGAAAAAGTAGTTCCTTGTAAATCAACGAGAAACAAAAACAAACCAGGCTCCAGAGTGTCAAAGGAACCCTGACTGAGTTCAGTCATAAAAACTAACTTGGGGTCTGTGAAGATGGCTGGCTCCGTGGGGATCCAGGCCCTAGACTGGATTCCCTATGTAAAAACCTGGCATGGTGGTGCTTGAGTCTCTATCCAGGGTGCTGAGGTGGGGGCGGGAGGGGAAGAGCAGTCCCCAGAGGCTTGCCCTCCAGCCAACCTGGTCAAATGGAGCTGCAAGTGCAGTGAGAGACCCCACCTCCAAAACAAAACAAAGTAAGGTGGAGACGTGGGGGAATAGTCCAGTGTCAGTGTTGGCCTCCACACACTCCCACGGGCAAGTGTAAGCACACACACAACTACCTGACGTGGAACGGAACGGGTAAGCTGTCTACCCACAAACGTGGAATCCCAATTACCTGCAATCTGGAGAAATGGAGCAGTGTGCACAGACTTTCAGAACCACAACTACACTTGAAATATAAAGCCAGGTGGTGGGGCACCCCTTAATCCCAGCCCTCAGGAGGCAGAGGCAGGCGATCTCTGAGTTTGAAGTCAGCCTGGTCTACAGAGTGTGTTCAGATAGTTACATATCTCCAATTCGATCTAATTATTCAGAGGGCTCCAGCAGAGGCCGGTGGGTTGACCTTCTTCCTAATCCGCCAGGCGTTTTGTAACGGCAGGCTCATTTTAAGCAATGCGAGTGTCCAAATCATTTTCATCGCTGCACCATTTTCACCATGGTGGCCCTGTTCTCTTTCGGGTCCTGCACACAGATACTGAATACAGAAGTGCACAGGAGCACTTAAAGGCAAACAGCGACTGGAAGGGGAAGCACTTGCTAGGCAGCAAAACTTCAAGAGCATTCCCCCATATAATTACTCTTTCTTATTAACTGGGCAAGAGTCCCAAATTAGAATCCTCAAGACTTAAAAACAACAAAAACAAACAAACAACAGGAAACTAAAATATGTAAGAATAAAAATGTTATAATGAGATTATTTTTTGCTAGTTATTATTGTTTGCTAGTTAGTTACTATTTTTAAAATGGGCAAAAAAAGACAATAAAACACTTAAAACTCTTCCTCTATTAAAAAAAAGATAAAAATATTGAGCAGGAGCTGGGGATGTAGCTCAGTTTGTAGAGTTATTGCTTAGAAGGCATGAAACCTCATGTCCATGAAACCCAACACCGCATAAACGAGGCAGAACATGGCAGAGGATACCCATAATTCCAACACTGAGAGGAAGAGACAGACAGATCAGGAAATCAGGGCTACCCTCAGCTATACTTCACATCTGAGGACAGCCTGGGCTACATGATCCTGTCTCAACAAAACACAGAACTGAGTAGGAACATGCTTTTCCAACATGACTTCCTATGTATAGTTCACTCTGGAACATGCTTTCCCAACATGACTTCCTATGGATAGCCCACTCTGGAACATGCTTTCCCAACATGACTTCCTATGGATAGCCCACTCTGGAACATGCTTTCCCAACATTATTTCCTATATATAGCCCACTCTGGGAACATGACTTCCAATGTATAGCCCACTCTTCAGCCACTTTCTCCCCTATACATATAACTCTTTCCTCAGGAGAATTCTAGAAAATCCATCACATCTCAGAATTGTTATTTTTTAAATACCTATTTTAATGATAAAAGTGGAATGTTTCTTCCTTATTGGAAAGAACATCATATTGGAATGAGAAAAAGTTACCACGATAAATTTACCTCCAAGTTTCGTTATTTCATCATTGGACAAAGGACGAAAAGTCTATGTGGCAGAGGAGGGCTACTAACTGACGGGGCATGTGTGGCACGTAGTGGCGGCATGCAGAAGTCAGACTGAGCGCAATGAGGAGAAAATATTCACTAACAGGAAGTTCTGGCTTGGGAAGAATTTGTCCCTGTTATTCTGTATAAAACTACCTAGAGAATTATAATGTATTTGGGGGAAAAACAGAATGGGAAAGTTGGATAAACTATACTTATACACCATATGTATATACAATGAACACAAAGTGAGCGTGCGGTGCCTCGCACGACTACAGCAACAACCTCTACAGGCGCTCAGCTTCACAGGTGCACACGAACAGGTGAAGGAAAACATACATGCATTTAAGATAAATATTTTACAACTGGTTGTGCTAATTGTTTCTAAAAGTGCCGTCTATCTTGGTTGACTGAAATGCTCTAGAATGTAAATGTTCCTGTTCCAGGGCCACTAACGACAAAGGGGATCTGTGGGATGAGATGGGGGACAGCGTTTCTCTGCAGTGACGTAAGGGACACGAACCGCTCAATCCCTTGACCTCAGTGCGGCAAATTCGCGGAGACACAGTCCTGCCCTGGCATGCGGGGCTCCAGACAAACGGCTCCGTGGTGGAGAATACTGACTGCCCTCCCAGAGGACTGGGGTTCGATCCCCAGCACCCACATAGCAGCTGACAGCCCTATACATGTAACTCTAGCTCCAGGGTATCCAGTGCTCTCTTCTGGCCTCCATGGACACCGAGCACATGTGTGTGCAGACATACACTCAGGCAAAATACTCGCATACATTAAGAAAATACAGAAATAAAGAAAATTAGTGCATGGGATCAATAACCAAACTAGAATGTTGGCCCCATAGTTCCTTGGCCGACAAGGGATGAGCTACTCCCATCATCGTCCTGGCTATAGGCTTCTGTTATTGTTTACATCGTTCCATGTAGGAATGCATGACTTCTGTAACGATGGCATCAAATGTGTAAGTTTTTTTTAACTAGATCTCACAATTTGAATAACTGAGATGGATGGCCATTTTTGTTATACTGTGAACTTATAGTAGACCAAGTGTCGGGGTATTTGCGTATCTGTCACCCAAATGCTAACAAAGGCACTTAGCAAGATAGGCCCCTGCCACCATTCACTTGCTTGATTTCTCATTTAAAAGACACTGAGTATAAATGTCTTCCACTGAAAACTTCCAAAGGATGTGGTTTATATTTAAATTGGCTACTGAAACCCGATGCCAGATTTTGAAAGCAATTCCCCAACTGTCATGTGCAGCTGTCAAGTATGGCTCAAAAGAACGGACAAGATGACAAAGGCAAAGTCTTGCTCCTTAGGATGCAGAGCACACAGGGCTCTGGGGAGCCGGGGTCCTGTCTGGACAGAAGTGAGCCCACACAGAGGCGAGCCTTAGTACAGCTGAGGTTTTATGTTCTCCTCACTAAAATCTCTACAGTTCAACAAGCCACGCCCTCAGTGCCAGCCTTAGGGGAACTGAAGAATCCCCCACTGTAGAAGAAGTCATGCCGCTCTCAGAAAGGAGCAAGATGTCTAAGTTTGTCAAACTTAACTGGGCTTGGGTGAAAACAGCAGACTGCCACCCTTTCAAAGTACCTGCCACCAGGAACTTTGGCAAAAGTGATGTATGTCAGAGAACTAGAAGCTGACAGAAATACTTTTAAATACAAATGAGTTGATAAAATACTTTTCAACAATGGATTTCTATTTTCAAGTATTTATGTGATCAGCAGATAAATACAGTCCAGACGCAGGCAGAATTCTTCATCTTCTCCCAGACTTAACATGAGTCCACAGAACTCAGGCTGAGATATAGAAAGGTGGAAGGGACCTACATGTCTCAGAAGGGATCAAACTGTACAGCATTTTAATGAGCAAGAAAAAGTGTTCGCAGGCTTGGGAGGTGGCTCAACTGATAAAAAGCTCTCGTCACATAAACCTGAAGCCTAGAGTTTAACTCCTTGAATCCACATAAAGGGACAGTGGTGCTCACTTGTAAACCCAGCACCACTACAGCAAGACAGGAGGTGTGGACAGGGTAACTCCCAGGCCACAGTCTGGAGTGTGCAGTGCCGTGAGCAGCAGAAACAGAGAGACCCTGCCTAACAGGTGGAAGGAGAGAACCAGTCCCAAAATACGCTTCATGGCATGTATGTGCCATACTTACACATAACCACAAACATGGATGGACACACACACACACACACACACACACACACACACTAAAAGTTTTAAAAACTGCCAACAAAGTGAGTCTACTTGGAGTCTAAAAAAAACCTGACAAGCATATAAACTTACAATGATTGGTTATGAGGAAAAATTTCTATCACTGATGGTGAGGGAAAATAAGACAATGCATGGAGCTGGAGAGCTGGCTCAGTGGTGGAAAGGACTGGCTGCTCTTGCAGAGCCTGGGTTCAATTACCAACACCCACATGGCAGCTCACAACTCCCTGTAGCTCCAGTTCCGGGGGAACCAATGCCCTCTTTTAGCATCTGCAGGCACTGCACACACTTGCACACACATGTGCTGCACAGGCATGCAGGCAGGCAAAACAATTTCTTAAAATATCAAATAATTTTCTAAAGATTTTAAGAAAATAAGACCATCTAGCAAGTTCTGTCATGTCAACTACAAGCCATTTTGATCCAAATCCTGTAGTGCGGACTTAGGAACAGGGCACGTTGTCAGGATGAGGCCCCTTTGCTTGATCCTGATCAAACCAGCTGTGCAAAGTAAGGGGACCCACGCTGCTGTGATGAGTTATCGCGTCCATTCTCCCAGGGCTGTTATGAAAAGAAAGTTACACAAAGAACCTAGCACAGCAGGGGCTCAGCACACAGCAACTATCAGTTCTGCTCTTCAATAACACTAGCAAACACAATCCAGGGGGCGCTGGAAGGATAGCCCAGTGTTTTCGAATACCAGCTGTCCTTGTGGAGGACCTGGGTTCGATCCCCAGCACCTACATGGCTGTTCACAGCCATCTGTAACTCCAGTTCCAAGGGAATCCAACAACACCCTCTTCTAGATTCTGCAGGCACTTAGTGCATGTAATACACAGACACACATGAAGGCAAAACACCTGTACATATAAAATTAAAATTGAAAAATAAAAAGCACAACTCAAGCATGGCTCAGTGGGCAGAAGTACTTGCCAAGTAATCCTGAGTATTAGAGTTTGAATCCCTAGCACCTATGTAAAGGTGGGGTGGCTACCCTGTAGTCTCAATGCTGGAAGAAGTGGAGACAGGAGATTCCAGAGCATGATGGTTAGCCAGACTAGCTAAAGTGGAGCCCTCTGGCCTCCCCCTTCAGTGGCGAGTCACTGAAGAAGATAAGCAATGTCAGCTGCTAGTCTGTGAGTGTGAACACGTACACACACACAAACACACTGGTCCTGACTCTAGGTTTCCCATGAGAAATGTAAAATAGCGGCTGCCTAGTTATGTGTGAATTTCAATCATTCTTATATTAAAATTTATTATTTTACCTGAAATTTAATCTAACAGGGGGTCCATTTGTTGTTTTTACAAACCTGGAGACCCCATCTCTAAGACTCTTGCCTGAATACTACTCCTAACAGAACCTGAGGAAAAAAGACTTTTTGTTATTTTTCAGATTGTGTGTATGTACGCACGGCTCATAATGTAGCCCAGGCCAGCCTTGAACTAGAGGCGATCTCCCTACCTCAGCACTGCAAATGCTGGGCTGCAGACATGAGCTACTTGCCAGCAGGAGACACAACACTGTGTCTTCATCTCAGTTAAGCTGCCTCTAACTCTGAGGGGTTTTCATTCTGTGTTGGTAGCAGACACCTGCTCTAAGTGGTTGGAGTCTTCATTGCTTCTTTCAGGGGAGGACACCATGTGGAGCAGCCCTGTCTCACAGCTGTGGCTGACCTCAGTCCCCTGCCTCTCTTCCCACTTTCAGGACCCAGGCACCTCACCACACCAGGAGGATCTGCAAAGCTTCACTCTGCATTATGACACAAAGCACAGCTAGCAGGCCCTTCAGTGTCTCCTCTCCTTCCCAAGTTCGCAAAGCCAAGTTCCTACCCAGGGACTAGACGATCTTTAGACCTCTAATTGTATCCATAACACACAAAGTTGCTAAGTCCCAAGACGAATTCGTTCAAGAATCTTAGACAGTATGTGGCCCTAGTCCCAATCTCAGCCTGGTGCTCTGTGCTTACCGACACATAAAGAAGTGACTGGTACCACCCAGTCCCCCAGTTGTTACTGGAAGGTTCCATTCTTGGTGTGTGTGTGTGTGTGTATGTGTGTGTGTGTGTGTTTGGTGGGAGTGTCCACATATGACTCATTTAAAAACTCAAGTACTGACACAGTGTATTCTCTCAGGGAATGGGTTAATGGACAGGATTTTTCACACCTAGTCTTAGAAATATCAGGCTCTCCAGTTAATGGAGAAGGCACTGCACTTTGTGGACTTCTGCCTACTCTAGGGAATCTGAACCATCCCTAGAGAAATCCTCCTAGTTCGTGCACCTGACAACAGACTGTAGCGAGTTAGATGTGCCGTGCCTCGGGACAACTGGTTTACCTCACCTACCTAGAGGCAAAGCTAATACAAATTAGAGGATGGAATTTAAATGTCCATCAAGGCCATAAAATTTACAACCAGTCCCACTTTTCAAGACCAAATCTAGACTACAAAAATGTGATGGCTTAGAAGATCAGAGAACTTGCACCAAGCCTGACAATGTGAGTCATCTTCGGGATCCGCCTAAGAGGAAAGGAACGACTCCCCCAAGCTACCCTTTAATCTCCACGTGCATGTGTGCACCCTCACACCAATAAATGCAATTAAGATATTTAAAAAGGAATCTCCAAATCCTTCTGTATCAGACAGATATCAGTTTCCCTCACCTAGAACTGGTCGACGGGAACTTTGAACAAAGAGACTATGGTGGCCTGATTTCTGCTTTATACAAATGGACAGATCACTACTCTGAATTCTTGAGTTGATCACCAGTGCCTTATAATCAGTGAGACAGATTTCTAATATGAAAAAATATACCAGCAAATTGAAATGTTACAGCAAAATCTTACAAAAAAAGTTTCACGTCTTCCACTGAAGTCAACACCCTTGAACACAAAGTAAATGCATGCAGTACATTGGCACAGCTCACTAAGAGGAGAGGTTGCAGGTGATTGATTACTCCAGAAGACAGCACTGGATACCAGAGGGAAGTTCACTGAATAAGCACAGAAACAACTTCAAAGAAAAGAAAATGAGTAATTAATGGTCATAGACTTACCTGGTTCCTTGATATGGAACCAGAAAAAGACATGGGTTAATTAGGAAGATCACAAAATAAGCTCTTAGATCCACGAAATGTAAGAACTGAGCTATTACACTCTGCTCAGCATTTCCTTAGAAAGTTGACGGCGGCAGCAGCCTGAGTGTTGACTGCATCCTAGAGCATCATTCTACAGGCTTCCCAGGGGCTGCCTTGGCGGCTGCATCCCACACCAGGAGGCAGGTACTCTCCAATTGAGGCAGAGAGAGGGAGAGAGGGAGAGAGGGGGAGAGGGGGAGAGGGGGAGAGGGGAGAGGGGAGAGGGGAGAGGGGAGAGAGAGAGAGAGAGAGAGAGAGAGAGAGAGAGAGAGAGAGAGAGAGAGACAGACAGACAGACAGACAGACTGAGACTACAGGGCATCAGAATGGGGTGACAGGCCAGGTCATTTGCCACCAAGATGAGGATGGTGGCACTGACGGGATCTGAAAGCATCAGTGTGTCCCGCACCACTGCCTGCAGTGGCGTGTGCTAACTCCCAGCAGCTTGCTGCTCCATAGTTCCTTCTTACCTAGGTCACACAAGCTAGTTTGGGACTTAAACAGCTTGGCTATCCGTGGAGGGGCCCATGGCAATTTTATTCAGACCAGAATTGTGCTTTGTTCTTAAACAGTCTTGTTATCGGCAAACACAGCCAACCTTAGAGGAAGGGAGTGTCCAGCAGACACTCAGAGGGTAACACGGACAGGACAGCCGAGTAAGAAGCACGTGGCTACGTGGAAGTTACCCGTTATTCACAACTAAGCATGCATGCCTATGTGACCAGCTAACTTGCCCAGGTATAATTACAGGCGGATGTCAGAGCTTTTATGGGGATATGATCCCCTGATGTGGACACACAGCAAATGAGTCTCTGGAACACCAACAGAAAAGGCCTGTACTGGAGTGGGAAGGTAAGCCCTCAGAAATGTCAGTGATAACTACTGATCTGAAGTGACCATGACAGCACTGGTCGCCTTCAACAGGGGCACAGTGACCTCTACTGGTAGAATCACAGAAAGCTGACATGATTCTTTAAACACGCCAGATGAAGTAGGCCACACACATGCTAGCACAGAACAGAAAGAACGGTACAGCATTTCAGCTCAGAATTTAATCCTGCTGGCAAGACGCAACAGTGCTATAGTTATCGATGCAGCTATGAACGTATCTTTGAAGCAGCTCCCGCAGAACCGGTTTCCACAGGCACCAACCACAGGATGAAAGACTACATCAAAATGTGTCCAAACATGCCACTGCCGAGTCTTAAGTGGCCCACCATCCCGGGACACTTGTTTTCCTGCTTCCAAAGCCACAGTGAAAGCCTCGGCTTTCTCTCTGAATTCCAAACAGTTGTCAGAAATAAACTGTAGACACTTTAAGTTTATAGTAACTTTGGCTAATTAAAGTTTATCTTGACCTGAAAAAAAGAAAAAGACCAAAGGCCCCAAACCCCACTGCATAACCCACTGGGACACGTGTGTACACATGATGAGGATGCAGTGGGCGAGTCCAGAGCACAGGTTTACAAGAACCAGTGAGGGCATCTATAAACCTATAAACCTTAGAGGCGGAAACAGTGTCCCGATAACTTCACTTTCAGAGCGGCCCACTGCAGAGAAGGAAGCAGCAAAGCATTCGGAACGACCCTTTCAATCATATTAAAGGTCCATCCTGAAACCGGGGAAATGACAACTTTAATCCTGCGCGTGCATGCGTGTGTGTGTGTGTGTGTGTGTGTGTGTGTGTGTGCATGTGTGTTTCAAATCACACATAATAAAAGTAACTGCAGAGAGGTGAGCTGGGTCGATATTTGGGAAGAGACAAAGCTTGGGCTGGAGTGAAGGCTCGGGCGGTAGAGGTGAGGCTCACTACCGGAGTCTAAGAAAAGACAGGCGGCTTAGGTGCAGAGCTCACTTAGAGAGGCAGAAGTGGGGAAATGAAGGCTTCCTCTCTTAACTATGTGAATACATCATCTTGCCATGGTTTGTATTTGCTCACATGCTGGTACCTGCAGCTGTGGATACAAGACACGGCCAGGGACACAAGGGCGAAGGGAACACCATCGCTGCCCCAAGGACCCAGCAGTAGGCAGCAGGACTATTATATAAAGAATTATGAGCACACGGTTTAAACAACTCCTCCTAAAACACAAAGTTGGTTTTTTTTACTCAAGAATGATGTAAAATGTATCAGTTCCCTCCCTCCCTTCAGGCAACACCACCTGCACTCAAAGTTCCCTGCTGCCGAGGGCCTGTGTGCCACGCCTCTTAGACCAGTGGTTCTTAACCTGTGGGTCGCGACCCAAAGGGTTGAACGGCTCTTTTATGGCAGTTGCCTAAGACTATTGGAAAATACAGATATTTACATTAGGATTCATAACAGTAGCAAAATTACAGTTATGGGGTAGCAAGGAAAATAACGTTATGGTTGGGGTCACTACAACATGAGGAACTGTATTAAAGGGTCCCAGCATCAGGAAGGTGGACGAGACAGGAAATTAGGAACACGAACAATTATGACTTAGTTATGGCTAGCTAGCCAATGCCATCAGGATGTGTCTGGGATGGAGGCAGGACAGAAAGGCCGGGAACTAGAGGAACAAGTGAGAAATGGAAGGGTCCCTTGCTGCAGTGGGTCTAGTTTACATTGCTTGATGGCTCAGAGCACCCAGGAAGTCAACACAGCCCAACAAGCCACAGTAAAGGTCAGCTGCATGGAGGCCACACTCCACCGAGGGCTGGAGACGTCTCAAGTTCAGAGTATTGAAGCAGTTAATGGGGGGTACGGATGTAGGTCAGGTGGTGAGAACACTGGGGGGTGACTCGAGCATCATATAAGACCAGGGAGGTGGCTGACACCAGTAATGCCGGCACCAGGGTGGAAAGGCAGAGGGTTCACAAGTTCAAGACCATTTTCAGTTATCCGTCTCGATCAAGGGCAGGCTTTCCGCAGGGGAAGGTGAGGTGAACAGGAGGGACTGACTGCTGGGCCTCCCTGCCTCTTACTCTCCTCCCCGCCCACAAGACAGGGCCTTCCTTACAGATGGCTGACTGACACCAGACAGCATAAGAGCAACTCTACAAAGTCAACGCCAACCTTCGGAAAGAGTTCAGAGCTTTAAACACTGTGAGCTCTCAGTGAAGAACTACCATGTAAATACCGAAACCTTCACGGTACTGTGAAAGACCACATCCAGAAATACGGTAACATCATTTAACCTAGATACAAGGGAGAGAAAAACAGGAAATGACTAAAATAACCCGCAGGACGTTTTGTTAATGGAATTATGGTCAACCAGGGAGCGGGATATAAAGGGAGCCTCACAAAGTGATCACAAGCTTGGCGTGGAGCAGGAGCATCCAGGCACATCGGTGCCATCAGTAACAGCAGTGCCCCTGAGGCTGGCCGGCTGATTATTAATTCATACCTTATGGTACAGCTTGAATTATATACAGCTAATATCTAGTAAGACAGATAGCAAGGTCATTAAATAAAAATACCATTCTGAGGACTACAGAGATAGTTCAGTGCATAAGATGGCTTGCTCTACAAGCTCAAATCCCAAGCACCCACATTAAAAAGTAAAAATCAAATTAAAGAAACAAAAAAAAAAAAACCCAAAAAACCTTGGCTACACATGCCTATGACTCCAGGATTATAGAGATAGTGGGATCCATAAAGCTTGCTGGCTAGAGACCCCGTCTCAAAGCAGTAAGGTGAGAGCCGTAGAAAAAGACCTCTGATGAACCACTGTGGCTTCCAGGTGCACACACAGTCATAGCATGTACACACACACACTCACGGCACATATACACACACTCATGGCATGTACGCGCACTCACGGCATGTACACGCACTCACGGCATGTACACGCACACTCACGGCATGTACACGCACACTCACGGCATGTACACACACACTCACGGCACATATACACACACTCATGGCATGTACACGCACACACTCATGGCATGTACACACACTCACGGTATGTACACGCACACTCACGGCATGTACACACACTCACGGCACATATACACACACTCATGGCATGTACACGCACACTCACGGCATGTACACGCACACACTCATAGGCATGCACTTTACCAAACAAACCAGGGGGCGGGGCACACCCTTCTGAGTGACTAAAGGAAAGGAAGAACGAGTATGAAGAAAAGCATCACCAGGTCAGTGTAAGAGGTTTTTGTTGTTGTTTTTTGTTTTGTTTTTAAAGAAAAACACACAGGCTGGGTGTCCAACCTTCCCTGTTTCTGGCTGGGTGAATCTGAAAGGATCAATCTGGAAGAAGAGGTAAAGACAGAAGCGGTGATGCTAGAATTCTGCAGAAGAAATACAGCCTTCACCACGGTCACAGGGGTGGGAGTGGCAGGAATTCCAGAGATTTTCTTCTCCTAACTGTCACGATTTGTTACTCTTTCTCTTTATCCCAAACACCCTTCTGATCACACTCGAGGATCAGCTCGGGGGAAATGGCTTTGTCCCTTTTTTCTTTTTCTTTTGAGACAGGGTTTCTCTGAGCAGCCTTGCTGTCCTGGAACTCACTCTGTAGACCAGGTTGGCCTAGAACTCACAGAGATCCACCTGCCTCTGCCTCCCTAGTACTGGTGGATACTGTCTATATTGCCTCCTGAACGTTAAAGCCAACTGGCCACTCTAGACGTGAGGGGCCATGCCTTAAGAAAGTGTATCCAGCTAATGTTTTCAGGTAACAGCCATATTTAATGGAGACAGTTTTATTTCTGTGTTTTACATGAGAGCCTCCAGCTGCTCTACTTTAACATCAGCACGAGCAACCCGCACCAGATTAAAAAGCTCAACAAATTCTACAACTTCTAGAAAACTTATAACTGAAAGCTAATTTTTACTAAGGCTACTGACTTTTCTTCTTCCTTAGTGCAAAACTTGCAGAGGCCAGAAGAGGGCGCTCACTTGTGTTCAACCTTAGGTTCTGCTGTCCTATATTCTAACACACACACACACACATACACACACACACACACACACACACACACACACACACACACACACATCCCATATATCCCTCCAAGTCTAAGTCCTTCAAGGATACAGCATTGGCAAACTTTCCTAGTATGTCCACCCCCACCCAGACTCTCAGAATGCCCATATAACAGAAAAACAGCCAGATAAATAACTCTCATAATTGTAGCTACCAGCAAATCCCAAACCAAGAAGTAATTACTATTACGTAAATACTTGTGACTTTAATACTGTGTAAATATGCAAGTATAAATTATTATGCAAATACCAGCGTGACTGCCACACCTCATTACGTCTTTGTCGTCCATTACCAATCACTAAGCCTTTAAAGCAGAAGTCACCTCTTCCTGCCACCACCTTTGATGGCATTCTTCAGAGCCCCCTTTACCAATCCCCAGGGGCAGCTGGGGCACTTTGCACACGCACAGACTCCTACACGGCCTACAGTTCCCAGACAAGCAGCAGTAGCTGCTCTGCCCTCGGATATGAATGTCAGAGATTGTGTTTTGCAGTTTTATTTCCATGGGGCCCTGTTCAGTTCCTGGGGGGCAGGAACGTTAGATAGAGGCTGTGTGAATATTTATCTTTAAAACCAGAGACAACCTGAGAACACAGACAAAACCTGTCTTCGCTGGGGAGATTCCTGACTCTGGTGAGACTTGGTAGTAGCTGTTTTCCTAAGCTGCTGGGGCCAGAGCAATGGGCCAGTGGATAAGGACATCTACTGCCAAGTTTGAGGATCCAAATTCCATCCCGGGAACTCTAGGGTGGAAGGTGAGAACTGACCCCTGAAAGCTGTCCTCTGACCTCGACACGCATGGGGCGGGGGCATGCATGCACCTGAACACAAAGAATAAATTTTAAAATGTGGTAAAATTCACCTGACATAAGTTTTGCCATCTTAGTGGTATTTTTATGTTTTAGGAAAACTGAAAACATTACTGCAATACTGAGATGCGGGGCCCTTCCCTGGGCGGGAAGGGAGAAGACCTGCAAGAGCTAAACCTGAGTTTGGAAACCCGCGCTTCTCCGATACGGTACCGCCGGCAAAGTAATCACAACAGATTATCACAGGCAAATTACTGGTATTTCAGGTATGATAAATATTAACTACACTTAGCTAGCTTTTCTGCATTCTTTTATAAAAAGACCTTGATCTTAAGGCAAAAAAAAAAGACCTTGATAACAGTCGCTAATCCCTATGAAGAGTATGATTACTGCTTACTTACTTACTGAGGCTTTTTAAAAACATTTATTGAAAGTGTTTTTTTCTCACATAAGATATAGCGATAATGGTTTCCCATTTCTCCACTTCTTCTAGCTCCTCCCTTTCATTCCCCTTCTGTCTCTCGTCTGAAAACAAACTTCTAAAGGATAATAGTAAAATAAATAGAAACTAACAAAGGGAGGGAAAGAGCCCAAGAAAAGGCACAAGAGACAGACATAGTTACAGAGACCTGCTCATTCTCACACTCAAGAATCCCATAAAAATACTAAACGAGAAGCCACAATATATGTGCTAAGGACCTGTAGGATAATAGAGAGATAAGAAAAAAATACATTAGCAAAAATAAGATTAAAAAGGAAAGAGAAGTCCTAATGTGACATGACGAGACAGAAACCAGCATCTCCGAAGATGCTGTGGGCCAGGTGGATCTCTGTTCAAGGACAGCCCGGTCTACAGGGAGAGTTCCAATCTAGAGAAACTCTTATCTCTGGGGGCGGTGGTGTGGGGAGAGAGAAGGCTTTCTGCTCACACAACGAGGCTCCTGTAGTTCCAAGGACATGACTCAGGGATGGGATACACTGTTCCGAAGTTTACCTAACAGCAGGATGTCTTCCACTCCCTGAGCAGCAAGTGTGCCGCCAGTGCCAGCGGCCTTGCCTCCTACACCTCGCCCTTCCCCCATCCACCACCTCACAGGGATGCAGGACACTGATGTGTCCATGACAGACACTTCATATTACAAATCATACAACACATGGTCTTTGTAGCTGCCTCCTTTTGTTTAACATATCTTCAGCGTCAAACCTAGAGTAGCATGTACTAACCAGTTGCTGTGTTTACTCTTTACATCCTCAAAACACACAGCTAAGCATAATAAAACATATTTTATTATCTTAAAATATAAAGTCATAAAACAAAACAAACTTGAGACAATGAAAGATACTTGTTCTCTCCAAATTCCAATTCCCTCACTGTATTTCTATAAAGATGTATAAGCTATAATGAATGTATGGACAATCTAAGCCCAATCCTAGCTATCCATTTTTCAGCTGGTGTTTCACCACACATTATGAAACCCGCTTTCTTTGACCCTTACCCTAAACTACTACTTTCTATATCGACGGCCATGAGTTAAAGGTCACAAGCCAAGTTTTGACTCATAAAAATATGACCAATGATCTCTCTGGTGTTTTCAAACTTAATTTAAGCGGTTCAAAAAAATACTCAGGCTATTCTTTTTTCATTCAGGGCTGATCTGATGCGTTATCACTGTGAAAAATTGCAATAGTGCTGTAGCTGGCATTGCCTCACAGAGGACATCTGAGGCGGACACTTAGTCAAGGGGCAAACCGTGAAGTTAACTTCATATAAATCTGATTTGTTCTTATCACAACACTAGAAAAAGCAGAGACTATCACTTTTAGGGTTACAGAATTATTGTTTAAAGGTCTCTCTGGAAAGACACTGGCACAGGAGGACATTGATTTCTACCACAGATAAGGTTTTTAATTAAACAACTTTTAATTGTATGTGTGTGCATGTGTGCGCATGCGTGTGTTCTTATACACGTGAACACGGGTACCCGCGGAGTCCAGAAGAGGGTGCTGGATCCTGAAGCAGGAGTTATAAGCGGCTGTAAATAGTCAGATACGGATGCAGGACCAGAACTCAGGTGCATCCTCTGCGAAAGCAGTTTGTACTCTTAAATCTATATGCCTACCACAACTGGCAAGAATGGGCCCATCAAGTTACCTGCTGGTACATCTAATGTGCCTACCACAAATGGCAAGGATGGGCCCATCAGGTTACCTGCTGCCCAACATGCTAGCCAACAGCTAAAAGCACTTAAACGGAGCATTTACGCACAGTCAGTGTACAGGAGAACTTAACTGGTAACTAACCTAAACAGCCTTATGCAACTAACGTCTGCCATACTGGACAGGACAGATCCTAAAGAGGCAGCATGCCGTCAAAGGGCACAGCACTAATGTTTAAGAATTCTAGAGTTGAACGAAGCAAGGGCAAGAGAAGAAAACGAACGTTCAGAGAAGCATACATAGGGCCTCCAGGATTTAGGGATATTTACTCAGACCCACGCTCTGGGTCTGTGGATAGAGAAAGAGTACAGGAAACAGGAAGTAGGGATAGAAGGAAAGCCCAAGACTGTGGTAAGTGACTTCCTAGTGACAGGGTGGCCCATGTTAGTTGGTGAGGAAAGCTCTGTAAACTGAGTATCAGCACCGCCATCCATAGGCGAACAGGTCTCCAGCCACAATGGATATGACACTTATCTCTACTTCTACAGATGAGGGTCTTGAGACAGACTAATGCGACAAAACATGCATCAATCTTCTACCTCAAACCCAGCAAGAGCGTCTTCTAGCCCAACGCTTCCTGTGTGTGTCCCACTGTAACGCCCCTTACCGACTTCTTAAAGTTAATCTCCTCAAAGACAGGATCTGGGCCCTCCAGACACCATATCTTCCCAAACACTATCACTGACGGAGCCACTGCGGCACTCAAAAGGCATAGACTTTTCAGTACGTGGCTACATGAACTTAGTGCACACTTGATTCCAACACAACAAACATCTGACTTAACATGCGTCCTCTGAACCATCAGGCCTTCACAGTTGATGATCAAGCAGGACCTTTAATGGTTAAAATTTTACGAGCAGTCTCAGCGAATCTGTAAATGAGCTTGGAGATTTTGGGGTCAAAACATGAAGTGTCACATTTCACAGACTATGACTTTCAGGAAAGCGTATTTCCCACAGTTTTAGAAATATCTAAATGGAATCTTTAATGCCACCAAGCAATCATGACACTCAGGTTTCCCCACAGAAAAGCCTCCTGACATATTAACGTTCGAGTGCAGAAGCCGGACTTTGAAATGGCCTGCGCGCGCTGAGACCTGGTGCTTACATTTCATAACAAGTCCTTTGCGGTTTTGTCTCTTCATGTGTTGGAGAACTTTTTGTACATGATTAAATTGTGCTTATTCCTTATAGGACATTGTCAGGCAGTTCAAGCAAGGGTAAGCACTGAGAGCCAGAAAGAAAAAAAAAAATCAGAAAGTACAAGTTACTCTAGTTCAATCCACAGCCTTCTACACGAAGACATAATGAGACCTGACCTCCATGCTGCAAAAAATACCCCACAGGACCGGTTCCCCCAGAGCTTGCTACTGATATAGCATCATAAATGGCAGCATACAGTTAAGACTATTGGACTCTGGGTAGAGTTATCTCTTTAACTGGGTGGGGTGACACAGGCCTTTAATCCCAGCACTTGGGAGGTGAAGGCAGTCAGATCTCTGTGAGTTCAAGGTCAGCCTGTTCTACACGAGTGAATTCAAGGTTAGCCAGGGCTACACAGAGAAATCCTGTCTCAAAAACAACAACAAACAAACACAAAACATGACTGGTCTCCTTGTCAGGGTCAGAAACAAAGGTCATGCCGAGCATTTGCTAATGGCCATTTACTGAGGAAGAAAGCTGAAAATATGTTATCAGGAATCTGTTGGGGAAACCAGACATGAGCTAGGGCATGGCTGTTCAGATCCTATTCCACGACAGGCCACCTGTGAGCTCTGAGACATGACTGTCTCTATCAAATGAGTCTATCCGGAGCTGGGTCAACATGCTTCTAACTACCTTCCAATGGATGCCGAAGTCGCTGGCCAAAAGCAGTAGTGTACAGCAAAGACTTAAATTTTCTAGTTTTTTCCTAATGTTGCTTTTGTATTTTATAATTCTCTTAGTTTCTTTTTTAATGTTCATGTGTTCGTTCAACAAAACGTTTAAACGTGTACGAGGAGGCAGGCCCTGTGGTAGGATGGGAGATCAGATTTCTGCTCTCAAAGGGCCCAATGTTGAAAGAAAGAAAGGAAGGGGGGATAAGGTACCAGGCAGTTGCTGTGTGCTTGCCGGAACTGTGATGAGGTGAGTCTGAGAAGAGGAGCCAGCAGAGGGACACCAGAAGCCCGCTCAGCAGAGGTGAGAACCTCAGCAAAGAGGCAAAGCACCCTGGAAAATGGCCAGTCAGATTAGACTGTATGAGTTCTCAGCTTTGCTGGGCACTGGTGACACAGCCAGGTCAGGTCAGTTCACATGTCATTAGGGAGGCCATTATACCAGGGAACGCCCCTCCACGGGTGAATGTGTCCAACAGTATTCAAGACTATTGGTCTAATAACGTCTGCATTTGGGTGGGAAGAACAATTCTGACTACATGGATTCAGCCACTCAGTCCCACAGCGACCTTGTGTGAATGACATTGTTGTGCTGCATCCCACATAGGGACCAGGAGGAAGACGTGGATAAGCCTGAACTGCCTACAGGACAGGCAGATAGAATCTTCTCTAGAGTTGGAAAGACCCAGGGATCACGGCATGGCTCCGGCCAGTGTCAAATGGGAAACAGCGGACTGAATACATGTGAGTGAACATGGGAAATCGGGGAGACCTAGACTGGGGGGATCCAGGAGAGGATGGGGTCCAAAGTCAGACGAGCAGGTTCCAGAAAGCAAGAGGAAGCTGGTACTCCCCATGCAGGCGTGAGGGAAACAGTTCCTGGGCTGGGCGAGAAGAAACCCGACTCTAGAAGGAACACCTGGAGGAGCAGGGGTCAGAAACTGACTCGAGCTCCAGGGGGATAAAAAGAGGACGCAGAAACTGACAGGAAAACTCTCTTCCCAAAGACCTGTCTAGAACACTGACGACATTAATGGTGAGAGAGGAGCAGAAGGCAGAGAGAAGTCTTACTTTTAAAAACGTTGTGAGAGATAAGCAGATTAATGTGAAACCGGGACGGAGAGTGTGAAGGTTAAAAGGACACACGGAGGAGCACAGCGCTGTGAGCCACCAGGACAATGGTGCAGAGAAACCAGCTTCATACCCAAGTAGTGACCCTCCTCCTGCAGGCCACAGCAGCGGTTCCATGGCCGTAGCCAAGGGGTTCCTGACACTGCCCTGCACAGGGTAGGGCTGCCCTGTGTCACACAGGAGCCGACAGCACCCAACCTCAGTAGAAACAACCAGCTGTGTCTTCAAAGCCCTGCTGTGCGTTCTAAGGCAGCGGTTCTCAACCTCTGGGGCGTGGCACCTTTGGGAGTTGGATGACCCTTTCACAGGGGTCGTCCAGGACCATAGGAAGGCCAGATGTTTACATCACGATTCGTAACATTAACAAAGTAAGTTATGAAGTAGCAAAGAAATACTTTTATAGTTGGGGTCAGCACAACATGAGGAACTGTATTAAAGGGTCTCAGCATTAAGAGGGGGCCCTGGGGGAAGACAGGAAGTGCCTTTGAGAACCACTGGCAGCTAGCGGGGCTCTAAGTCAGCTGAGAGCTCTGTGATTGGTGAAAATTGTCCCCGGCCGGGGCTTAGGCAGAATGGAAGGCAGTTAACAACGGAAAGTAAATCCAAATATGACACATACTTTCCTCATGCCTGGCTTACAACACAAGCATGTTTCCTTTGGGACTCTCAAGAAAACGGTCTTTAGAGGAGGCTGAGCCCAGACTTTCCTGAGACAGTCTTGGGACTGGCATTACCTTCAAGTGTCTGATGCTAAGAGAACTGTTTTCTCTTGTGTCAGGACATGAATTATAAAATTATAAAATCATACAATCAGTTTGTCATATTTTTAAATAGGAAGGTTGCTATATTTCATCTCAAAGGCCATCTATTATATTACACTCAAAACTCGGAATTTTATTACAAGGTAGAAAAAAGTTTTAGTTTAACACTTTAAAACTGCCTTTGAAAATAGTATTTTGGGGCACTTTCTCCATTTTCGTTTAATCTGTCTTCCAGCTCACCAATTTTCTTTTTTACAGAATAACATTTTATTTTTAAGTGTATGAGTGTTTTGCCTGCATGTATGACTGTGCACCACATGTATGTCATGCCCTTGAAAGTCAGCGCCCCTGGGACTGAAGTTACAGTTGTCTTGTGGGTGTCGCTAATAGAACCAAGTCCTCTGAAAGAGCAGCCAGTACTTTTAACCACTGGGCCATCTTTCCAGCCCTGAAAGAAAACTCTACCAACTCTCACATAGTCCTGCAAATTCACCTCAACATTTCTGCTGAGTATTTAGAAAATAATGTAATTCTAAGGGTTCTAATGGTTGAAATGCTGCACGTTGCCAAAGAGGCACACAGATGTTGTAACCAGATGTTATGTCCCTAAAAATCTATGCGAACATCTTAAAATTCTGGTACATGGTTTTAACAATCTCAGCCCTTTCCTAAGAAGGCTGAAGATACGCAAATTTACTGTGCAATTTAGGCTGTGGCAGTCGTCAAAGCCAAAGTGGACACTCGAGGAGGACAGTATTCCCAGAGTTTGTCAGTGGGCTGCCAGAGAAAATGTCTCAAGGGTTAAGGAGCTCTGACCCAGAAACCGGCCTCGTATCCTTGCTCTACCTCCACACCCTTAACTCAGAACCACAACTGCAGTATTCCAAAGAGATTGAACAATGCATCCTGACACAGCATCTACCGTACTCAAATGTGCTAAAACGCCCACCACACACACAGGAGGCAGAGATTTTCGCCTCTGCTGAGCATACCTCAGCTAAGGGACTGTATATTCAGGAATATGGCATTTTCCCTCTGCGGAACAGCCATGCTTGACAATTGGCCTCACTGTGGCAACACCCACCTCCCTGGGGTCAAAACCATTTGCAGTTGAGCTGAGCTCTGCACAGGGGTGTGGATATGTCACCCGTCTCTTCCTAAGGGATTCCAAGTGAAACGTACAGCTCCTGTTACTAAACTGCTGAAATCCCACAATCTACAGACCAACTGGCATGACGTCATTCAAATGCATCTCTGCTAGCAACTTAAAACCTTTGGTAGGATGGTCTAAGATCAAGTATTGTAGGAAACACCCACCCATTTCAATGACAAGGTCGTGATACAAGCTGTAGAAAAGCCACCAACTGGAGGCCAGTATGTTCACACAGTGACTGCGCACAACAAAGATGCCCCTCTGGCCCCTCTGGCCCCTTAGTGCTAAAGGAAGTGAAAATCCCATTGGCACACAGTATTTGCCAATCTGTGTGGGTACTTCAATCACATCAGACACTCAACTCTGGGACAACCATGATCTCATACATGTGGAAACTTCGTCTTCAGATGAAATCCAGGTGCTACTTAGCTGCTATATTAACACTTGCTCTTTTCCTAATAGGCTTTTGCTCGTATTTCACTAGTTCATCTCAGCTGGGAAGCAACAAAAGCATGCCAACCCTAATTCCATTATCTTTCTTAATTGTTTCCTCATAAAATTTCATTCTCCAAAGTTGCTCAATGAATTTTCCTTTTTTTATGAAAAATAAGTTTTTAACATAAAAAAAAAACGGTGGAGATGTGAACATGGCTCAGCAGGCAGGGGCACCTGCAGCCACACCTGACAACCTGAGTGTGATCCCTGGCAACCAGGATTCCTGCAAAATGCCCTCTAACCTTGCCACCCCTGCATACAGTGGCACTCCTGTCCCACTCCACAAATACATGAAAGTAAAAGAGATGTTCTTAAAGAAAAATTAACTGTGTCCTAAAGTCTTGGGTTTGCATGCTTCCAATGATTTAAACAGTTTGACTGACAAGGCTTAACATCTACCTAAGACAATAGACAAAGGTATGACTATTTCATCTAAAACCTCCATGAAGGACTCGTCTCTACCCACACCTAAAAACAAGGCCAGACTAGCCATCAGGACATCATGACCCCCGTGGGAAGAAGAGCTGATGGATGCTGTGTAGACTTATTGTTTCTAAATACTTCAAAGCAGCCAGAATGCACTCACTTGAATGAGCATCTCAAGGCAGGATGATCTCAGTAATGACATCACCCCATGTCTACCAGCATATATTACAAATCACACAACAGTTACAAACTACAAAACTACCAGCAAGCTAAGAGAAGACATTAAAATAACTGTTTCAAAACACATGTTATTGGTGAAGTGCTCCAGGGCCAGGGCTGAAGCTGAAGTATGGCCACCTGATGGTTGCTGAGGGGTGGGGGTGGGGCTTTCTTGACCGCTGGAACACTTGGCCAGTAAAAAAACCCCTCCACCCTTGCTCATGCAAGCAATTCTCAACTCAATGTACCACAAACCAACAACAGGACATGAAAACAGGAGGGGGACTTGAGAAGAACTGAAGGGGTTCAGCAGCGTGGGAAGAGAGAAATGTGAGGTGAAAATGACCAAGATCTATTATGCACATATGCATGAAATGGTCAAAGAATAAAAACAAGAAAAAATGGCTACCTGGACAAAACCAACCATTGGGTTTGGGCAGCAGAGTGTCCTGGCACACTTCCCTGGTACCAGCCACACTGAAAGGCAAACATGCCCCGTACCCATAGCGTTTTCACTGTCTGCAAGAAAATCACGACTTCCAATTCTGATGGGAATCCCGTTAGATAATCTTGGGCTCGTGGGCTTTGGTTTTGGTTTCTGTTGGGACACATCACAGGGACAAGGCACTTTAGAGTGAGCTCCTCCTCTAGGCTGTCAAAGACGCATCTTTACAAATCAAAGTTGTTAAGATCAGGCCTTGCTGAAGCCAGAAGCAAAGGTGCTTGTATCTCAACAGTTCTGCTCAGTGTTTGTGAGGTTTTGAGAAGGGTCTAGAAACAATCACAGAGGCACAAGGACATTCGTGTGCTATTCACTCTCGTTTACTAGGAAGGTTTTACAGGTAGAAAGGCCCAGAGCTCATGAGGTAGTCAGGAAAATGCCCAGAGTTTAACAAAAGAACTAAAAACCTTTAAAGAAAAATTACAACCACAAGAAACGTCCTAATTCATACTCTGCAGGACCAGGAGGGACAGAAACTTCTATCTACAAATTCACAAAAACAAGCCGTGTTCCAGAGGCCATAAAGAACACTAACTAGATAGTAACTTAAACAGCAATGTAGGACATAAAAATCACAAGATCAATGACTCAAATGATTTAAGAATACTTTTTTACACCTGACACGCACTTAGGAAGCACAGCCAGTCTCTTGCTTGCTCTCCCCCACTCTGTGGTCTTGGATCTGGGCTAGTGGGTCCCTTTTAAATGTCTTATTGCTAAAGCCTGAGTTGGCCCTGAGGAGAAACTATTAGGTACTAAAGTTCTGGTAAGTAACACATTTCATAAACAAATGTGAGACTTACGCAAAAAAAAAAAAAAAGAAAAAGAAAATATTGGTTTTAACTCGTCTACTTCATGAGAATATCAGTCACCAATATAAAAATAAAAAAAAAATCTATAAGACTTTGTAAAGGATGAGGCACTCAATTACACAAGTGTATGTATGTATGTACTGTGATGTGCACACATCTATTTCCAATGGTGAATTGTATTGTCAGGAAATGGAAATCGCTAAAAGAGAAAACATTTACCATGGGAGAGGGTGGAACAAACTGGCTCAACCACCACCAGTCAGAAAAGGTGTCTGTTCAGGTTGCCTTTAAGGGTATTTGACACTGTGTTCCAAGGTAAGAGTCTGTCCTTGTTTACCAGGACAATAATATAAAGCTTTACAAGAGAAAAATAAGAGAATTGTCCAAAGGAAAACCAAACGTGGTGGAACTGAATGCCTAGCCAGTGTTTGCCTCCACGTTGGGATTTCACAAATGGTGAGGCTGCAAGACCTGCTTAGCCGCTTACGATCGTTTCTGCCTGTGATGTGGCTGAGAAAACACCTTGGCAAGACCCTCGTGTGCCGCCCCTAGTTAACTGGCACATTCCACTCAGCTGCACTGGTTAAAAGGAAACTAAAGTGTGTTCCCAGCTACTGTTCGTGTGCAAGTCCCCACACCGCATGCCTGTTTTTACTACCATATAAACGAAACTGTTCAGGGTATGGAGGAGGCTCCTTTCTGACCCTATGTAAACAGTAATTTGGAAACCAACCTTTCTAGCAGATTGCAGTGGGAATCACTGATGAATCAATTTGCCCTTGGGCTTTGAATTGTGAATACTGGGCAACTATGCATTCTTCTCCATTTGAAGTCGCCCCTGGGTCCCTCTGGCCCAACAATAAAAGGCACACTCAGAGGATTGCTCTTTTTCAGCTATGGCCTTCTGGATGAAAGGAACAATTTTAGCTGTCCCCTCAGGAATCAGCTATTAATTTTCCTACTTGTTAATCTGATAAGGAAATAAAAGATAATTTTGGCTTTGTATTGAGGCAGGATTTCTCTGCATAACCCTTGTTTGTCCTACAACCCACCCAGTCTATAGATAAAGGTGGCCTCTAACTCAGCAATCTACCTGTCTCCTGAGTGATGGGATTAAAAGGCATGTGCCAGCCACCACTGCCTGACCTAAATTTTTATGTCGTTACTGCCACGATATTGCATTGGGGCTCTATTCTGTCTGTCTAAACTGCCTGTCACTCTATCACTGGGTCTAGAATTATACTAGATTGAAAACCCAGGATACTCCAGGAACTACAGATCTGGGCTAACAATCATTTCCTTTCTCTACCCCGAACAGAAAGTCTTTTGAGATCTTAAATTCTAATAGTTGAGGATGAAATGGTTCACAATATGCTCAAGTTCTCAGTATCATATGGTGGGAGGTACAATAGCAATTTAAAAACTCTAAATACAATACAATGAGTCAGACACAACCCAATGAAGTGATCAACACAATTTATTTCCAGGGTTAACAACTTTTTAAGCATGGATATATTCAAGGGAAGTCTTTGCTTTGCTCGATTTCAAAACAATCGACCTTTTCCAATTACCACTGGGGGAAATATCCTGAAAAACCTGATTTCCTCACTTTATTGCATAAGAAATTGAGCAACACTGATTCATTCAAGAAACTGTTCCTAACTGGACATGATTCAGACAATAAATGACAGGAAGGAAGCTCTTAAGGAACCTCTCCCCATGATGGCCCTCCACCTAGGACATCAGAATTCCAAGAACTACACAACGCCCCTTCCACTGACTCTGGGTTCTAATATCTAATTCTGCATAAATAATCCCTTAACTGTTGCATTACCACAGAGTTGACTTGCCTGATTCGTCAGGGCTACACTGGCCATAATAAACACCCACCTAGTAAGTGCCATGGTGCCGAAGTGCTGGGTGCTCCTCACAGACTACCCACGAAAATTCTCAACTGAATTCCCGTAAAAGCTATCAGGGTCATTTTTTAAGATGACTCAGTCTGGACCTTTCCAAGCTCTCCCAACTTGGATCTCAATACATTTTCCCTTTCATTATGGAGGATCATTCATGACCCAGGGCCATGCATACACTAGTCAGGTGCTCCCCTGCCGAGTCCCAGTTCATCAACCACTTTTTAATGAACAGATTCAGTGGCTGCTTGTTGTGATGTAGCAATACTACTACTGGATTTTCTCTGCACATTCCATTAGCTCAAATGTTAATGGCCAAGTAGGGGCATTACACATTCACCTGAAAAGGTAGGTAGAGCGGACTAACCTGATTGATGGTTTGCAACAAAATTAAGTAATTTTAAATTTCACTGTTGTACCAGCCAATATCATTTTATAATGTCACTCAGATATGTCCATTCTTTCCACTAGGTTCTAGGAGGCCAATTTATATGGATTTTAAATAGTTACCCAGTCTGTTGAGGATGGGAACATTATCACCCCTCAAAATATTCTGAAATACGGCAGACCTCTTAACAAAAAAAAAAATCTGAACATGGGTATGCGCCCACAGAAGATGATGTAAAGACACAACTGCAGGCGAGACCAGAATGAGGAATCCTCAACCTACGACAGTTCAGGGGCAGCTGGGAACTATCAGGAGATGCAAGGGGGAGGCTGCCTCCGGACCTGGGGAGGGGGCAGGGCTTTGCCCACACCCTGACTCGCAGGGCTAGCTGCTACACATCTTGGCAAATTGCTAATAGCAGCTCCAGGAAGCTGATCAACACAGTCCACTCACTAACACCACAGTTCCTAAGGCGAGAACTACAGCCTTGGCAAGCACAGCTTTGAAGTCAGGAAAGTTAGTATGGGTGGGAGAGGACACACACAATAGTCAAGAGTGTGGACGAGAGGGCACCGTCTCGTTGAAAATCAAGACCATCTGAGCCTCCTCGAAGATCAACTGTGTACACTTGCACGTGGGTTCAAACTCCTTCTACTCTAAGTCCTTTTCTGCCTGCACTAAGAAAACTAACACAGTCATGGACTACTGGGACCAACAATTGAGAAAGTAATGGATTCAGAAAAGGCTCTGTGGAAAGGTTAGCTAGCCTCTCAGTCCTGAGGGGCTCAGCATGGTCACACTATCTCTCCATCTAAAGGGCTCAAAGCCAAATTCAAGCCCCCACAGAAGTCTGGTTTACACAGCACATATATTAAACTAGCCTTCAAAAATAAAACAAGTCCAGATAACTAAAGTAAAAACTGACTGCCAATGAAGTAGGAACCTCCCATTATCAAAAAAAAAACACCAGAGTAACATTTTATTTCATGTAATAATCAAGCTTTACCTAACAAATTCTATGAGAGTTTCCTCTGAAGGGAAGGCTGGGCAGTAACATGGCCAACATTCAGTCTCTGGTTCTAGGACTCTGGATATGGTGTCACAACATGCTGACACCAGCCTCAGTCTGTATAAATCTAGCTTAGGAATTTGAATACTTGAAGAATCCTGTAATGCATTTCAGTAAGGTAAAATAATTGCAAATTAAATATTACTACAAAGCACAAAGGCTAGTCTCTAAACTGAATTCAAGTGGCAAGCAAGCATTAATAATGCTCAATGTATGTACTATTACTTCATTCTTTGTTTAATCCAAGCACAATAAATTATGTACAGAATGGTTTTATACTTACTAAATCTTTATTATACATACAGTGCACAAAACTGAGTTTTTGAAGTTGTCAAAAACCACACCCTCAAATGCAGATCTACAAAGTCCTCCTTCACTGGTTACAGAGCATCCTCAAGGGGAAAGGGAGATGGAAAAGGGTTTTCTAAGCGAAACCTTACTTAGCATCAACGCAATATAAACCTGCTTCAGACTAGTTGACAGTACATCACTGAGCAAACTTAAAAAGTGAGTTCTTACACACTGTAAGAGGAGGAATAACAATGTACATGTGTAACCACAAAGGGAACTTGGTGATTAATGCAACCATAAATCCCAAAAAGCCTGGGTGAGCATTTTTTGAATTGGCATATACTAACTTCCAAATCTGGTAACAAGATTTCAATGTTCACTCAAATACAAATTATGAGACTTAAGGAAGCCACTTACACCTGTTACTTAAGTTTCTCTTAAGCAAAAGATACTGCAAAGACCCTACGGTGGCCGTAGGATTGCCTCACAAACACGATGCAATTAATTATTCCACTCCCCAAAACAGTATACGTCCTGGGTATTAGCTATGGGTCTCTCCAGTGATGAAGACTGTTCAGCTACGAAGAACAAGAACTGGAAGTTCAGTAGCTTGCCCAAACATACTCTACCAACTGTTAAGGCCAGTTTGTAAAACCAAAAAGCAGTAATTTTAAATGCATTATTTTAAAAAGTGTTTCAATATTGTTGGTTGCCCCCTACCCATTCTTCTTTTCTTCTTCAACTTGTCATTCACAAAATAGAAAACTTAATATTGCTTATTATTTGTCTTTTGTTAAAGACATGGACTCATCATGTGACTCTGGTATAACTCAAGATCTTACTGCTGCAGACTCCTGAGTGGCCTGTGTTCTATGAAACTCAACAAGTTAAGGTATTAAAACGCTGGAAACAGCATCAAGATCAGGATAGAGGAGATCACGTTTAATACAGGTCACAAAATCAGTTGCCAGTCCTGACTGCCCCATTGCAGTCGTGAGTTCTGGGAGGGCAAAATCCCCAGCACAACAGTTGCAGGCAGGGTAGGAGGAGACAAAGGACATTTGCACTCAAGCCCCGTGCATTCAGAAAGTTTGCTCTGGTGGACTCCATCAATTCAGATTCAGATGACAACTATTTTAAAAATCAAAAGACTCGATATTGAATACATAGACTCTTTTCCTTGGGTCATTATCCCTTAACAATAGAGTGTAATAACTAGCAACAGGCGCTACATCACATTTACTAGATTAACAGTAATGTCCAACTGATTTAAAGTACATGGATGATACAACTGAGCACCTTCGGATTTTGGTACCTAGGAGAAAGTTTTTGTGCCAATCTCCTGCAGATTGCTTCAGACTTGTGGTCTTATGCAAGGTATACACTCATTAAACCACGCACCTGGCCTGCGTTCACACAGAATGTATTCTGTTTACTGTATACAACAGTTAACATTTTATACAATCTGAAGTTACCCTGTCACACCTTTCTCCCCTTTGATATAGTAACAAAAGGAGAAAGTCAGAAGAGGGAAAGGAAAGGAGGCTCAAGGTATTTGTTCTCTATCTTCAACAGCCTTTCGAATAAAGCAAGGCAATTCTAAGTGCACACATGTGTTGGGGGTACGGAACAGGGAGCGAGGTGTCTAGAGAAACCATTGATTTATGTTAGTTCCTAATGTAAAACCCATCTATGCAGTCCTATTAATGACACTGATGCCAGTTCCTCATCAATCTATACATTAGCTTTATCCACTAACAGTTCTTTCTATAATTAAAATATCCAACTATATGATAAAGTAAAAACCTGAGATATCCTATAAAAAGCACATAAAAGTAAAGAAAATGCTTCTTGTATTCAACTCATTGATTTCTTCTCAATTCTTTTTTTGGTGCAATAGTTCATTTTTAAAAATATAAATTTAAGCTATGATGCCCTCTACATTTTAGTCATCCTGCAGCATCAATTGACATAAATGTACTGTTTTCTTATAACACTAAAAATAATTCTATGAAAGCAGAATATTTTAAGTAGAAAACGATTTAAAGAGTATTACGTGTAAACCAGGTATGGTGGCTAACATACACTTGTTATCCCATCACTAGAGAGCACAGAGGCTATTATGAGTTCAAGGCCAGTCTAAGTTGCAGAGCGAGACTGACCTAAAAATGAGCAGGAAAGGAACATATTCAGTGTGTATCTGAAATGGAAGTATGTGGGTGGGATTAAGCAAAAAATATACGAAGGAAGGTATGTCTTCAGAATTTACGTACACATCTATGCGTGTCATGAAACCTCTCAGAAGACCCTGTAAGTCTGAAATGACCACCCGCACAGCTCCTTACAATATTCAGGGCTCCAGAGGTGACTGTGAACACTTCCTAGAAAGTGGGGATCCATAGGGAGTATGCTACAAATAAATTTCTGTGTGTGCCTACATTAAAGTATGCCATTACTGATTTTAATGTCAGCCTTCACAAAGGTGTATTGATCAAAATATCATTACTAACCCTCCCCCCATTAAACTTAGAATTTTTTCTTTAGACGTAAACATTAATTTCTCAGTGCCCACAGTTCACATGGTTTAAAAGATGCTGTATTTTATATAAAAACCACAGCAAGAACACTTAGGAAAAACAAAATTCTATGCCACTCTACATCATCTGTGATTAAATGAGTGTTTCATCTGCCTACCTTAAAAATGAATTACAGTTATTTGCTCTTACCTTCTGCAGTATGTAAGTAAAATAACTTGTTTGTAAAGGAAAAAATCTAAAAGGTACTGAAATATTTTACTGTTAACACAGTACCTAGTAAGCAATGTCTTATTAATATAAAGGCACATGAGATACAGCAAAAATATTTTAATTGAATATAAAATGCCAAGGGTTCAAAGGCCATGCCTACCTGAATACACAGTGAGGAAAATCTAATATTCTTGGAGTCACTCACTCAGCATCCGTCTGTGTACCAAATCCACTCACCAGTATACCTTCATTAAACTGTCTGCCTTCTACTTAGTCTCCTTTTTCTTTGACTCTTTGACCCTTTTAACTCAAAATATCTCTGAGTCAGGAATTATTTTACAGTCATGGGAAATTACCTTGAGTTTTAAATGGGCCATTTATACTACTGGATCTTCCAAATGACTTCAGATTCCTTTTTTTTTTTTTTTTTTTTTTTTTTTTTTTTTTTTTTTTTGGTTTTTCGAGACAGGGTTTCTCTGCAGCTTTTTTAGAGCCTGTCCTGGAACTAGCTCTTGTAGACCAGGCTGGCCTCGAACTCACAGAGATCCGCCTGCCTCTGCCTCCCGAGTGCTGGGATTAAAGGAGTGCGCCACCACCGCCTGGCATGACTTCAGATTCTTTACCTACCTACAATGACCTAAAATGAGCAGCCTACCCCGAATGCTGAAGATCCAGATGACATTGTTACATGTTTTTATGCACTGTAGCAGTTACCAACTGCAGTACACACACTAATGCTAAGAACGGAGCTCATGCTTAATGAAATACATTAAATACACGTTTAAAAAAATAAGTAATTCAGTGTGCTAAATTACAAAGAAGAGTATGGCATCATATTAAAACTACATGGGGCTCTGGAGTATATCTCAATGGGAGAACCCCCAGCATGCAACTGGCCAGGGGTTGGTCCCCAGCAACAAACAAACCCTATATAGCTATGTGACTCTGTCTCCTATGGTACTATCTGCAAAACCACAAAACACTGAATTAAGTGGTTGGGTCACTTCTCACATACTTCCAACTGGTAGCATTCTAGTGACAGAAGTGTCAACAAAGGCATACAAAATGGGGCAGGTCCTAAGCCAAACTCATCAAAATACAGCAACTAATTTTTCTCGAGTGTTTACAAACTGGTGAAGGAAATCCTAGTTCGGTAAACAAGGCTGGGTATTTCCTTCCTTAACATTATATAACTAGACAGGGGAAAGGGGGGAAAACATCATTGCCATTTCTTTTAAATCATACAAGAGTCCCCAAACACACTCAAACTGACACAGGTTAACTTGTACTTTCTAGAACCTTCAAACAAGCGCAAATGCAACATAAACTCGAGCACCCCCACAAGAAGGTCAAAGGCTTAGAAGTTTTTTTTAAAAAAAATCGCTAACAAGTCTTATTTATACTGCTACTTAACTTGAACCAACCATCCATTAATTTTGATCAGAGCAAATGGAACTAAAGTCATTCTGAGAAACTATGCTCAGTATCATTTCCTTAAGGTCAAAGTCAGTCTTTCCTGAATATCTGTTCTATCCAAAGGGAAAGACCTGAAATAAAAATCAAACTACTGACTGAATTACTTTGGAACTAAACATTTAAATACTTCTACTCTTACCTACTTTCCCCAAATAACCTGCTATCTGTATTTAGACCGTGTAAGAAAAAGACAATTTTTGATCACAAAAGTTATAGCTCTCTAGATCATCAGAAATGTACATAAACAAATCTCATTTAAAATGGCTGGTGTGCTCTGCCACGGCACAGGAGCTGGAGACAGAGCATATGCTGAGCTGCTAGAAAAGACTGCTCACACAATCACACGAAAGCTTTCCACTAGAAACTAAAATATGCCGATGGCTTTTTTTATTTTACATGTATAAACTATATGTAGAAAACACAAAAGAAAACAGCAAATAAATGAAACTTAAGGGCAAACGCAAACAAGAAGCCAAACCTGAATCCCCTACTCAGTTTATCTCGGTCTTGTCTAAACAATGCTACCCAGAGCCCACAAAACATACGATGGACACTTTATTCCTGGTATATTAAAATCTCTTAAGTCCATCAATACAGTACACACTCTGCAATCAAGAAACTCAGGGCAGGCAGGTGAGCTAAACTCCTTGAGGACGGTATTATCCACACAGACAATAGACAGAGTGTGAAAGACTGGAAGCACTGACGTGAAATCTGACTGCATGCTGCACCTGGCGGCGTGCTCAGCTCTACTGAACAAAGCACTGCAGAACTGCCTCTCTGACAATATATTTCTAATTTCTTCACATTTATCAAGATTAAAAGCTATAATGATGAGCAATGTTATTTTATCCAATGTTTCCAATTTTCTATCAAGTTTTAAAGAGTTTCTTATTTAACTTTTAAAAAACATTCTACCCTTTTTCTCTGTACGAGCAAAGAAACAGACATTCAGAGAAAGAAAAACTAGATGGCTTACACAATAAATATACATAGATATTGCAGACACATTAATCAGACTGCATGGTTTTTATATAAAGTACAGGCTTTTACCACCACATCACTCTTCACTGCTGTTAGATGGCAATGGGAAACTTCCACAGCTGAGTGCATGCTACTAACAATTCAGTTTTAAGAATTTGCAGGTTAAAAAAATACAATTCCTAGAACACTGTTATCAAACAAGTTTTATTGGCATCTAAAAACAAAATTCACCCAACATTGAAACGTAGTTTAATATTTATGTTGTTTGCTTTTTTTTTCTTTTTTACTCACTGCAGCATGAGGAACAAATCACACACACTTACTTTGGAGTACAGAGACCAGAGTAGAGATTTTCACAAAATCACTTCTTAAAATCTCTGTATTATGCTCCTCAAGAATCTAGAGCCAGTCCTTGCATAAAATGTCACAGCTTTGTTTGTTACCTTAAAATCCTGCAGCAGCCTAGAGATATGGAGAATATATGCCACACCTTGCTGTTCTGAAATATGTCATTATCATAACCAACCCAATGACAGTGTCTAAAACCCTCTCTTCCATAGGAAGTCTCCGAAGCTGTTAGCATCTCCTTGACGTTAAAAGAATCTGGGGCAACATTTATACTTTATCAGAAAAATAAAAAATGTTTCCCTACCATGTTCATATTAAGAACAATGTCTACACAGGTCAGTGTACAATTATTTTAAGAGAGGTGAACATGAACATCAGATTAACTTAGTTCTGGCAGGTAAACGTGAACAACTCTGGTGCAGTCAGCCATTACCCTCTTAGAGATGACAACTTTACAAAAGGGTTCTTTTACCTACTGAGCGATGGTTATGTCCCCTCAGTCTCTGTGCTCTCTACCACCACTGCTTCACTTTCTACATCAGCAACTGTGCCGCTCTCCTCCTTGTCTACGTCACCTGCAGATGCCAGTTTGTCATAGAGTTCAGGGTCCTTCTGTACTGGTAAGGGCGGTGGCTGAACATGTCTCTCTGTATTTTCACCGTTAACTTGAGGCACATTATCGCCTTTTCGTTGAGAAGTGGCCCCTTCGAAATAATCAAAAACCCGAGCATGAGGAGGGGGGACCCAAGTGTTTTGAATTCTATCTCGTCCAAGACGATTTCCATTCATTTCTCTGCAGAAATCAAAATCTCTGTCATCCCTATCCCTTTGCCTCTCCCAGGGTCTTCTGCGGTCATCGAAATCTCTGTGAACTTCTTGTCCAAATCCCCTGTTCCAAGGACCACTTCTAGGATCAAATCGGTAATTTCCAGGCCGAAATCTACCTCTCTCTTCATGCAAGCCTTTTGGACCACCAAAGACAGGCAAAACTCGATGCTCTCTCTCATCAAAATCTCTATGCCCCCAAGGTTTCTCTGGGGGAAAGCCAAAGTGATCTCTTCTACCAAGATGATCTAGACCTGGTCTCACAAGATTCTCTCTCATGTCCACAGGAGGTCTTCCAAAGTGATCCCTACCATCTAATGGAGGCCTTCCAGGACCTTCTCTGGGGTCTACAGGTCGCCCAACAACATCCCTAACATCCACTGGGGGAGGTCTAGTAATGCCCTCCCTTGTTTCTACAGGAGGAAACCGGTAGTCTCTATCCCCTTCCTGCTGAATACTGTCATTCCCAAGTGGTATTCGCTTATCTGGGTTGGGAACATTGTCTAGACTTGGTCTTCCAGGAGCCAGAAAAGGTCTTTCTGGCTGACTGAAAAGATCTCCTGGAGGAAAAGGTCCACGGGGTGGCGGATGAAGAGGTGCATCAAGTACCGATGGGGGAGGGATACCCCGTTGTGGGGGAATTCCAGGCTGTAGTAAAGGGAATCTTGGTCCAGGAGCCTGTGGTATTAGTCCTGGACGGATATCCAACATTGGCAATGCAGGCATCCTTTGAGCTGGGATAGTTAAGGGAGGTAAATTTTGAGGTCCAATCGGTGGTTGTGTTCCCAAAAGTCCAGCAGGATTTGTAACATTTGGTGGCTGTAGTCCTACAAGTCCAGAGTTGTTAGGCAAATTTGGAGGCAGAACTCCAAGAAGTCCAGAGCCACTCGACACATTTGGTGGCTGCATGCCCAAAATTCCAGAGTTATTTAGAATATTTGGTGGCTGTGCTCCGATAATTGCAGCACTACTGGAAACATTAGCTGGCCGAACCCCCAGAATTTCAGAATTACTTGACACATTTGGTCTCTGCACGCACAGGATCCCAGAGGTGTTTGCAGGGCCAGGTGGCTGTGCTAGCATTGCAGCACTACTGGGAATATCATTTGGAATCACTAAAAGAGAAAGAAAAGAAATCATTTGAAGTAACAGTTACTGTTATAAAAAGGAAATATATTATTAATGCTATAATTTCTGCAAATTATATCAAAGAATCACACTTTACCAGATACAGGATGAACATCAGACCTAAGATTATTAACAGCACACGGAGTGAAATTCACATATTAAAACAAAATACTCTGCACAAATCTTTTCAAACAAAAATGTCAGATTTTTTTGCATGTGATTAAGATACCAAACAATGGGACTAGGCAGTGGTGGCGCACGACTTTAATCCCAGCACTCGGGAGGCAGAGGCAGGCAGATCTCTTATGAGTTTGAGGCCAGTCTGGTCTATGAGAGCTAGTTCCAGGACAGGTTTCAAAGCTACAGAGAAACCTTGTCTCAAAAAAACAAAAAAGATACCAAATAATGGGACTCTATTAAAAATTACTTAATGCTTTGAAACACCATTTCTAGCTGGATGACACTCTGGTACAGTATCTGTTATTCATCCCTACTGCTGATCCTTGTCTTCCTGTAAATAAACAATTTGAAATCTTATTCTGACCATAATACCCAGGGACAGCACCATAGGCCTCAGAAGGGTGAGGGCTGGGTCTAATGAAAAGGCCTAAAACCCAGTATTATTCTGAATAGAATGTAATTTGTGACCGTCTTAATAACACTGGGCATTAAAATAAGGGGCCTTGTGCAAGCTAGGCAAGCAACTACCACTGAGCTATGGCCAACCTTTTAGAATGTCACTTCTGAAACTGACAACTGCAGAGCACGGAGAGAACACAGTGAGTGATCCCTGTGAAAAAAGGGCACTAACACTTTCACATACGTAACACGTAAAAATTTAGCACTAATCTTCAGAAAAATAATTACGAGATTAATTTTATGTCTAGGGTTTTGTTTTACCTGGTCTGGTGTTCTCACCAGAAGGAATCTGGTGTTCTGCAAGGTGAGGTACTTTGTCTTCAGGCTCTGCTTTATTGGGAGGATTAAAAACATTTCCAGCTGGAAGAGTTGAAGGAGCAAGATTGCTGGCAACAGAACCACCTGGTAAGACAAGGCTACCAAATCCAACATCTTTCACATTTTCTGGGGTCATGGACAATGGTGGTTGCACTAAAGCTGTTTAAACAGGAGAAAAATTTATTTCAGACTTAATTTGTAAGCTATCTGGCAGCATGAGTGATTTACTTAGTGGCATCTCTGTTAACCAAGCATGTTATATGATAACCAATGCTCATAATGAAGAGCCTCAGTTCTATTTACAATGCTTCACTTTTTCAAAACAGAGAAAAATATCTTAAGAAATGTTTTCACCAAAAGGGTATGATAGTACAGGGGGAAAAAAGTATATCCTAGTAACACAAAAAACTAATTTTCTAAGAAGGTCAGCTAAGAGAATGCAAAATATACAGAAATGATTGGCAGAACAGACAAGTAGATATCGGAATGAAAGTCTGACCAATCTTCTTCAAACTACAGTATGTTGGGGAAGAGATCCCTTATATATTGAGTACCTTCATCAAACAAGGTTAGGAAAGGTGAACTGTAAATGTAATGTTATAAACATTCTGTTCCAAAACAGTTGGCGAAAACTCTCCACATGTGTATGCCATCTATATACTAAAAGGCAGAACCACAAGTTCTCGCTCAGGGTACGTCATATGGAAAACTGTTGAGTCATACTTGGAGACTGTAAGCAAAGGTGTCCCTTCTCCCCTTTTCACTTTGAGAATTATTTGGACAAACTGTCAGTATACTACAGAGATATTATACTGGGACAAAAATCACCTATGATCATGAACAGGAATTATGGGAACTAAGTGAGGCAGGAAGAATAGCGAAATTCTATGTATGCAGCAATGGATCCCAGGTTTGGGAACTATAATTATTGAGAGACGGGCTATATACAGCACGAGCCTCTTTAGAGTAATGAATTTAAAAACAACTTTTGAATATTGTAATTTTCAGAAAGATTTGAAAGGTACCTAAATAATGAAGGAAAACATTTTAAAATGTAAGGCAAGCAGATTTAGAATTTAAGAAATTAGCAAACATCTCTATTATATGTAGTCTCATGAAAGGTCTTTTGGAATCTAATTTTTAAAGTGGGATTGCTCAAATTACTAAATGGTTCTTAGAAGCCCTGTGTTTTGTAACAGGTAAAAGGAAATAGAAAATTAAAAGCTAACTAGATGTCTACAATGCTTGTTTTTGTAATCCCTGAGGTCAGCAGGACGTCAGTAAGCACACACATTCTGAAGATAGAGGGAGGAGTCTGGATGGTAGTACCATCTGGTTTTCTATTGCCAGTGTCTATGACTCTGTAGGTTTACACTGCAAGGGAGAAGGTAAGTATACATGTTATCATTTCAGTATGATAGCAGACAGAAATATGAAAACATAGCTAAGTAAAATGTGTTGTAACTTCTACTTGAAGCTATTTTATAGCATACACTTATAATTTCTCTACTCAAATGACTACTTCCTAGTTTTATTCCCTGAGAATTTTTTCATCCAACAAAATCCTCAGAGCAAACATAACTAACCTAGTAGCCAGACTGTGGTCTCTGGATGTCATCCTGCATTACGAGATGTGTCTGGTTCATGCTCCAGTGGAAGATATAGTATGAGTTGGAGACAATCAAGCTGAAAATCCTGAGACCCTCTCAGAAGCTAAGGGTAGCTAACTCCAAGACACAGAGAAGCAACATACACTAAGGTAAAACCATTTGACTGTCAAAAGAACAAAGAATACAACTGATGGGAAGGAATCTATTAATCCATGAAAACACAGATTAAAAAAATGAAGAAAGGAAGGGCAGTGGGGGGGGGAGGAGGATAAAAGAAGAAAAATGACAGAAACCCTCTCTGCTCAGGTCACACCCACACTGCACTATGTACGCTGGCCATTAGGGAAAAGGTATGACATCTACCCTGATTCTCCTGTGCGCTATGCCTCAAGGGATCTAATCACCACCAGCTGGTAAATTTTCTTTATATTTAAAAACAACAACAACAAAAAAAACCCTAACAATGAAAGTACTATTTAGAAAGATAACCACTTTGTAACCAATGACAGATTTAACCAACAATAAATAAAAACATAATTAAAAATAAACAGATAAGCATTTTGAACAGTGAAGTTCCAATACCCAAATACCCTCATCGATCTTAACATTATTAAATATGTAAGAAAATATCAAGTGTAAACAAACCCTAATGTAAATTATGTACTTGAGTAATAATGAAAATACAAATTCATCTACTCTAACTAGGTCTTGCTCTGGGAGGATGATGATAAGACAACGTCTGTACGAGCAGGGATGGGGCATACAAGTAATTTCTGTACTTTCTGCTTGATTTTGTCATAATTCTGAAACTGCTATAAAAATATTATGTTTTGTTTAAAAATGGACAAAAAGACACTGGTTTGACAGAATGCAAGTCTACTAAGTATTGCTTGTATTCTTATGAGGAAAAAGGGTCATCTATAATCTAAGCACTAACTTCCCCCTTCCAGGAATCTTGTATCTGGAGAGGAACGGCTCAGTAGTCATGAAGAACTATGAACCAGAAGGGAGACCTGGGCAGGATGGCACTAAACAAGATGTTTAAAATAAACACAGCAAAACCGCCGTGATGGGAGGACAGTCTGTGAATCTTGACTAAAGGAAGTAGATTATGAAAAGACATTTTGGGACAATTGAAGAAACATGAATAAGAACTTCTGAGATACTATTAATTTTCAGATCCTCTAGCATGCATTTGTTGGAAACTAATGTTTTACAGAAATGAGCACAGACACACTAAGACTCCCTGGGATAAAACAGACTCTGTAAATCAGTAACTCACATGTTGGTACTACTGGTGGAATTGCAGGGGGAGGTACCACAGGTGGGGGAACCGGAGGTGGCATAAAACCTACATGGGAGAAAAAAGACCAAAATAAAACAGCACAAAGAAAATTATTTCTTTAAATCAAAGGGTTCAAGATTTATAAATGAACTACTTCCACATTTTCTTATTGTTTTACCATGGGGGTCTTCCTCTGCTACCCAGCTGTGGGCTAAGTCATTCTACTTCAGCCTCCTGAGGAATGCGGATGTTGTGGAATATTACTTTAACTATGTCAAGATGTGTTACAATTGTTTGTGCTGTGGAATATTACTATAATATTTAAAGGTGTGTTATATTAGTTTCTACTGCATTTGTTTAATGATGTAAAAATGTACTGCTTTGCCTGCCTAAGGCACCTAATAGCTAGGCAGTAAAGGGACAGGTGGCTGGTGGGCAGAGAGAATAAACTGGAGGAAGAATCTAGGCTCTAGGGAGAAAAGACCTAGGGACAAAGAGAGGGAGACTCCTGGGGCCAGGCAGGCAGCCAACAGTCAGTAAGACACTGAAGAAGCAGGATAAGTCAGACATCCAGAATGAAAGAACTGTAAAAAGCCCTTAGGCAAAATGCAGATGAAGAGAAACAGGTTAAATTAAGTTAAAAGAGCTAGTGGGACAAGCATAAGATAAGGCCGAGCACCTAAAACTAATACTAAGTCTCTTTGTCTTTATTTGGGAGCTGGTTGGTGATACAAAAGGTTTCTACATCGGGGCCTCAGTGCTCCACTATAACAGCAAAACCTCACAGCCTTCAAATTAACTCTAACACCATGCTGATGGATCTGCGCAATATTCTCTGCTTAAAATAACTTTTATAAATACTTGATTTCTATAAGAGAGATGAAGCAGTGATTCTGATTATAACATATTTATTTATTCACTTGTTCAAGGCTTGTGGACCACTCTGCACTGCAGATCAGGATGTCATCTTCTAGGGAACCAATATGTTTTTGTGGGAATGCTGACCACAAGGAGAGTGCTAAACCTATCTCAAGCTACCATCACAGAAGAAAATAACACTATAGAGACGTTATGCTCTTTACCACTATGTTAAAATATTTTGTTAACTTTAGAGGATATGATGTTTTAAGTTCGTAAATAAACCCTGCACTATAATGATATTTTTATGATCCCACAGACCACATGACCAAATTATAAATCTGCTTCTTTGCAGTTTTTAAAGGTGGAGTCACTATTAAATTAAATGAGAGGAAACAGTAAGTAAAAATAAAAGCTGCTGAAAGATGTGGCCTAATGGATGGTCGGGAGAATGGACCCAGCATGCTAGTTCTGTTGTGTGCTGAAGTCTGAGAACCATTGCTCTATGGCATTGAGACCCCAAAGAGAACATCAATGATATTCTAAACAGAATTAAAGCAGCAAGCTATAAATTCCTTACCAGGAGGTGGCTGTGAAGGGTTAAAACTTGCTCGTAGGAAAGGAGGTGGAGGGATTGGGCTGAATCCAGGAGGGGGGACCGGCATTGACACAGGAAACGCTGGTGGAACTAAACTAACTGCAGGAACCGCTGGTGCTACTGGAATCTTTAGTGGGCAGAAAAAAGTCTGTTAGTCAGTGTATCCACCTGAAGTAATTTCTACATTCTGGCATACTAAAGGCAAATTACATCTTTTAAATAGGAAAGTAATAAATGTCATTACATTTATGTTTCTCTATTTGTATACTTGTGAATCAATTTAGGGCTAAAGAGTAGGAGTCAATAGGTCTCTCCTCTTACATTCAAATAAATTAATGAGAACTCAGCTAAGCACTGAGGCTCAGGCTTCAGACTCACTAGCACCCTGCCAGGTTGCCTCTACAAAGCACACAGTAGCAGCTTTCAATGAGCACCAAATTCTCCAAACTTTGTTTTCTAATCTTAACACAAATATCTTTTATTCGTCATGGCTTCAAAAAGGCCCTAACTTCTCTTTTACATGGCTTTATTTCTTTCCTGAATCTCAAATGTTACCAAGTTCACCATCTTAGCTTCATTGCTTAAAGAGTACTGTAAAGGTCACACGTACAGAAAATGAACTACTTGTTACTCTTAAGAGACAGCGCCTCATGTTTTATTTCCTAGTCTCAAAAAAATGATAGCTTCAAATTTTTAATTTCTTGGACCAAGCCCCTTTCTTTCCTTTTTCACAACTCTAAATTCAAGTCTACAAAGCCCCACTAGTTGTACCTTCTAAGTCATCTACTATCTGTCACTTCTCTTTTGTTAGTCTTCATGACTCAATCACCTCACACCTATATCGCTACAGGATTTTCACGCCATCTCTTCATTTATACATGTTTGGTGTAGCCTACACACTATAAACGATATCCAGTGTAATCCTTTACAAGTCACTCCTCTGGTTATGGTCCTCCAGTGGTTCCCTTCATTCAGAATGAAGGTGAGTTCCTTTGAGAGTTGAGCTTACAGGCAAGACTCTAGCCACCTGCTAGAGTAAGCTACTGCTTGTAACCTTCAGTGTGGGTTTCTTGTGCTTGTGATGCTCTTGCTCAAATGCTGGCTAACTTCTTCACCACCAAGTTCTTCAACTAGGCACACCCTCAGCTCTGTCATAAGATGGCAGGCAATGGTGCAGACATTCTTGACCACCACAGTCTACTTTCTTATCCAGAGGATCTCATCTCTTATAGTCTCTGGCTCCCCGAATGACAATGAAAGCTGCATGGTTACCATGGGTGTACCCTGAGCCCCAGAAGCTTCTACAACAGTGTACAACTTAGCACTAGCACATAGGACATGTTTAATGCATAAACATTTAAGTATGAATATTACCACTTCCAACAATGACCTTTCAAAATGTATCACTAAATTCACTGAAATAACTTTATCTAATTATCAAATAATGTTATTGATACAAATTTGCTTGCACAGAAAGCATAAATCTAAAGAAAATACTGTTAAGTCTGAGGGGGTTATAGCTCCCTATTCACCTAATTAACCATTCTTGCATTTAGTATAATAATGCATTGTGTGTGCAGAATATTTTTAACCTCTGTCTTAATGTGAACAACAGATGCCAACTGTTATACATCAGCAAATAAGATATCGAAAATGTACGACTAAGAAGTCAGCAAGTACTAACCTGCAGCATGGCCACAGGGGGAGGGAAAACCTCTGCTTGTGTTGTGGCCACTGTCTCCTTCTCAACTGGAGTTGGACTCTGTGTAGTCTGGACCGTTTCTTTAACGGGTTCTGAGGCTTTCACAGTTTCCCATTCTAAATAAAATATTTGAAATTGATTTCCTTTAAATGCTGCTTTTCAGCTTTTTTCACCATTTACATTACCATCTGAACCCTTTCCGATCTATCTTGGCAAATCTAAAAATACCACACAAGCTAAAAATGACAACACCAAGCTGTAATAAATATACCTTATATTATAGGTCACCTGATTATGGGAAACCAGCCCTGTTTTGTATGTTATGAGGCACAACTAACAAAGTATTAACTGAATACAGATAAATCTTCCAAAGAGGACAAGAACAGAAAATGCAATCAGCTGGACATGTGGCACATGCCTGAGGCTGAGTGCTTAGGAGGCGGGGTGCGGGGACAGGAGTTGGAGGACAGCCTGGACAACATGAAATCAATCATGGTCCTCTGTCTTCTTCTGAGCCAAGAACGAACATGACTAGTCAACTTTTGCTTCTCAGTGTATCTGCCTTAATCTCCTATATGTTCCATATTCATTAAGTTCTGGCATGCTGCTTCCGAAAGTGGATACATGTCTCAAATCCTCATATATGCTCCACCCCCACAGATCTACATCTACTTACAATGTAATGCTCCCATGGATCAGCTCTCTTCCTAGTCTGTCTCCCTGAGACAGGGCTTCACCATATAGACTGGCCTGGAATTTGGTATGTGAACCAGGCTAGCTTCAAGACCATACAGAAACCTGTCTCCCAAGAAATAGGATTGAAGGCAAGTGCTCCACCACGACTGGACTATACCAACACACAAATCCTATACAGTATTCTTTTTCTTATTATTTATTTCTTTTGACTAGAACATGTTTTGGGGTTTTGTTTTGTTTTTTTGAGTTCTAAATATATATATTTGCTGCTATGAATAAAGGAAGGGAGGGAGAAAGGGGAAAAGAAGGAAGAAAAGGAAGAGATGAGAAGGGGAGGGAGGAAGGGAGGGAGGGAGGGAGGGAGGGAGGGAGGGAGGGAGGGAGGGAGGGAGGGAGGGAGGGGAGGAAGAAGCAGTCCTGAAAAATATGTATACACGCAAGCAAGGCTGTGTTCCCACAGAGGTCCTTTTTCAGAACAGACCACTGTCAGGCTCCAGGGCAGAGTATAGGCCATGGGAGCCTGTGCCATTCAAGCAAAAGGTGATTCCTGCTTTCTGTTACCCTATCACAATGTCAGTGCCTGAAGAATCAACTTGTCACACAACAGGAACTCAGACAACTGAAAGAAGGACTGTCCTAGGAAACAGGCATAGGACAAAGAAGTAAACAAAAAACTGTGTTGATCTGGGTGGTCCTGGGGTTCAAATCAAGGGCCTTGCACATGCTAAGAACATGTTCTCCTACCTGAGGGCCATCTCCAAGCAGAAGGCAACAACATCAAGAAGATGTCTGCGTATGTTCATAAGCCTGAGAACTACCCTGAAAGCAGGCTAGTTTTGGTAAGAGAGCTAAGATGCGAAGAAACAAAGAACATATCATACTTTGGATCATTCCCAAATATCAATTCGAGTATTTCCTTTTGGTTGTAGCTCACTGTGGATTTATAACTGAGGATTCTTAAAAATAAAAAGAAAAACAGAAGCTGCCACTTTTTACAGAGCAGGGCATATGCTCATTTGGTTATAGACAATGCAGGAAGTGTCTCAGAAGATTATTATGCTGCAGTACTTGAGCCCACATGAGAGTCTGCTACTCAAAATGAAACTCTATCTGAAATCTTCTGGAATTTCTCCAAAAAGCTCGTCAAATCCTCGGTTCCCACTCAAAACTCATGGGAAAAAAAAAAAAAAAAAAAGCAAGCTTACTTTAACAAAGCTTCCATGGTACAAAGCTTTCCCTTAAATATAATAAAAATGTTAAGTCATAAAGGAAAGACTGCTACATTTGCAGGCTTCCAGTCAGTACTTTTCTCAACTGCTCCTTGACACCTACTGAAACACAAAACACTGAAGAAGCAATGTCAGAAACAGCACCATCTCTTCTTTTTGAGCTGAATCCAGGGAATAAGCATAGTTTACTCTGCCTCCCTAAACACATTTATATTACAACCTTCTGAAGCCTATTTTTAAATAAGAAAAAGCATATTCTCACCAGCATTTACAGTTTCCTGATCTATCATGCCTCCTTCTGCAAAACCATCCAAATCATCCACTTTAACTTTTTCCCAGGGTATATATGTGACTCCAAGATCTACATCCCAGAACTGTTTGTATTCCGTCTTTACACCTTTGTTCAAAGCCCAGGCAATCTATTGGGAATGGGAAGAGGAAAAGAAAGAAGATCACAATATACTTTATTATATACTATAATAAAAATAAAATTCAAAATCATATTTAAGCAAATATGAATAAAACTTGTTTTTCTTGAGTACTTGTTTTAAATTGGCACTAGAGATCATATTTTCGATATAAGATCTGTTTCCAATTTTTACCCAACTCTAAACTCATTTCTGGAGAAAACAAAGTCTAATTTTCACAAGTTTCAGAAGACTTTGGACACCATGCCAGAATAAATAAGCAATGCCTGAGTTTACACACATCAACTATCAGGAAATGGGAAAAGATGGGCATGCACACTCTTCAGAAAGAGTTCAGAGTTTTAATTTAGGTGCAGAAGCTGACTGAATGCATTCTCTCTAAAAAGTCAAAATGAAATTCCGAGTCAATCACAAGCAATGAGAAAACACCTCACGAATTCTCAATTTAAAAACTTAGAAGAAAGAAAATGCTTGCATATAAACTCTACAAGGTGGCTGGCTAGATAAAATAAGAAGAAATAATATAAGAAAAAAGTGCTGGGAGAAAAAGTAAATGAAAGACAAACTTGTGAATATGAAAAGGTTCTAACTATATGAAGTGTGAGATGGCAGAGACTTGTATAGGTATGTACTTAAGGAACAAACAAACTCAAATTTTGGCTAGTAAGTTAGTGTATATACATAATCCTAATTATAACTGACTAATACTAAAGCCAGAAGCTTGCTACAAACATTAAAGATAAGGCTGAGTCTAAACTCAGTGTAAGAATATGTGCTTAACATGTCAAGGCCCAGGGTCTGATCCATACAGAGGAGCAATGGAAGAGAGATGGGAGAGAAGAACTGGGACATTCTCACAGTCCCAAAAAATAAGATCATATGACCTTTCCTATGAAAAACATAACACTGTAACTAACAGAGGCCAAAAGGGCAGCTGCCACTCTATCATAAATTTACCCACAAAAACTCACCTTGATGACCTTGGAACCAATTTTATAGGATCCTGAACTCAGTTTCTGAAGAGCCCGAAATGAATCTTGTCGGTGAACCATACAGACATATGCACAGCCCCTCGGTGGAATCATCTATGAGGGAAAAATCCTTTCTTAACAGAAAGTAGAAGGATGGAAATGCAGTCTGACATTTGCTTCTATTGAAACAACACAATGACAACTGACTAACTCTACAATTCGATTTTGGCAGATGACCAAATTAATTTTCTTTCTACTGCCAAATGTTTATTGATACATATACAATTAATTATTTAGCCCCATATTCATGCATTAATTTGGCTTGCATTAAGCCATGATAAAGGTGAAATCTTGAATACATGTTATTAGTTCCTTGACTATGGAACACAGCACTTACTATTAAAGAAATGTACGGCTCCATTTTCATTCTGACAGGTAAAACAGAGGGAGGGGAAGAGAGAGGAAAGGGGGCATCTTGCTGACCAACATTTAATGCTTTTAAGAATTAAGCGCTATCCTGCTATAAAACCCTATGACTATTTTGTAAGATACTGTACTGAAAAGGATAAAAAGCTTCAAAGTAAACACAGAAAAATGAATAAACAAAACTTGTCAGGATGTACACTACCAAAGTCAGATACTATTGGGCTTGATTAGGAAGTGAAGTGAAAACGGGCCATTTTAAAAGACTGTTTTAGTACTTAAGAGATACATACATTAATAGATTCAATCTGTCCAAACTCCTCAAAAAGGTTGGTTAAATCTTGCTGTGTAGCCTTCTTATCCACTTGGCCAACCCAAAGGGTAGTGCTGCATACTGTCAAGACAAAGAAACAGAGGTTCTCAAAGACACAGTGGCCTCAAGCACAATATTAACAATAGATCCAACTGAAGATAATGTGTATTGAATAATTGATAGCTACACACAAATAACTGCTACATTTAAAACTGACTAATGGGCTTGATGGCTCAATGTTTAAGGAGAGTGGCTGCTCTTCCAGAAGACCTAAGTTCAATTGTGACACCCACCTGGTGGCTCACAACCATCTATAATTCCAATTTCTGGGGATCAAGACCCTCTTCCAGCTTCTGCAGGCACTAGGCACACATGTTGTGCACAGACATATATACAGGCAAAACACCCATATATACATTTAAAAAAAAAAAGCCAGGGAGTGGCAGCATTTAATCCAAGCACATAGAAGAGAGAGGCAGGTGGATCTCTGAGTTCAAGGCCCTTCCTGGAACCCACTTTGTAGACCAGCCGGGCCTTGAACTCAAGAGATCCACCTGTGGACACGCTGTCCAGCCACTAGAGAAAAGTGGTGTGTCAGACTGGAAGCAAAACTTTAAAACTCCCCAGCTGACTCTAAAGTGCGATAGTTTTGAAACTATTTCCTATCTGTGGACCTTAACATCTGTGTGTTGGAATGACTCAGTGGATGGTTCTCCCTAACCAGCAGACAACTCTAAACCTGTATGAGCTGCTGCCTCATCCTTAAGGAAATAAAACATTGCAGAAAGATAAAGAAGGAAATGGACAAATCAGGACTCCTTAAATTGCTATTATGACTTGAAGATGAATTGACTGGCACTTCTTTGTGTGCACACTCCTGTATGCAGAGGCCAGAAGAGTGTGGACTCCTTAGAGACCCAACACCACACAGGTTTCAGAATTCTACTTCTCGAATGAGCAGCAGGTACGCTGAACCTCCAGCCTGAAAGCTACCTCTGTTTAACACATCAAAGTTCAAGAGAAAACACTCCAGACTCTTCATGCTTCCTGAATTCCTCCTGTTACAGACAACACATTTACACAGCTTTAATGGACTACATGGAGATGTTTTGTTCAAGTCATTTTCCAGCATTTTAATCCTGGCAGAAGAGGTCTAAAGCAGGCTTTTCTAGGGTTAACCTACCCCATACTAAAGTATGATCCTAGACAAAATAACCACCAGGAGACTACTCTTTCTGGTCAGAACTCAAACATCACTTGGAATCGTCTAGCTAACACATACTGTGACAACTTCACTTTCTCAGCCACTTTGTTCTGCCTCACATACTCATTCTGTATAATTTTCAACTCATGATTCATCAAAATATCTTCAACTCTTTAACATTTTTAATTAAATCCCAGAGACCAGTGAGATGGCTCAGCAGATAAACTTATATGCCAAGACTTACAACCTAAGTTTGACATCAGAAGCATACATGAGGAAGGAGAGAATTGACTAAGTTGTCTTCAGGCTACATACCCTTATGGCATATAGAAGCATACACAAACATACACACATATAGAGCAAAGTGAGAGAAAAATGCATACAAGTGTTTCTTTCCTTTTTTTTTTTTTAACGGACCTTCAATTGCTGCTTTTAACCCCTCTGGATGCTGTGAATACCATTGGTTAATAAAGGACTGCTTTGGGCCTGCGCAGGGCAGAATATAGGTAGGTAATAAAAAACTAAGCTGAATGCTGGGAGAAAGGAAGGCAGACTCAGAGAGACACCACGTAGCCCTGCTGGAGTCGAATGAAACTTTACCGGGTAAGCCACAGCCACGTAGCGATATACAGATTAATAGAAATGGGTTAAATTAATATGTAAGAGTTAGCCAATAAGAAGCTAGAGCTAATGGGCCAAGCAGTGATTTTGTTAATACAGTTTCCGTGTGATTATTTTGGTTTTAGGTGGCCAGGACAAACGAGCAGCCTCCCCTAACACCAGATTGCTATAATTTAAATAAACAGTGTCTCCCAAAATCTCATATACCATAGGCTTAGTCTTTAGCCCACAGAAGCATTGAAAGTCATGAAACTTGAAATAGATGGGGCTCAAGTGGGGGCCTGCCCTTGACGGAGCTCACTGTCTCCAAACTGCTTTGTTCTGCTTTCCAGTCAAAATGAACAGTCAAAAGAAGCAAGGTAAAGCAACCTTCAACACAAACACAAGGAAAAGTAAACCTTTCTCCTTATTGATGTCACAGGGACAGAAAGCTGCTCTACCATCATGTAGTGAAATGCAGTGTATAAATACTACATGAGGGAAGGTCTGGTGATCCAGAGGGAAACAACTTTGTGGTTTTATCACCTTAAAATAATGTCTCCTGATGAAATGCCCTGTCCTGTAGATTCCAACTGCTTTTGTCTCCCTAAGTTTTACTAGTGTTTTCTAATTTTTTTAATGCTGCTCTACAATTTATTTTTTTATTTTATTTTTGGCTAAGAAGAGGTCATGACTCTTCCCAATCCAGAAGAAACGCTTGACTCCTGGGGTATTAATCTGTTGATGCTTCACACCACTGACTGACCCTGAAAGCACTGCATTTTATAATCTATGTCCAGGACAAGCAGTGGGAAACTCAAGCACACTAATTTTAAATGTGTTGAAAGAACAGCAATGAGAGGAAAACTGGTTCCACTTCCAGATGAGGAGAGTTTAAGATAGAGTACACAATGAAGATATAGTCGTCACTGTATTGTCTCATGTGCTTGTTGAGTTTAAGATAGAGTGCACAATGAAGACATAGTCGTCAATGTATTTTCTCATGTGCTTGTTGAGTTTTCCCATCTTAAAGGGTTTAACTAATAAAAATAAAACAGCACCGGGTGGTGGTGGTGCACACCTGTAATCCCAGCACTCAGTTTGAGGCCAGCCTGGTCTACAGATTGAGTTCCAAAATAGCCAGGGCTATACAGAGGAATCCTGTTGAAAAACCAAAGCAAACAAAGAAACAAACAAAACAGCAATAGAAAATAAATTCTACTATAATTCAGCTACAAAAAGAAAATGAAATTCTGATGCTTGTGGAACACTCATGAAACCAGAAGGAATCATATGACAAGAAATAAACCAAGACAAAAAGAAAGCTGTGTTCTCTCACTACTAGGTAGAAACTCAAAAAGCTGATGACACAGAAGTAGAGAACCTAAGGGAGGAACAGAAGCACCCCTGATTCATGTAGAATGGAATTTTGTTTAAATATCTTTTGGGGGAGGTTATATAACCTGAAAGTTTCCACTTTTTTCTTTGATTCAAAACTGTATCAGATTTCTCTACATACTGTTGCTTAACATGAAAACTACACCGTCATATATAAAGTATAATTTTATTTTTAAGAGGAATAATGATGTTCTACAGCAGTAACAAGAGTTAAATAATGTGTATTTGATTTCTTAATTGCCCTTATCTGATCATTACATGGTATTGGCATGTACAAAAATACCATATTGTATGCCATAAGTATGTATAATTATGAGATGCCAAACACAATATATTTGGAGGACTGGAGAGAGGGCTCAGCAATTCAGAGCACATGCTGTTCTTATGGAAAACCCAGATTCAGTTGCTACCACCCACACAACAGCCCACAGAGGCCTATAACTCCAGCTAGGATTTAATGTTCTCTACTCACCTGGCACCAAGTATGCACAGGGCATGCACACATACATATATGCAGACAAAACACTCATACATATAAAAGTAAACCCTTTTTTAAAAACTATAAAACTTTTAAAAGAGAAAATGTGATTCCATTCCTATGCCAGTTGGTTTTTATGTCAACTTAATACAAGTTACAATCATCTGAGAAGAGGGAACCTCGATTGAGAAAATGCCTCTGTAAAAATCAGACTGTAGACCATTTTCTTAATGACTGATGTGGCAGAGCCTAGCCCAGGGTTTCTCAAACTGTGGGTTAAAATCCCTTTAGGGTGGCATACCATATATTTATATTATAGTCCATAACAATAGCAAAATTGGTTAAGAAGTAATAATGAGAATAATTTTATGGTTGTGGTCACAACATGAGGAACTATATTAAAGGGTCCTAGCATTAGGAGCACTGAGAACCACTGGCCTACCCCATTGTGGGTAGTGTCATCATTGGGCTGGAGCAAGCCACTGAGCAGCCCCCTTCCACAGCCTCTGCATCAGTGCCTGCCTCCAGGTTCCTGTCTTGTTTAGTTCCTGTCCTGATTTCCTTTGACAATGAACAGTGACACAGAACCATAAGTAAAATAAACCCTTTATTCCCCGAGTTGCTTTTGGACGTGGTGTTTCATCAGAGGAACAGACGCCCGAGCTAAGACAGAAACTGCTAACAGGATAGAGGAGTGCTGCTGTGACTGACCGGACCCCATGTTTTTTGGGAGGACTTTGGAACTCTGGACTTCGGAGCCAATGGGTGTTCAACATTCCATAAAATGTTCTATGGGAGCTTAGAAAATAAATAGTGACCAGAGAAATGGAGAGGATAGAGGCCTGACTTGTGAAACTAAAGGGAAAGTCAGAGAGTAACTTAAAGACCATGGGGCCACTTAGAATCTTTGCTTCTGTCCAGGCATGGAATCTCACCACTTTAATCCCAACACTTGGGAGGCAGAAGGAGGTGGATCGCCATGAGTTCAAGGACAGCCCGGTCTACAGAGCAAGATCCAGGTCAGCAAGAACTGCTAAACAAAGAAATCTTGCCTCAAAAGAGGGGAGAGGCAAGGGGAGAGAGAAAAGGAGGGAAAAAGAAAGGAAGGAAGAAAGGAAAGAGGGAGGGAGGGAAATAGAAAAAGAAAAAGGAATCTGTGGTTCTGGTTAGCAAAAGCTTGACTATGGTTAACAGACACCGGAACTGCTCAAATGCAGTGTTTGCCTGGCTGGAATAATGGATGCTGGTCAGCCAGAACTGTGAAGTTAAGAAGAGGCCAGCAGGGGCTGGAGAAATGGCTTAGCGGTTAAAAGCACAGCTACCTTTTTTCAAAGCATCCAGGTTCAATCCCCAGCACTGACAACCATTGGCTTACAACCATTTGGAACTCCAGTTCCAGGGATTAGAGCCATCTGCTGCCCTGTACAGCATTAGGCATAAAAGTAGTACACACATATGCAGGCAAAACACCTGTATGAAATAAACATTAAAATAAAAAATGTAAAGGTAGAGATAAGCATCACTGATATAAAATCTTCTGTTTCCTTGGAGGTACCAGAAGCTGTATTCTAAAAGTGGCCAAGGTTTTACCTTGTGCTGGCAGACACTTCGTAGTTTAAGCGTGTACTGGTTTTGAAGGCATGAAGAAGTGGAAGCAATGGAGGCTTGGCATTGTGTGGCAGAGCTGAATTCCCTGAAGAGGGTATTTATTGGTCAAAGGGCAGCCAGTTGTACCAAGAGCCCCTAGCATTTCGGGGATGCCAGTACCACAGAATGACCAAAAACAGCAGCAGCATGGTGTGGAGCCAGCTTGAGCTTGGAAAATAATCTGAGTGTGCTACAGAGGCTGAAGCCAGAGAAGTGACTCAAACCCCTCAGAGGATGCCAGACATTGGGTACTGAATTACACTTGGAGTTTTGTTTTGCTTTATTCAGAATATGACTATGCCCTGGTTCTTTCTTCTTTAAGTAAAAAAAATATTTAAATTACTTTGGATTTTATAGGAGCCCACAGTCGAAAAACTTAAGATTTTTAAAAAGACTTAACTTTTAAAGCATTTGAAATTATAAAGACTATGAAACCATTAATGTTTATAATTATGTTTTATATTGTAAAACTAATAATCAGATTATGGGGGCAGAAAGGAGAAATTATGTTCAATTAGTGATGTGTCTGAGTCAAGCTGACAAAGGGTCAATTATGCCAGCTGATTGGTATATCAACCTAACAAGCTAGAGTCATCTGAGAGGAAGGAAATCTTAACTGAGGAAATGCTTCCATAAGATGGGGCTGTATTTAGATGGTCTCCTTTGCCAATGTGTTCAAAGGACTTCCCACTTTCTCTTCTATCAGGTTTAATGTATGTTGAACCAACCTTACATGTCTGGAATAAAGTCTACTTGGTCACAGTGGATGATTTTTTGGATGTGTTCTTAGATTTAGTTTACTAGTATTTTATTGAGTATTTTTGCATCTATCTTCATGAGGGAGATCAGTCTATAATTCTTCTCTTTGTTGTACCTTTCTTTGTGTGGTATGGTTATCAGAGTGACTGTAGCCTCATAAATGGAGTTAGGCTATGTTCCTTCTCTGTCTACTGTGTGAGACAACTGGAAGAGTATTGGAATTATCTCTTCTTTGAAGTTCTGGTAGAATTCTGCACTGAAGCCATCCGATCCTGGATTATTTTGGTTGGGAGACTTTTAATGAATATTTCTATTTCCTTTGGGACTATAGGTCTATTTAAATTGTTTCTCTGGTCTTGATTTAATTTTGATAAGCAGAACCTATCCAGAAAACTGTTCATTTTTTTTAAAGTTTTCCAATTTTGTGGAGTACAGGTTTTTGAAGTATGATCTGATGATCCTTTGGATTTCCTCAGTGCCTCTTTTTATTTCCCCCCTTGGTCAAGGAATGTTTAAATGAATACAGTTTGTGTGTTGTTATTTCGGGGCATAAGCTAGCCAGGCGGCCAAGAGCTGGGTGGCAGGAACACAGCCCACTGCTCCTCACTACACTCTGCTATTTAGATAGTTGGGATAAGGGTTTGTCTACCTTGTCGATTTTCTCGAAGAACCAATTCTGTTTCATTGATTCTTTGTATTGTTCTCTTTGTTTCTATTTTATTGATTCTATCCCTAAATTGGATTATTCCTGCCATCTACTTGTTCTGTTAATTCGCCAAGTGTGGGATTTCTCCACTTTCTTTACGTAGGCATTTGGCACTATGAACTTTCCTCACAGCACTGCTTTCACAGTGTCCTGTAAGTTTAAGCACATTGTACCTTCATTTTTATTAAAATCTAGGAAGTCTTTTATTTCTTTATTTCTTCCTTGACCGAGGGGTGATTCAGTCGAAAATTATTCAGTTTCTATGAGTCTGTAAGCTTTCTGGAATTTGTGTTGCTGAATTCTAACTTTAAGCCATGGTAATCTGGTAAAATACGGGGGGGGGGGGGGACCACACTCCAATTTTTTGTATCTGTTGAAATTTGCTTTGTGAGGGAAATTCTCCAGAATCCACAAGGATGAGCCCAGCTAAGAATTCTAGTCACAGTGGAGAGGGTGGCCAAACCGGCCTCACCCTGTAATCAGATTGGTGAATCCCCTAACCGTCATTATAGAACATTCATCCAGTATGAAGATTCTATTTGCCCCTTATCATAAGAAACCAAATTTGGATCTCTGTAAAATGAGATGCTGAGATGTCCAAAACCAAGCAGCAGGCCAAGCTCAGGGAATCCAGTCGAAGAGAGGAAAGAGGGAATATATGAGCAAGGGAAGTCAACTTCATGATGGAGAAATCTATTTACAGAGGCAGCTGAATCAAGCTTATGGATAATCATGAACTCTAGACTGACCAGCTATGGGGCCTCCATGAGACCAAACTAGGCCCTCCTCTGTGGGAGACAGTGGTAAAGCTTGGACTATTTGAGGGGTCCCTGGAGGTAGGACTAGGATAGATCCTTGGTACCTGAGCTAGTTTGTTGAGCCCATTCCCTATGGTGGGATGCCATGCTCAATCTAAATGAAGGAAGGAGATGGTCCTGCCCCAACTTAATGTGCCAGACTTTGACTCCCCATCAGAGCCCTTAGCCATTGGGAGGAGTGAATGAATTAATTAAAAGATAGGGCTGCAGGAAAGCCTGTTGGATATTTTCCTTTTTTTTTTTTTTAAAAAAAAAAAAAAAAAAACCTTTATTTAACTTTATTTCATGCACATTGGTATAATGATGTCAGATTCTCTTGAATTGGAGCTACAGACAGCTGCAAGCTGCCATGTGGGTGCTGGGAATTGAAGCCAGTCCTCTGGAGGAGCAGTCAGTGCTCTTAACCACTCAGCCATCTCACCAGCCCCACTGTTGGATATTTTCTTAGTTAATGTTTAGTGTGGGAGGACGAAGCCATTGTGGGTGATGTCACTTCTGGACTTGGTATTCCTAGGTTCTGTAAGAAAGCAGGCTGAGCAAGTCAGTAAGCAGCACCCTCCATAGCTTCTGCTTCAGCTCCTGCCTCCAGATTCCTGCCCAGACTTCCTTCAATAACAAACAGTGATGTGGAACCACAAGCAAAATAAAGTCTTTCCTTTCCGAGTTGCTTTTGGTCATCGTATTGTATCACAGTGTAGTAGCCCTAACTTAAGATAATGCTCAACAGCATCGCAAAGTGTGTGAGCAAAAAATGAAGAGATACTAAATGAAAGACCTACTCTTAACAAAGTAATGATTCTGAAAAACCAAGGGGTAATCACACAAGGATGAAGAAAAAAGATCTTTCTTATATTTTTTTTGGGGGGGGGGGTCAGGTTTTTTTATATTATTTGTCAAACAACACTAAAACAAATTTGGTTTCTTATGATAAGGGGCAAATAGAATCTTCAAGAGTTTCACTAGCTCTTTATAATGTGAGAAGGTTCTGGAAAGATAATCAAGGACTACTGAAATTATCAGATGCCATTTTCTTTGATTTTGGGAGCCTGAATTTCAAGATGCTCTAGTAGTACCAAATAAGGGCATAAGTTCACTTTCTAGAAGTCAAGTAAAAAGCCCAGGATGTGTGTGATCCCAGTGCAGGATCTACATACAGCATGATGACCTATAACAACTACTATGGCTATCCATAACAATTACTGATGCTAAAGTAACTTAATTGAAGACCACCAGAAAGTAACAAGAGTCCACTCGGGCAAAACCAATAACTTACTCTCTATCATGTGCTTCCTTGCTCCCCTGTAGTCTGTTAGTTCTCTCTAGAAATGATAATGGATTAACAAACTCAGAGGCAAAACCTGGCAGAAACACAACTCATTTTGTTGCATAACGTGATCTTTACCCTAGCCAGATCCTGAAGTAAACACCACCATAACCAAATCTGTTAACTACACTAAATAGATTAACATATAGAGGAAAACAGGAGGTTGTACTAGTCATTTCTCTTCTGGTACAAACTACAAGTTTATCATTCATTTTAGTTCAATTATACACCAATTGACCTAGCAGGTATAAAACCCTGGGTGTAGTTTCCGACACCACACATATAAACTGAATATATAACTAAGTATACAAAAACAATCTTTGTGTCCTAATTTCTTATACAGATTTGAATACTCACAACTGACTGTTACTACTGAAGCAGTCACTGACAATGTCATGTTACAGGTATCAGCCTGGTTTTGTGTCCCTTGGTCAAGCCATACTTCACAACTTGCATTAAACATTTTTTGATGATTTAGCATGTATCTGCTAATCTGGCTTTCTTTCACAAAAACCTGAATTAAAGCAATTTAGTTACTAACAAGCTCCTTCCTTTTCAGTTTCTTACTCTAAAAATAGAATTAGGTAAGAGATTTTTAGAGAAGAAAACTAGTTTTTTGTTGTTGCTTATTTTTTATTTATTTATTTTTTTGTTGTTATTCTAGAGGAGGACATGACCTTAATCACATGCAGAGGCCAGAGCCTTAGGTGTGCTTCCTCAAGAACTTCTGGGGCAGTCTTTTGCTGCCCTGGAGCTCACTGAGTAGACTAGGAATGCACCTGTGTCCCTTTCAAGCATGAGGGTTACCTTTCCAGGCTTTTCCTGTGGTTGCGAAGATCAAAGGCTTAAGCAGCAAGCACTCTACTAACCTAAACACAACAGAAACTAGTTCCCAACACTAAGGAGGTCTAATACAGTACATGTTACTTACCACTTAGAGTTTTTGACCGAACAGGAGGCAAGCCCTTTTTCTGGCGTTCTTTCTCCCTCTCTCTGGCTCTTCTTTCACTTGAATACGACCTTGATGATTTTCTCTTTCTTTCTCTTGAGCGGGAGCGGGATCGCTTCCTGTGTTTTCGCTTTCGAGATCCAGATCGCGACCTGGACCTTCGTTTTCTTGGTGATCTACAACAATAATAACAATAATAATTATTATTTCACTTCTAATGACATTGTTATCTTCCATTAAACCTTTCAATTTGAAGTGAATGTAAAAGGGCAGTATTTGTCATATTTAACCACCTCTTATACAATCCTTTAGTTTAATCAACTACTAAACAAGTGTTCCACTGTAGACTTGTGTGCTATGGATGGGCCCATTACTAATAGATGCTAGATAAATCTGAAACTGTATTCATTAAAATCAGAAGAAAAGTATAATTCAGTAGAGGATCAGAATACTTCCAACACAGTATTAGGACACAGTATAGTCCTGTTTAATACTTTACAACTTCTAAAATGTTACAGTTCTTGACTTTTCAATGTAAGCTGATCCTGTCATTTGTTTACTTACATGTTTGCAAGCATGTTCCTTTGTAAAAGGTGGAATGTGAGAATACCAAAGAATCGGTGGGTTGGTTTTGATTTAAGGACGTGTTTTCTACTGACTTGCAAGTATATTTAACATTCATAAAACCTGTTTTGTGACTGACTGGGAAAACATTTTTGGTATCGCTATACAATTTGGATGCAAGAAATACAGCCTGACTTATATGCTGTTCAGAAGCAGTAAGGTATCATGCTGTTATCAACTAACATCAACTATAATCCAAAATCACAACCTCATGACACCAGCTGTTCCTGTTACATAAAGTGCTCAAATAGCAGATGTATAACAAAGGTTATCTCCTGGTTTTAAGTTTCAATTATTTTTAAAAATTACTTTTTAAAAAATATTTTTAAAATCACTTTAAGTATTTCTTTTAATCTTGATGCAAAGAAAAAAGCCTACAATACTGTAAAATATTATAGAACCTTGATCGAGATCGCGAATGAGTTCTTGATCTTGAGCGAACAGCTACTTTCTTAGCTTCTGGTTCAAAGATCTCCTCTTCAACAACATCTTGTCCTTCATCAATATCCATATCCTTGGAAAGCAAAGTTAAGGGCAAATAAACAAAAAGCCCAGTTAAAATTTGGCATACAGTGCAGTTCTGTCTTAAAAATATTAGTAATGTAATATTAAGGTTTCACAGGTAACAGAGCTAGGGGTGCAGAACACCCAGAAGACAAGGTACATCCAGAATACAGTATATTCACAAAGAACCTTACAAGGCTTTGGACATTTATGACTCAGAAAAGTACTGACTTTTACCTGTTGCTGAATGTCTATAGAATCATCCAAATTAGCTTCAGGTTCCAGAAAATGCTGTTGGCTACTTCCTTGTGAGGGTGAAGCTGAGTGTTCTGACCCAAATGTTCCCTCCTGGCTATCCTGAGGAGTTACCTATTGAAAACAAACAAAGTTCTGAGACAACATTACTATAAATGATAACCTGACTACAGCAAATATCACAATTAAATATTCAAGGGAGTCATAGTCATAGCAAGCCATTCTTAGAGTACTTTACCTGAAGGATTCTGTATAAATCCAAGTATACTTTTAATAAGAAAAGGTTCATAAAGAGGGCACTTTTGCATTTATTTGTATAAAAAATAGCTAGATGAAGTATGTCCTCAAGAACATTTTAAATGTCATAAAGTATTGAGTAATATAAAAACAATACTTAATGATGCCTAACAGTAGTAAATTAATCTAGAACTACATGTTTAATTAGTATAAACAAAATATTCTCAAGGTCCAATTAAAACCTTGTATTAAAAAACTGAAAATCACATACTATACGCCTAAAGGCAAAACAATACCCAAAAGTCACCATCAAAACTAGTGATTTTAACAAAACTATTCACAATCAGGGTCTTTTATAATAAGTCATAAGATAGTTACAGGAACTACAGTGTAATGTGTATATTTAAAGTTTTAATACAAGTTAGAAAAATAAATACAAACTTAGGGGAACAATGAATGTCCCCACGGTTACAAGAAGTAGAACAGCAACAGTATGTAGTGTATGTATGTATGCTCGAACTTGATGTTAGTAAGTAGGAACCTAAGAAACAATTTAAAGATTGACTTAGCTAAAACATGGAGAAACCCATTATCGGGAAAAGCAATCTGGTAGAAAATTTTTCTAGAACACAATCTTATAGGAATCTAGAAGGGGTAAGTTCCTGGTGGTATACAGGCTAAAACATAATAAAGAAAGAAAAACTACACACTAATAGTCCCTTGTTACAAACTATTCAGAAACATTCAACTCCAAACACCTTAGACATGTAGAAGCAAAATGGAGGTAAAGGGAGACATGATTCCACAAAGAACAGACAGCAATGAACGTGCCTCATACTAGTACAGTAGGAAACAAACAGATCTAGTTCGGTTTAAGAAAGTCTATTTACCAGGTTTAACAGCACATGCCTTTAAACCCAGCACTTGGGAGGCAGAGGTAGGCAGATCTTTGTCAGTTCAAAGCCAGCCTGATCTACACGCAGTGAGTTCCAGATAGCTGGGGCTATATAATGAGTGAGCTCCTGTTTCAAAAAAACAAAAACAAAGCAAGTCTGTGCAATTAAACAGGCAAGCACAGGAGCTTAAGACCTGAAGGTGAGGATAAGCTTTGTGTCTCACGGTCATGTTCAATTAGGCACTAGGACAGGACCTAGGAAGCTTTGTTCCTGGAAGTCATTAGGCGTTGGTACCCTCACTGTAGGAGAACCACAGGGCAATTTGATTCTGCTTCAGTTACACTGTACCTCAATAGTCTCTACACGTAGTGTTTTTACTGGACCACCTTATAGGAACAATGTCAAGCATATTCACTAACAAAATAAATGTGTCAAGAGTAATACTGGACTTAAATAATCTTAAGAATTTATACCTCTTTAGTATGTATATTTTTCTAAACATACATATTTAAAATAAACTAAGAGTTATGTAAAAATTTATTTCAAATTCAGGCTATAAGGACTGGTAGGAAGGGTCAGTGGGTAAAGGTATCTGTCACTAAGCCTTAGGACTGGACTCAAATTCTTGAAGCTCACATAGTAGAGTGAGAGAACCAAGTCCTGCAAGCTCTCATCTGACCTCACACATGTCACCCAAAATAAATAAATTAATGAAAAGCAGAGGCAGGTGGATCTCTTAAGTTTGAGGCCAGCCCTGTCTACAGAGTGAGTTCCAGGAAAGCCAAGGGTACAGAGAAGCACTGTCCGGGGTGTGGGTGGGAGGATCAATCCATACTATTTTTTTTTAGAAAAGTGACCTCATATTGTCTAAAATCTGAAATCTGGTTTTCCTCCATCTCATTCTCAATGCAAATTACAAGTGTTGTAACATATAGTCACTATCTTGAGTATATCTGGATATTTTATATACCATTTTATACTAACTATTTTAATGCAAAGTTGGGATTTCTATAGTGTTTAAACTGTATTAAACCAACTGGCATAATAATTTGTTTACTAGGAAATTTAGAGGATGCTGCTCTTATGAGTGGTGCATTTTAAAACTAGAAGAAAAGAGCATCATAAAATTCAGGGCAGAGTTTTAAATAACAATTGTTAAGTCCCTTAGTATCCCAGGAACAGGATATGTCAAAGTTGATAAATATACATTAAGAAAAAGTCAGAACAGACAGAAAAGTGTTTCCTCAATCACAACAGAACCAAAAATGCAATACATAAGTATAAACTTTGTTTTTCTTTTTCTTAACTTTATAGTAATGGCTGCTTTGCCTGGGTGTCTGTTTGGACAATACATTCATACAGTGCCCAAGGAGGTCAGAAGAGGGCACTGGATCTCCTGGGACTGGAGTTGTAAATTGTTGGGAGCATTCATGTAGATGTTGAACATTCCACATGCTATACCAACTATATTTATCTAATACACAAATCTAATAGTTCCACATAATCAATATCCTAAAACTTATTTGACTTTACAAACAGTAATTCATTTACCACAAAGCAGTGCTGCCCAATCCAGAGTTCATCATGTCATCTCTGCTGTTTGCATTACATTCTGGGTTTTTTGCTATTGTTTTTGAGACATGGTCTGTCTATGCAGCCCTGGCTGTCCAGGAACCAGCAATGTACATCAGACTGTTCTCCAACTCAGAGACCACCTGCCTCTGCCTCAGGAGTGCTGGCAGTAAAGATATGTGTCACCATGCCCAGCTCCATTACATTCTGAAACAAAGTGAATCATACTACTCAGACATCCCATTGATAATGTTCCATCATTGGTGGGCTGAGTCTCTTAGAGTCCTCTGAGATCTTAGCAGTAGCATTTCATCTTGTGCTGTAGCTCTGGTAACATCTTTTGATTCTCCTAAAAATCAGCAAAATCATAAAACTCTAACTTACGACAACAGAAATCATTCCATTATGATAAGGTTTCTAATCTTTCATAATTCTGATTGTATTTTTATTAGAAACATAGTTTTGCAAATGTTCTTAAACCCTTAAAGTGTTTTCCTTCTAATTCCTGGGACCTGGACCTCACTGCACACCGCAACTGCAGCTGACCTGCAAAGAGCAGGACAGCACTATCTTAGTTGGGGGTAGTTATATGGACCTAATGTTAGCAAAAGTGCTTAATTTTTCTACTGATCTTATTCTATTTTTGTTAAACATTTAATTTAGAGCTCGGCATAGTAGCATATGCCTTTAATCCCGACACTTGGGAATCAAAATCAGGTAGCTATCTGTGCATTCAAGGCCAGTCTGGTCTACATAGTGAATTTAGAGCAATAGAATGAAATCCTGCCTTGAAACCACCCACTCCCCCAAATTATTTATTGATTTACATGTGTGCATATGTGCGTGTGCACACACACAAGTTTGCAAGCAAACCCACATGTGTGTCCTGGGCATATGGTCTTCTAAAGCTGGAGTGACAGGAGTTGTGAGCCACCCAACAAAGGTGCTAGGAACCCACCTCCAGTCCTTTTGAAAGAGCTATAAGTGCTCTTAAACACGAGTTATCACTCGTCCCATCTTGAATCGCATAACTTATTGTACACACCTGCCACCAAGTTAGCATCCTGCTCATTAAGTATGCCACTTTATACTCACTGTGCACTTGACATATTAGCAAAGGATTGCTTGTCTGGTTCTGACTTTACCACATCTTTTGTCATTAGATAAAACTTGGGCAACGGAGACTTAACTGCTATTTTTTTAAAGGGATCTTATTACCGTATGTGGCTTATTTTTGAAACTATTACATGGAGTAAGTAGTTCTGTTTTGGTTGGTGAGATTCTTCAGACTTGCTTCCTTCCAATTCTCAGAAATTTCCCGTGCCAAGAGTACTGCCCTGACTTGGCTGTTTCTACTAAACCTTCGGAAGTAACAGTGACTTAAGGCAACTCAGAGTGTTCTACTGTTTGGAGAAAGCACCATCTCTTGTCTGTTATCTTTGTAGTTACTGTACCTTATGACTGACTGACACAAACTCCAGTTGTTATCTTTTTGTATTCTCCAGTAAATATCACTTTAGCAAAAAATATGACTCTTACTTAGACCAATTCAATCAGAACTAGTTCATAAAATCAGTCCGTGATCATGAAGTTCAGCAAGTACCCCTGGAATCCTTCACTTTAACTGTTTGCAGATACAAGGTCAAGCTCAGGTTCTAACTGTGTCTCAAAATGCTCTAAACACCACAAGTACTGAGTCTTCTTCCATGTTCCCAGAATCCTGCACTTTTAACTCTATTAAAGAGACTATAGAACGAATCTTGCCATGGATTTCTACAAATGTAGAAATGTACTTCTTTAGAAAAAAAGGTTACATTACCTAAAGGCAGAACCACTGCCTGTCCATCTTTATTATGTATCACCTGCCTAAAAACGTACAGTCACACAAATATCTGTAGGTTGTTTTATATTCATGACTGATAGATTTTTCTTTTCTTTTTTGGTTTTTCAAGACCGAGTTTCTCTGTGTAGCCTTGGCTGTCCTGAAACTCACTCTGTAGACCAGGCTGGCCTTGAACTCATAGAATCCACCTGCCTCTGCCTCCAGAGTGCTGGGATTAAAGGCGTGTGCCATCACAGACTGGTGACTGATATTATTTTTAATAACTAGGGACAAACTGGAATGTTTCTAATATAGGTCACAAGTATATTTTTAAGACTAAATCTTGGTCTATAGCATGACATGTTTTATCACTTCTAAAGTGAAACCTTTTTTTCTCTCTCCAAATGACATGAGGATGCTGTGCATTGGTTAAATGAACTTCTTAGCTATGCACAAACTAAAGGTATGCCTTAAAACTGATCAGATACCAATAGCATTCGGTCTTTTGTCTCACTACACTTCAACTTGCTTTGGAGTAAAATGGGAGTCATGGTACCTACTTCATAAAAATTAAGTATAAAAATGGCTCTCTATGTATAATAAGGCTCCTATGACATGGTATTTGTAGGAAAATTTTTTTAAAATTCAAGATAGTAATCTACTTTGGACACTACCATCATCATTATTGCCATTACCTTCCCAGACAAGGAAGTAGAGCAGAAAGAAAAAAACAAGAAGCTTTAAGAGGCAACTCTAAAACCCACATCTGTCTTCTATTCTTCCTCTAGTATCATGAAATTCATTTCTATAACATGGCTTCATTACACTGCCAGAAGACTATATATATATATGAATAGCTACGAAGGTAATGGAAGGGAAATACCATAGAAAGGGCATGAAGTGGCCAGTAAAAACCAAAGACTAATGAACAGCTCCAAAGACTGAGAATGTTCAGTACCCAAGTGTCCCACACAATGCCCATCTGCAGAGAGTAATAACTGCAGGTGTCACAGACCTTCTGGGGCTGCTGCTGCTCCAAAAGCTGCTGCCGCAGGTGCTCCAGGTTCTGCTGCTGCAGCTGCTCTGCTATCTGATGGAAGATGGAGTTGTTCACAGATTCAGAAACATGAGAACTAAAATGAGAAACAAAGGGAGAAGATGAAAGTTAAAATGCACCAAAGGTGACATGGAACACCACTGTCACAGTGTACTCTACTACAGTGCATTCTTTATAAAATACTAAGATCTAAAATGTAGTATTTTGGAGCATTAATACAGTGGAAGAGAAATATATTCAGTAATGTTTCAATAAACCCTAGAGGTGTTCTGTTACAGAACTGACACCACTGCCTCATGCTGCACACACGTGTGTGCTGTACATATAAATTAGTGACTTTTACTAGCTTACTGTATGAGAATCTCAAAACACTTCCAAAAAAGGTATAAGTATATAAACATTGTCAATTTTTAATAACTTGGGGTTTTTGGCAATAACTCATGTTTAACGATGAGACAGTAGGAAATGGTTTATCAATCAGTATGTACAAAATCCATAATTTTCACTCCCCATGAATTTTATAGAGTGTGCTCCCTTTAAGAAGTCATCATGGTATTAGGTATGCTAATAGTAACAGACAGTGCTAGACAAAAGAGAAAATACTATAACTATACTCTGGGAAAGTCACACCTGGGATACAGCTGGACTTCTAAGTGCCATGGGTAAGACACGAAAAAAAGAGGGCATCCCAAAAGGGGCAGGCAGAATGGTGACAGGTCTTGAAACAGTTGAAAAAAAGAGTATATCATCTGTAGCAAAAAAAACCTATGGGGAGAATAATATCTATTTTCAAATATTGTAGGGCCATGTCTTAAAACAATGGAGTCAATTTGTTTCCTTTCTTCAAAACACAAGGTTTGAGTTAGTGTCTAGAAATGAGGGAATTCAGTTCAACAAGACAGCAGGTGACAATAAGAGTCCCATGAGCTCTTTCCTCGGAAGGTGGGAAAGCATGGCCTCCACCGTCCAGACTACTAAGAGATTCTTAAATGCTTAGCTCCTTCATCTACAAGACCTTAAACAGCCCTCCCAACTCCATTAAAATACTACTTTTAAACTCTGTCAAGGAAAATCACTGTATAAAATGGATGTATTAGTATTTTATGTATATAAATACGCTCTGTTTGAATGAGGATTCCAAATGCTTCTGTCAGTCATCTCTCCCTCCTCTCACATTCTCCTATCGGTCTTTAGAAATCCCCCCACAAAACACAAGATTCTGTACAACATTTTAAATAAAAACACAAAATCCACTTTTTAAATAAATGAAACTCATAATTCCAATATAACTAATGCATTTGTCAGAAATTGTCATTCCTAGAAGTAGACTTCAGCAGAAGCATTGGTCCTCCTATTACAAATATTCTTACAACTAAGTTGCTTAAAGCCAACAGAGATATAAAAATATATCACAACTGTCTTAACAATGCTTATCAATTTTCCTTTAGGGAACTTTAATATATTCCAACTATTTGTAAAGATCCAAAGAGTTCTAATAACCTAGAGAGGTAACAAGACAGAAAGTCCACGACCCTTCATAATTTCATAATTTAAAGCCTGAAACAGCACCCCTACTGTTTAGACTATTAACACCCCACTGAGGATTGAGAACAAGAAAAAAGAAAATACAGCTCTAAAGAAAAATATAATTCTTACAGTTGAGGAGTAGGAATCTCCTTTTTGGATTCTTCACTGTGCTCAGAATCTTCCCCAAAGTCAAACCTGTCCATCAACTTCTATGGACGAGGGAAAGAGACAAATTAAAAAAATGCTTCCACATGTATACCACAAAATAACGGGAAGTAAGTGTTGTGAGCCATTTCACATTATGCCATATGCATGCTTTCAGAACACTGTAACATAAAGCAGGCCCTTACACATATTTATCCGTGCAATTTCACTCTCTCATTCACAAGTATAGTATGAAACTATTACTGCTATGATTCTTTTGAGAGAAATTTTCATATAGTCTCAGTATATTATTGTTTTTCTATTTTCACTAATTTACTTACTAAGCATTATCATAAGTATGTGTAGACAGACATTCATACAAAGTTTCAAGCTCCTCCAGAGGTGCAGAAATGACTGAGAACTTCAAGGACTACTTCATCATCATAGAGCAAAACCATTTTGACATAACCAGTAAAAATACTAAAAGTTTAGTTTTTCAAGATGGGGTTTCTTGGGTATATCCCTAGCTATCCTGGAATCTGTGCTGTAGACCAGGTTGGCCTCTTAACTCACAGATCTGCCTGCCTCTATGTCCCCAAGTGTTGGGATTAAAGGCATGTGCCACCATGCCCAGCCCACAAAACAATATTTAAAGAAAATGAAGGATTATATAACTTAAAAAAAAAATCTAGTGCCATAATCAATTGCTAACTAGTCCTAGTAAAAACTTGATGTTAAAATGTGGTTTACCTACTAAATTAAGAGTGATCGGCCAAACGGTTCATTATCCAAGAAATAAAATCATTACCCAAGAAATAGGTACTGATTTTCCTATAAAAATAAATAGCATACGTACATGTTGTAGAATGTAAGCGGAAATAACATCAAATGAGTCAGTTGCATTTGTTAATGCTGCAGAAAATTTGTTTAATGATGGGAAGATATATTGCATTCGTTTAACTCTATGAAGCTGTGTTACTTTGTCTAAAACACATTTTGGTTTAATAAAGAGCTGTGCAGGCAATATCTAGGTAGGAGAGAGAATAAGCAGGACTGGCAGGCAGAGAAAATAAGAGAGAAGAGGGAGGTGTAGCACAATTAATAAAAACCAAGAGACAGATAATGGGGTTCAACCTGAAGTTCAGAAAAGCAAAACATCTAGCCACTGGTTCTTACCTCTAAGCTTTACTTATTAAAATACAAATGAAATATCACTATAGGGAGGAATGAAAAAAGTAAAGAGGACACCAGGGGCCAGTCACCCAAACAGAAAAAAAGGAAATAAAAGATATATAGAAATAGAAGAAGAAAGAAGCCCAGAGACAAAGGTAGATGGGATAATTTAAGAACAGCTAGAAACAAGCCAAGCTAAGGCTGGGCATTCATAAGTAAGACTAAGTCTCCATGTGATTATCTCGGAGCAGGGTGGCAGGCCCGCAAAGATCAAAGAGAGAGGAAAAAAAGACACATTTGTATGTGCCTATGTGTACACACACACAGCACTTCCAAGATATACTTCTAACTGACAACCATGAAGAGGATAGCATACAAAAATTATTCATACAACAGCCTCAATTTTAAAAACACTATTTTTCAGTTAAACCTAAACAAAATATACAGTAATGTGAACTTACAGAAAACTTTTCTTTTGAGCTTACAAATATTGATTATTTTATCAAGTCAAATTATAGAACATAAACCACCAAAATCAGCACTTGGGAGGCTGAGGCAAACAGACTGTGTATTAGAAGCCAAAATGCGCTACACATAAAGGTGCTATCAAAAACACACACAACAAAAGTCTATGAAATTATAATTTACAAAGTAGACTTTAAATGATATGACATAAAGTTTACCAGTTCACATAAAAACATCAGTATTTTTAAAGACTACCTTGTTGAAAGAGACTCCCTGATCCAAGGGTGTAAGCGAGTTGGCCGCCGCAGCTGCAGCTGTAAGCTGCGCTGTAAGTGCCTGCAACTGAACCACAAGACCAGCATCCAAGGCCTGTAGGATGGAAGGCTGGGGCTTCTGCTGTTGGATCTGTAAGGTTTGTATTAGCTGCTGAAGCTGGAATGAAAAAAAAAAAATCATAATTTTTTTTGTGTATTGGGTCTTTATGAATGATAAACCTTTTTATCCAATAAATTTTATCATCCTACAGAGAAAGTGTTTTTAATATGTGACAGTGTGAATGAGAAATGCCCCCTATCTGCGCAAGTATTTGAACATATGTAGGCCCCCTGATGATGGTGCTGTTTGGGGAGGTTATCAACTTTTGGGTGGGGTAGAGTGTAGCTTGGCCAAAGAAGAAAACACAACACTGAGGATGGAAACAGATTCTGAGAACTTAGAGCTTTGCCACACTTCTAGTTCATATTCTCTGCTTGTGTTCACAGTTCAAGATGTGATCTCTGGGCTTCCTGTGTCACAAGATGTCACTGACCAGCTTTCTGTTGTAGTTGCCTGTTGACATGCTTCCCGAACCACTCCGGATTTTCTCCCTCTGGACATATAAGTCACAGTTAACTATTCCATAAGTCGCTTTTAATTATGGTATTTTAACATAAAGACATGAAAATATGCTTTGCTGGGACAATGGAGGCTGGACAGCTGGGGCTGAAAATTCAGTCACAAAGAATTCATCTGTGAAGTATTTCTTCATGGTCGGGGGGCTGAGGCTGCACAACAGGTGGCTGGTAGACAATCTGGCAAAGACTGTCTCCCACGTGGAGCTGGTCTTGAATGATTGAAGGAGTCACTAAAGAAGGTGAAAAGCATCACTATGGGAGTTAGAGATGTGTTAGCAATTAAGAGCACTAGCTGCTCTTCCAGAAGACCCAGGTTCAATTTCTGCCATGCATATGGTAGTTCACAACCATCCATAGCTCTAGTCCTAGGAACTGATCCCCCTTTCTAACCTAGGCAAGTGATTACTTGCCTAGAGTACTAGGCAAGGATGCGGTGCACAGATATTGAGGGAAAACTCCCATACACACAAAATAAAAATAAACAGATAAAGAGTGTCCCTGAAGAAGCCAAAAAAGACCATTGGCAAAGGTGCAGCCTCAGTTGCAGTGATGATCCCAGCATACTGGAGATGCCAGGACTGTGCGAAGTCCACCAGTGACAGAAGCGCATGTGAGGCAGAGCTGGTATGAGTCTTTGAGCCAAGCTGTGTGTCTGTGAATGGCAGAGACAGAGAAATGAAACTGCCTAACACTCTGGAGCCAGCCCTGATAATGATTCAGACACTGAGCGTTTTTTACACTGCTGGATATTGGCTTCAGTTTGACTGTGTACCGGTTCTTCATTCTTGGAATAAGAAAGTAAGCAAAGCATTATGGAAACTATAGAGCCCACAATGAAGAGAGTTGAGGATTTTAAGGACACTGGTTTCAAGGTGTTAAATTCTAAGACTGTGGGACTTTTAAAGCTGTAGTGTGTTTTATACTATGACTTAATGCAAGATTTGGTCAACCGACAAAGGAGGAGTTATGGATGGGTGTTTGTTATGTCAAAGTTAACAAGGGGTGGAATGTCATAGTTAGATTTTAGATGTCTGATGGGGAACCACTATTAGCCAATGACCTTTGAGAGGCTGGACAAGGTTGGGCATGGCTTTGGGTATCAAAAGAGACATGGGCCCACTGGCTCTCTCCTTCCCCACCCATAGCTTGCCACACCTAGATGTTGGATTCCATTGCTGTTCTCCTTTGTGAACTGAGTTCCCCTTTAGTAAAGAACCTCTTATTACACCCTATTTGAATCTAGTGTGGGATTACTTTATTCGTGCTTCCCCACATCCAACCGGGCACCACCACCCCAAACGCCCACCCTCGGCGGCTAAGCACCTTTCTCACCGAAACCCACTTGTATTTCCCCCCATCTGATGCATTCCCCTTCAGGTGTCAATCTGACACAAACAATGTCACTTGGGAAGAGGGAACCTCAACAGAAGAACTACCTCAGTCAGATTAATCTATGGCCATGTCTGTAGTAGCATTTTCTTAACTGCTAATTGAAGTAGGTCAACCCAGGTAACTGTGGGTATGTCATCCCTAGGCAACAGGATCTGGGATATATAAGGAAGGTAGCTGACCATGAGCAGGGAACTTCTGTGGTGTCTATAACTCCAGGTTGCTGCCTTGGGTTCCCTCAATGACAGACTGTCACTTGGAAGTATAAAATCAAAGAACCCTTATCCTCCCGAGTTGCTTCAGTGTTTACCACAGCACAAGAGCAGATGAAGTGGGTAGCACGTAAATCCTTGAAAAGCCTGGCCTGCTTCAGTAGAGTCATGAGTATTGCAGACGAAACAGTCACACTCTAACAACAGAACAAAGAACTCCTCATAGGCTAGATGCTTTAGCTAAGCTTCTCGTCCTCACTCAATTAATTCCAAAAGAGCTAAGCCCTGACCAGAACAACAGCTTTTCTATCAGATTTACTATCTAAGAACACATTTCCTGAAAAGAGAAGAAAAACCTATTCAACAGAGACTTAATAGAATGTGTCACGAATGATGAATAGAGCAGACAACAATTGCAGCAATATCTACTCCTGCTCTTCACACACCTTTAAGAAACAAAACAAAGCATGGGGCTGAAAAAGGTTCAGTGGTAGCACCTGCCACACTGTCAGAACTGAGGTTTGGTTCCCGGCACTCGTGTCAGGCAGGTCACAACCACCTGTAACCCCAGCTCCAGAGGATCCAATGCCCTCTTCTGGCCTCCACATATACACATAAATAAAATAAAATCTTCAAAACCACATAAAACGAACAAACAAACACTTAAGAGAGCTAGCTGGTGAGGTATCTCCCATGGGTAAGGGTGCTTGCTTTCAAGCCTGACGACATGGGTTTACTCAATTCCCAGGAACCACACGGTAAAAGCGAATTCATACAAGTTGGGGCCTCCACACACTTAGATGCATGCACACAAAACACTTATTATAATAATAAACTATGATTTTGTAAGGAGTCCTAGTGCAAACAATCCAGGTTGTAGGTAACCCTGTAATAGTCCTGTTGTTAACTAACGCTCTATTACAAAGCAAGGCACTGTAGTTGACAATGATTGTTTTATCACATCCAGGAAAGAGGATTTGACTTTTCACAACAAAAAGAATAAATAGCTGAGGTGGTAAATATGCCATTTACCCCAATTTAAACATTACAAATTTTATATATACATTGAATATCATATTACTGCTTAATAAACACAGACAATTACATTGTTAATAAAGCAAAAAAATAGGGGTTAGAGCGATGGCTCAATGGTGAAGAACACTGGTTGCTTCTCCAGAGGTCCTGAGTTTAATTCCCAGAACCATATAGTGACTCACAACCACATATAATGAAATCTGATGCCCTCTTCTGCCACGAAGGCATACATGCAAATTGAGCACTCATCTACATAAGCAAAGAAAAAAAATTAAAAAAAAAACAAAAACTCCACAGTATAGTTGTTACAATTTATAACTGTCAGTAAAGATTAGAAAAATGAAAATGGAAAAGCTGCTATTAGCAACTAGTATGAGGAGGGATAAATGCTATTCAAGATGGAATAAACAATCTCAGAATACCTTAAAACAGCAATATTAGGAAACAAACTGGAGTCATGCAATTATCGAAACAATATAATTAATACAGTACAAAAAAAAAAGCACGAACATGACCTTACCACTAAGGTCAACAATGGCATAAAAGACACACACTCTCTAAAGCACTTAGAATGAAGGAAGCAACACAGAAATAGGGCAAACAAGGCTGCCAACCCCTCCTTTACACAACTGTACTGTACTGTTCCTCTGACAGCTCCATTTCCCCCACGAGCACTGTTAAAATCAACACAGCAGCAACTTTTTCTACTTCATATTCTACTGGCTCCTACTACAATGACAACAGGAAGCACCCAGGTTTATCAGTGGGACAGCAATTGGTACCTATCAATGGTTGGCACAAGGTATGTGCTACCTCAGTATTCTGATACAGGAAGAATTTACTTCATGGCAAATATTAATGACAAGATGATGTTCATGATTGATCAAGGAATGAAAACTACAAGGGTAACTCTGCAGTTACAAGTGCAGAGTTCCACTGGTAAAAGGGAAGGACAACAAAATAAAGGGGTATGTTATGAAGCTACACATTAGGAAGATGATGCATTCTGAACCTTCTTGATAACAGGACTGCTCACCTGCTGACCTTGAGGACTTTGTAAGATCTGAGCAACAGCTGCCAATGTGTCCGTGTTTGTTATCTGAGATACCCATGGATCAGGTAAGCCTTGAACCACATTGGCTGGAGTAACAGGTGTCACAGGGGTTCCTTTTGGAAACGACATAATACACACACCCAAAAATTAAGTAAATACTTGAAAAGGTGGAAAGATTTACTTAGTTAATATAAAATATAATCAAATAGTTTATTTTCGTTTCATTGCCTCAATCTTGAAAACCACATAAAGCCTTTATGTGATTGGGCAGTTTTATAAACAGGAAGGAAACATCCACTCTACCCCCATGGGATCTGCTCAAACTTGTCTTAAACAAACCAAGCTACTACTGTACTGAAGCCTGTCATCAAAGATTTACAACAGAAAATTCTTGTAATTTTTATTTATTTATTTAATTTTGGTTTTCAGAGAAAGGGCTTCTGTTTGTAGCCTTGGCTATCCTGGAACTCCATCTGTAGACCAGGCTGGCCTTGAACACAGAGATCCACCTGCCTCTGTATCTGAGTGATAGGATTAAAGGGGTGCAGCACCAGGGACCCCTGAAAAAATTCTTTAACAGGAGGAAACAACAAGCCTACAATCTTCAAACCTACAATCTCTGCTGATAAAAACTGTGAGTTTGTATAACATAAAACAATGTTTAGCTGAAAAGTCATTTATACATATAAAGCTGTTCATAGACATGTGTACAACAAAAACTATATACCAAAAAATTAACAAATGTTGGGTTCAGAGTAAAACTGAAAATAACATTTAAGTGCTCCAAGAAGATTAAAGTTTTTGAGATAATTGGGCTTTATTAAGCAATACTTTGGGTCTTCTTAAAAATTATATCCCCCATATTTCCTGTAAACATCAAGTTAAGTTATACACAAGTTTAAGGAGTTACAAACAACCTAAATCAGGAGAACCTTCCCTGAGAACTGGAGATGTGGCTCAGTGGAAGTGCTGGGCCTATACAGGGCCCTGCATTCAATCCCTGGGAGTGCAAAACAAAACAAAAACGAACTATAATCAACAGTTTCCAAAATGTATGGTTTTGGTGACTGAAGAACAAGAAAATCAATTTTCAAAATTTCCTAATTTTAGATTAACAGCAAAACTAATTTCATTTCATGATCTCAAAGAGATATGCCTGCCTCTATCTCCACCTCCGTCTGACTAAAAGCACCTGCCACCACACTAAGCCTTCAAGTCACTTTCTTTGATTTTCTAATGATGAACAAATCACTCTAAACTGCTACCTTGTCATTTTACACATGATTGGCGGGATAATGAGTACGACCTGAGTCTCAGACACCAAGTATGCACTACAGATACATACCTGGAGTATTGCTCATGGCTGCAGTGGTGCTGGCCAAAACAGGGGTGACAACTGGAGGAGGAATTCCTGCTGCCATATCCAGAAGAGGCTGGATAATCTCACTCTTAAAAACATTATTCTTCTGCCATAAGTTTAATACTCTCACTATTTTACTCTACAAGAATGAAGAAAAGTGACAGTGAATTTTTTGCTTTCAAAACATTTGCACAACTCAGTTCACACAGATTAATTGAGCACACGATGTAAAAGAAATTAAAATATTTCTATGGTAAATTCCTTCTCAAAAATTGTTTCAACTACTCTGTTATATTCAACGTTTTCTGCTTTCAAATCTTAGCACACTCATTTCATATAGATTATTCAGGCATACAATGGAAAGAGAAATTAAAATACTTCTATGGTACATTCCAACCTGAAACTGTTTTTAACCATTCTGCATTTCCTAACTGTAGGCAATAAGGGGAGCTACTTCTGATAGCTACACAAGATAAATGAAAGCTATACTTAGCTTAAGCAGAATTGACAACTAGGATCTGTTTTCCCTGTCTGTCAATTCACAGGAGATTGATAACACAGTTCTAACAGTACTGCCCTAAAACTCCTCTTAACATGGGTCCAGGATTAAAAGAAGTTACTAGGCCTGAACAACAAGCACTTTATTCATCATCTACCCTGCCCAAAGAACTCTGAGGGAGAGGGAGAGGCAGACTCTATCTCAACATCCTATGTACAAATACATAAAGGTGAATTCAACCCTGACTCATACAATGCTTACCTTCTGAACTAGCAAGTAAATTCAGGACAAAGTCCTCATCTAATGTGACTCTTAACAAATTTCATTTTATAAGCTCTTTAAATAATTTTAGAGAGGACATTTCTCCACTTAAAAAATGTAGCTCAGCACCTGTGTTCAGCATGTCTCCTTGACCAAAAGAAAAGGGACAATTCACCACACTCCATTCCTGCCTAAGAACCTTGCCATAAATGTACTTCCAACCAACAGCAATAACGTTCCTATGCACTGCATGAAGCACAGCCTTCCTCTGTCCTTTTGCCACTGTTCCAACCTACTCTCTCCCTAGAAGAATAAAGTCAAGACCGCACTAGCATTATTATTCAATTTAGCTGTTAGGGTAAGAATTATGTTCTATATCAATAATGCTCTACATTATTTGGATGACTTAGAATAATCTGAGTCCTTTATTATTCTGGAAAAATAAATAAAATATGCACCTTCTCCATCATTTATTTGTCTCTTTCTGAGAGGCCCCTGGACTGCAGCTGTGCATTCAATTCATTCACTCAGAGACTGTCCAACCCACTCTAACAGGTGTGCCGTGCAGTGTTTCCACCTCACACTGCTCTGGGTTTCCCAAGTATTTAGGTAAGTCCCACTGTGGGGGAGGGCCACACAATCATGTCATATTTAAGCAGAGTCTATAAAATTCATGACCCATGTGCTTGACACTTCTCATTCACCCTAGTCCTAGGCCAACAGTGTCGATAAATTTTACAAACATTTACACCCTCAGTTTCATCATTTACAAAATGAGACTGTAACAGATTTTTCTTGTTCTATTCCGGAACTGTGACTGTAACCACAGATTCAGCTACTAGCATGTGCAGATCTTAGCCACAAGCCCTTACAGGGCAAAGTTATCGGATGTTATCAGTCACGGCTCTACTTCAACTAACTTGGAATTCTCACCTTTCTCCAACAGAGTTCATATAAAAGCCTATGTTAGTTCTCATAGTTTACTGATTCAATTGTTGTGTTGTTCAGTGAATTACAAACTTCAAAAGACTGGGTTACACAGATCTCTGTCATACTCTGGGGATCACAGAGATTCCTACTTAAGAGTCTTCTTGGATGAAGGACTGGTTACAGATCCTGGAAGTTTCAGGTCTGCAAGCAGAAGAACATGCCCAACAAAGAAGGATGTTCCAAGTGTTTTACTGTACTTTTTTTTTTTACCTTAAAGGCTTTCTACTATTAAAAAAAATAAACATCAGTTACACCCACTTCTTGAGTAACAGTTGCCTGAACCTATACTAAGACTAGTAAAAGCTACTCCCTTAATGTCGGCACAGAATGAGCTGGCTCACAACTACTCAATATGAAGGTTCTATGACCAAGAACCAGCAGTTACTATTCCAGGGCTATTTGTTACACTAACAAAAAAACAAAAACCAAAAACCAACTTTAAGTGGGCATGTTAGCGCATGCCTATAATCTCAGCATGCGGGAGGCAGCGGCAGGCAGATCTCCATGAGGTCGAGGCCAGCCTGGTCTGGAAAGAGAGTTCCAGGACAGCCAGAACTGTTACACAGAGAATGTCTCTGGGGGAGAAAAGAAAGAAAAGGGAAAAAGATTACATCAGAGGCTACTGTTAAGCACTGAAAAAGAAAAGAACAGTTAAATAGAATTTTAGAGAGAGGAAGAGAGGGAGAGAAAGAGAAAGAGAGAAAGAGAGAGAGAATAACAAATGGCTTGTAGCCTTCTGATTCAACTCCTGCCTCTGCATGGAAAGGGTACTCTCAGAAAGTACTTCACATTCTTTGGGCTTACGTGAACATTTCTCAATGTCTGATGCCCATCTTCTTCAAAATAACAATCCAACAACATCTATGTGTGTGTCTATTAATCTCCATTATTACTGAGATTACAGATTCATGTAATATTTCCTCGAATGGTTTTTAAAATACCTTATCCATAAAGACTATCCTGAAGACACATTAGTCATGAGGCCTACAAAATCAAGACTGATTTGAGCACTGTAATTGTCAGAAATTCAAGTTCAAATTGGTATGATTTCTAAGTAAGTTTTTATAACTTACTATTTCAAATTAATTATTTTACATGGGATTCTACTTTAAGAACTCATTAAGATGGGAGACTGAAAATCTGAAACATTCTTTAGGAATACTAGCTAGGCTTACCATAATACCAAAATTACTAAAACAAAATACATGAACTTCTAGGAATTATATCCAAGAATATTTACAAAGAATATGCTATAGTAAATTCATCCCCACAATAGCGATTTTTAAAATTCAAGATATAATGGCAATTAAAAAAATAAAACTATCCAATCTTGTAAACTTTAGATTTAAGATCCTTATTTTTAACAATCCTCACCCATTCTCCTCTTTTTAATGCATTTGTCTGAGAGGGAGGGAGGGAGGAAGGGAGGGAGGGACAGAGACAGACATCAGAAGAGGGTGCTGAATCTTTATATTGGTCTGATAGAGAAGTAAATACTCTTAATAGCGGAGCCATCTCCAGTCCTGCTCACCTACTCATGACCTTTTCCTATTTAAAAACAGAAAAAGACATATCACTTCCAAACCAGCATTCAAAAACTTTCTAGCAATTTTAGAAGGGATATGAAGGAAACATTTCCCTTGTATTCTTGGCTCTGGATTCTTTACCTGCTAATTACAGACACACATACTAAGATTTGAGTATTTCTCTTCAGCGCTCACAAAACTGTAATAAAAAAAAACTTTAATATGTACTCGTCTATGAACTGCTTGGCAGATCCATGCTCTACAAAACTGAAATAATAAACACCAACTCAAATACCCACAATCCTCAACTGATTGTATGCATGACTAAATGTCTAATGTAATTTCAAAATACTTCTGCAGGCAATTTCTTTTACAGAAGTTGCTTCACTAAATTAAAAAGTAGCAAAAGCAACTACATCTTTCTACTCTATAAATGTTCTAAGAGTGAAAAGGAGTGTGGCTGTAACAGTAATTATATATTAAAACTCAGAATAACTAAGAGTGAATGACAACACAAGATCATATAATAATATAAAAACTATAAGAAAAAGAGAGCCACGTCTCCTTTAACAAAGTAATACCGTACCTTGTCATCCCCAGGGCAACGATATAAATTCTGGAAAGTGCTAATGATGTTATTACTAAATCTGGGTGCAAACACATCCTTTTCTTGGCCAAACTGATGCCGGGATTGTCGCACAATGGAGTCAATAACATATAGTCCAGGTACCTTGTATTCTGGTTTACACTGATGAGAAAAGAGTGGGGTAGGGAAGGAAACAAAAAGGTAAAACTCTTGATAGAAAAACATTATAAACCCTATTCAAATAAAAACACTGTTCATGCCTTCGTGAATAAGCAGACTATGCCTAGTTCTTATCATCCGTCTCTGGAATGGCATCTTAAAGAACAGAATCTAGTTTGGCTAGTCAATGCATTCAGGTCAACTGTCACTCAAATTCCAAACTAGCATTGATTAACTGACTAAAAGCAACCTGATAAACAAGACATTATTATAAAAAAATTTAATAATCTTGAAAAGCTAGAACAATGAAAACAAAATAAGGAAAAGGTTAGAGAATGCTCTGCAAGCATGCACTAGACTCCACCTCAACATAACACTTCTGTATCAGTAAACGAACAAATGACAGTTGTAGCATGCCAAATATATCCAGGCCAAAGTTTAAAACTATCATCTATAAAGGAGTCATGACACTGCCACCATAAAAATTCTGAGGAAAATTGCCAACACTGAAACATGCAAGTATTTTCATACTATTCCACTGGGTCACTAACCTTCACCTTACTTGTCTAATTTATTTTGTGAACTACAAGATTCTCTACTTCTTAGTATAGGGTTTCCAAGCTTATGTACTTAGAATCAAGCTTTCCACTCTAAAGCAAGACCCTTAAGAAAACTTGGCTTTCTCTTTCTATTTACACTATTTGCTTGCACATATGAATGTGCACCACATACGTACCAGGTACCTGCAAAAGTAAAAAGACAACAACAGATCTCCTGGAAGTTATAAATAGCTGTGAGCTGCCATCAAGGTGCTGGAAATAAAATCCAGGTCCTCTGCAAGAGCAACTTCTCTCAACCACTGAGCCATCTCTCCAGCTCCAAGAAAACTTGCACGTCCATACATGCAGGCCAAAGTCTAACACAGGCATCTGTAGCTGTTGTCAGTCGGAGTTGTCTGACAAAGAACCCTTTGGGCAAGTTTAGCACCATTGTTTGCAACACATAAACACATCCACTCAATAATTTCATTCAAACTTGCACTTCTACATTCATGTATGAAAAGTAACCATAAAGAAAAAAAAACTAGACTGGGAAAAACACAAGTGACTGAATCTGCAAATAACTGAATGACACTGCCAATGGCTATCCCAGGATACTGTCAAGGTGACACCATGTGGATAATCTGTTTTATCTGAAAAGTTGGTCTATGAACTGCTGATTTTAGTGTTTCTAATAGCAAGATCCATAATTTTTGGACTGCATGACAAATATAAAATCTACACTAAGCTTAGTGGGTAAGAGCATTTGGGATTTATCCATGAAGCTTTGAATTCAAATCCCTAGCATCTACAAAACACAGTTGGGTGTGGCAGCATGCACATGTGCTCCGCCACTCCAGCAAAGACTATGGGAAGTTACTAATCCTCCTCCTCTTCACTGAGAGGACCTGGGTCACACCAGTAAGATGCAAGAGATGCTGCACTAGGGAGATACCTCAGTTGAAAAAGTGCTTCCACACAAGAATGAATACCTTAGTTCAACCCCCAGCATCTATAATCCTAGCAGGAGAGAGACGGAAACAAGCAGACTCCTTGGACTCACTAGGCAGAAGCTGGCCTAACCAGCAAGTCCCAGGCCCCAGTGACAGACCCACTGATAAAACAAGGTGGATGGCTCAAGAGAAATGGTACTTCAAGTTGGCCTCTGGTCTCCATATACATGAACACATGTGTGTGCACAAACACATAATCCCAGCAGAAATAGGGAGAGGAAGGGCAAGAGATGAAAGGTGACCAATCTTTACTAATGTGAAGTGTCACTGAAAGATAATGGGAGAAGATACCTGACATTAAAAACCTCCAAGAGCCGGGTGGTAGTGGCGCACGCCTTTAATCCCAGCACTCGGGAGGCAGAGGTAGGTGGATCTCTGTGAGTTCGAAGCCAGTCTGGTCTACAAGAGCTAGTTCCAGGACAGCCTCTAAAAAGCTACAGAGAAACACTGTCTCGAAAACAAACAAACAAAAACAAAAAACCTCCAAGCATTCTAGGGGGCAGGGATGGTAGGTACATGCCTTTAATCCCAGCACTCAGGAGGCAGAAAGAGGCTGGAAGTGAACTCCAAGCCAGCCAGAACTACAGTGAGACCCTAAGAGACACCATCATGCCCAACACCGCACAGAAACAATCCTAGTGATTGCTAGGGGAGGAGATGCACTTCTTCAGTGTTGAACCCATTAGTCCACATCCCCTTAAATAACCCTCACCCATTCTCCCACATGTAACTATAATGAAACCCAACAAGTCACCAAAAGAGGAAGAGGCATAAGCCTGATGACCTGAGCTTGATGGCTGGGGCCAACATGGTAGGAGACAATGGAGTCCCCTAAGCTGTCCTTTGGTCTCCCTCCACACATGCATTATAGATGAGTGCTCACCTCCAATAATTGTAAAGAAAGTAGGACGTGTTAGAAAGAGAAGGGTATCAGGAAGAGTGGGGGAGGGGCAATAGACAGTAACCTAGGGATCAGAGTACATTATGTGTGAAAATACCGTCCATTTCATGTGTAACTAATACATGTTAATGAAAACTCAAAAAAATAGATTTTAGGAATTTGTTTATGTGGTACAGCAAGCACTGTGTCACACACTCCTGTAAATGAAAACGTGGGTGGTGTGATTAACCTTGATTGACAACTTCAGGAGACTGAGACCCACCATGAAAACAGAATTCTCTGATCACATCTCTGAGGGAGTTTCTAGATTAAGTTGAGGTGGGAAGAACACCCCTATATGTGAGCAACATGGTCCTAAGTAGTTCCAGACTAAATAAAAAGGAGAGCAGAGTGCCAGCATTCCTCTCTCTCTGAAACCAACTGTTTCAGGTTCCTGCCTCCCGCCTCCCAGCATAGTGGACTGCAAGCTTAAACTGTTGCCTCCCTAAGATGCTGTCTGTCAGATTTGTGATGGCACTTGCTACACCCTATCCACACACATGACTAATAATCAAGGCTGTTCCTACTGATACGGCTCTAAAACCCTTCCTTGCAGATAAGAACACTGGTTTCAAAAACGGTGCAAGGTATCAGAATAACAACAAAACTGTTTTCCTGGGGATTTTTTTTAACCTTATTTTGTTTTTCTCTTTTTTATTAGTAGAGTATATGAAATGTTTCCATAATCTTGTTAAGATGAATGCAAACCTGGAAAGCCTGCTTCTGCTACAAATGAGCAATCCTGTCTTTACTGGGTATACACACAGACAGAACTACATACACACACCTCTAACATCTGTGCTATAAAATCTGAATTTGGAACATTAGCTTTGCTGTTAATTTTGGAAATTTACCATGCTGAGTTAACATGGTACACAAATTAATAGTTTATTTTAAAAACATTAAACAAAATTTTCCTCACCTATATAGAAATAACACACTATATTAAATATAAAGAGTATTTATTGTGTGTTTGGTTACATAAACTAATATGTAAATAATTAAAAACAGAAGTCACATTTCTTATAACATCAAAAAAGGAAAAAACAAAGTCTGACTCTGGTCATATGGGAAAACAAAAAGCAAGTGATTAAGAAGAGGTAGCTAGCTGGCTTTAGTTTGGTTGCAAGAAATGAGCAACAATTAAACAAGGCTTGTCCTTACAAAAACACAGCCGTGTACAAAAAATGTCTTTTCTGTATATGTGCATATGTACTTCATAATAAAAAGTAAAATTCTGGGCAAAAGCATCTCATACTCAAGAAGGGCAAGTTGTATCTAAAATATAAGCTCAAGTAGTGTGGCATTTAGAACTTACTTAAAATACCCTACAGCAAAGAAATGTTAGTTAAAAGTACATATGGACAAGAAGCCTCTGGAAGCAAACTCCTATTACCTGTACCTGAATGCCCAAGTCCTTGTGTACACACCTTAGGGTAAACAGTATATACACAATCAAAATCCATCTTCACTAAGACTATATGCTACAAAATGAAAATGCACAGAGTCTGGATTATGTATACTATTGCTTTCTTTGAATTTTCTGACTGTTAATGAGCTAACTGCAGAGAGACATTTGACTTAGGGGCTACTAAGCTAAATCAACATAGAGGTATCTTGACTTCAAAATTTGGGTCTAAGGATATGCTGCTTTGAAAGAGGTTCTGCTTTTGTTTCCACAAAGAGGAGAAGCTATGGATTCCTTCCAGGCTAATATGGTTTGAACAAGTAAGGCCCCCTGAGAAGTCTCTGATGGGAGCAATGGCCCAGGTGATCTAACATCCAGAACAGCTTCAAGGCAACTGGCTGAGACAATGCAGCCTCACAGACTACTATAGACAAGATTTAATTATAATCCTAAATTTTCTCAGGGTCCTCATAAGATTACCAGTGCCCCCAATCAGTCCTAAAAGGTATATAAAAAGCAACAACATTATGCCCTAGTTCCCAAAATATTGCTTATCATTATTTACATGGGGGTTGGTTATAAATGGTTAATGATCACAGTTAATCTCTTTCTAAAAAAGGGGGGATATGATATAGAAATGATAAAAAAGATAGATCATTAAGTCTACTTTAATCCAAAAACCCTGTTAATCTCAAAATACTTCACATTGATATGGATTCTGGATACAAATTTAAGGTCAATTTTGCTACACTATATGAATATTTCTACTCTTGCTTAAGGTATTACATTATGCCGCTCATTTAAAAATATAATGTATAGTTAAGAAATACTAATTAAAAATGGGTGGTTGTGGCGTACACCTTTAATCTCAGCAGAGGCAGGCAGATCTATGTGTGTTTGAGGCCAGACTGGTCTATAAGAGCTAGTTCTAGGACAGGCTCCAAAAGCTACAGAGAAATCCTGTCTCAGAAAACAAAAGAGAGGGGGGAGGGAGAGAAAGAAAAAAATACAAATTAACAGTCACCTATAATAGTCAAACTATTAGGCATAATAAGTTATATATATGCAGAGATATATTTTAGATGGATAAGTAATCATCAAACACTTCAAAGACCTACAGAATATAGCATTTAAAATGTTTTAAGAAGTTAGACTTTTCTTGACAGTGAGAGACTCCTGGTTCCTGGCAATACCAATTACTTCAAGAAGATGATGGGCATTGAAGAAGCTCCTTATGGAGTTTGCTTTCACTGTGGAAAGGCTAGCCATTTGGCCAAGAAACTTCTCTTGCCTAGACAGCTTGACAAAATGCTATATAAACTGAACATGCAGTACCCATAGGAAAATGATGGTTGAACTTGCCAAAACAAGGTGGGACATTCCTTCAGGGTTCCTGCTTCATGAAAGAGTCTGCCAGACATTCTGTAGGACATGGAGAAAATAACTGCCAAATTTTGCCAAAATAGGTAGGACAGTCCTTCAAATTTCCTGCTTCATTGAGCAATTTGCCAGATACTCTAGGCCTATAGGCTGAAGATGGAGGGCCCAATGTTACAGATAAACTTTGGGTGACTGTCCAGGCAGCCAGATATCTCTGTCACTTCTAGAGTTTTGGAAGTTGCTTACAATGGACTTCCTGTTTACTTAGGTAATATTATATCCTTCTGGGATCTTTGGTGGAGCTTATAATTAGTTCTCCTTAGTTTTGATAAAAGAAAAACATGAAACTTTAGGCTGACAAAGATAGGATAGATGATAGACTACTGTCTTTAATTTTGTTATATACAAATAGACTAAATATTTTAACTGTAATCCTTGCTTGATTAACAGTTTTGTTATATGTAATTTACTATTTTAAAGTTAAAATCTTCCTTTCTGATTAGACAGAAAAAAGGAAAAAAGGAAATGATGTGGGATATCTCTCTGCATGCTATGACTATGTTTTATGACCCTTAGTTAATAAAGAAGCTGATTAGGCCAACAGCCAGGCAGAATGGAGCCAGGCAGGAAATCCAAGCAGAAAGACAGAGAGAAAGAAGGTGGAGTCAGAGAAGGGGAAGCAAGATGTGAGGTACCAAGACAAGTGGCAAAATAGAAAATAATAGAAATGGGTTAATTTACATTGTAAGAGCTAGTTAATAATAAGCCTAAGATAACAGACAAAACAGTTTGTAATTAATATTAAGCCTCAGAGTAGTTACTCAGGAACTGGCAGGTGGGAAAGAATCTTCTAATTACACACATGAATCTACAAATACTCTGAAATTAAAATTTTAACTGAAAATAAGCAAAATCAATTTAACCATTACACAATTCATCCTTTAGTCTTTAATTAAACAGGGATAGGGACAAAGTAATTCATACTTCCTCAGACTGGCTTCTTCACATGGACTATGGAACAGCCTTCTCTAGGCCTTTCCAAAATTCTTAAGTATCTTACTTGACCAAACACATTTCTACCCCAAATCCCATCATCAAAAACCCTTCATCTTCCTGAAACCTGAAATGGACTTCATTTCAACCAGGAAATGAGACCCCAGGCTCCTCACCAAATTCATTCCAGCAACACTCCCCATACATTTCCTGTATTGTCAAATGTAAGGGTAATGGCTTCAATTTTAGACCTTGTAAAAGATTCTTAAAAGATTTACACTGGTGGAAAAGATTAGTCACTAACACTACGCTTTACAGTTTGATTTTCTTTAAAAGTTACTTATCTTGATCTAAACGCCTTAATCCCAAAATATGATTAACCAATATTTTATGTGAAAAATATTTTAAAAGGAGGGAAAGGAGGCTGAGAGATGGTTCACTGCTGAAAGAGCACACACCGCTCTTCCAGAGGACCTGGGTTCGATTCCCAGCACCTATCTGACAGCTCACAATTGTCTACAGCTGTTGTTCGAGAAAATTTGTTGTCTTCTTCTGCCCACCATGGCACACACACTTACATACATGCAAGGAAAACACCCATACATATAAAAATAATAAATAAATAAATAAATAAATAAATAAATAAATAATTTTAATTTTTATTTCTTGGTTTAGTGAGACATGGTCTCTACACAGCCCTGGCTGTCCTAGAACTCACAGAGATTCTCCTGCCTCTGTCTCCTAAATGATGGGATTAAAGACATGCACCACCAACCCTGCCTAAATTAATCTTTGTTAAAAGAGAGTCGGAATGAAAAACAGGTTAGATAAATTATTCAAGACAACCAAGTTTAGAGACCCAGTAGTTGTACTTTGATCCCTTCACCTAGTACATAAAACCCTTGCTAAATGTTAATGCCAAGTAAGTCTTAAGTTCTAAGATGTAAGTCTTAAATACACATGCCAGAAACCATCATCAACAGAATGTTGATCATAAGTAAGAGTATAAGAACAATGACCTAGTCATCTAGAATATTAATACAGACTGTAAGTGTGCTGGACAGTTTTATGTCAACTTGGCACAAGTTAAAGTCATCTGAGAGGAGGGAGCCTCAATTAAGAAAATGCCTCCATAAGTCCAAGCTATGAGCCAGCTTGTAAAGCATTTTCTGAATTATTCATTGATGGGGGAGGGTCCAGCTAATTGTGTGTGGGGTCAACCCTGGACTGGTGGTCTTAGGTTCTATAAGAAAGCAGGCTGAGCAAGCCATGAAGAGCAAGGCAGTAAGGAGCACCCCTTCATGGCCTCTGCATCAGCTCCTGCTTCCAGGATCCTGTCCAGGTTGAATTCCTACCTTGGCTTCCCTCAACTAACTATAAAATATATAAATTGCTTTTGGTCATGGCATTTCATCAGAGCAACAATAACCCTAACTAAGACAGTATGAAAGACAGCTATTTTCAACTTTATCTGCCTTATTTCCCCTAGATAAGATCTACAAAATAAGATGTAGCACTGTTTAATACATTAATGGATCAGACGAAGTGAATGAAGGGAACAAAGATGGATGGGAGATAATATTTTAACCCATATTTTACATAGATACAGAGTTACTTTTTAAGCATACAGTTTAAAATGACTAGTGAGAATCTCCTCAAGGCCACACACAACATATATTTGTAACATTTGAAAAATCAATCATAGTAACTGTTTCCAAGAAAGAAACTGAGCAGAAACACCTGCCTACAGGCTACCATTTTTTCAGACTTATCAACTAGCACTTTCATTTCTCAATTAAAACCAAAACAACTGGAGCCTTTTTGTCTTGAGAAAGAATGTGACACAGTCCAGATGGGCATCTTCTGGCTAAGACCAACCATGAAGCTAGGTAGTGTCCGGACACTATGAAGCTATGTGCCTGCACAATCCTATCTGACAAAGTGCTGGAGACGGAATGCAGAGGCACTGGTATGCTAGGCCAGCGCCTCATCCTCACAATTACATCTGCAACACTTGGGAGCTTCTTTTTAACAGTCCATCAAAACTTAAACTCAAGCATTTGACTTAAAGGAGAACATAAGGGGTCAGAGAATGGCTCAGAGGTTAAGAGCACTTGCTGCTCTTGTAGAGGGTCTGGATTCAGTTCTCTGCACAAAAATGGTCATTCACAAGCATCTCTAACTCCAGTTCTAGGGGACCCAGCACACCCTTGGTATAAATACATAAATGGAGGTAAAACACTCATACAAAACATTAAAAGTATTCTTTAAAGTTAAATTACATGCTTAAAAAAACAAATAAAAAATGAAAACACAAGCATCAATATAAAACTACAGCACATTTAGCCTAGGTAGTAAAGAGCACATGTACTTACCTTCTGAATGAATTTCTCAACACTTTGTACCACGTGTTTATAGAACTGTAAGAAAAAAGAAAACGTGATTCCACATGTCTAAAGGGCTCCAAATGTCCATTAAAATAATAAATTTAGACAAAACGTTTGTGATTCGCATCATTCACCTTTATGGAAAACTAGCCATTATATTTAATTCTTTAAGTAATTCTTTGAAGCACATATGAATGAATTTATGTAAAGAATATTATAAAACTTTTAACATCTTTATAAAAGCACACTTTGACAAAGTGTACTGATAGCAAAATATTGTACACTGACAAATGTTTTTTTCCAGAGAGGAAAATATAACAATGTCCTACAGTATCATTTTAATACCTAAATCAAGGACAATACTAGAAAAAGAAAGTAACTCTACCAGCAGTACATTAATAAATGTTTCAACCTCAGGCAGAGAAGTAATGTATAAATGCTAATAAATCATATAAAATGGAATGATCCACTATCAATAGTGAGAACACTTAGATTAATGTACATTCAACATTCAACATAGACCTGAATGTAAGTAAAATAGAAATTATAGACAATACAATTTTAATATGTCAATGGTAATGCCACTATTAGAACATTTGTTTTAAAGAACTTGAATTATACTTCCATTCTCATAACTTCTGCCCCTTTCTGTGAGACATAAGAACTAAAGCTTTAACACTGGAATGGATACATGGGTTGACTATAAGCATATTAGCACAAAAGCATTTTATCCAAATGAAATTCATACATGTTACCAACGTACTGTGGTTTGGTTTTCTTAAAAAAAAAAAATGTAGGGTCTGGAGAGAAGGCTCAGGAGTTTGGTTGCCCTTCAAGAGAACCAGGGTTCAATCCCAGCACCTACAACACAGCTCACACTGCCTGTAACTCCAGTTCCAGGGCTTCTAACACCTCATACAAACACACATGCAGGCAAAACACCAGTGAACATAAAATAAAAATAAATTTAATAAAGTGGAGGGAGGGAGGAAGGGGGGAAGAAGGAAGGAAGGAAATGTTGATGTTCTTAGGAGATTTATATACGCATATATAGGAATCTTTTGGGGGGATTCAAGACAGGGGTCCTCTGTGTAGCTTTGGAGCCTATACTGGAACTTACTCTGTAGACCAGGCTGGACTTGAACTCACTGAGATCCACCTCCCTTCTGGCACCCAAGTGCTGAAATTAAAGGTGTGTACCACCACTGGCTGGAGGGACCATTATTATTGGGATCATTATTATTAATGATATCTGAAACTATCAAATAAATCAACCAGGAGAGAGAGAGAGAGAGAGAGAGAGAGAGAGAGAGAGAGAGAGAGAGAGAGAGAGAGAGAGAGAGAGAGAGAGAGAGAATGGTGTGTGTGTGTGTAAATGCCCTTAATTTTGATCTTAGCCAAAGGCTATAAAGTGATATCCAAGAAGAAATCAAGCAGATGCGGTAAAAGGTTACTGATAGATCCAAGAAAACATAGTGCTTGTCACAATATACTACAACTTTTTTCAAAACTAGATTAAAGGCAGTAATAATCCAAAAACTGCAGTATACTGTAAAAAACTGAGTTACTCTCAATTGACAGAAAGCCCAATTCAAAACCTACAAACTATACTCTTCTGACATCTGAAAACAGAAAATACTAGAACCTATACTAACATCAACAAGTACTGTTTAAATTTTATAAAACATACCAATTCTAATTTTCTATACTAGTACTGATATTAACATACATGTTTGTATATGCTCAGAACCAAGATCCAAAGAATCAGATCACACTAAAGACAGTGCAAACTAAAAGAGAATAAGGTTATGCTAAATTAGGCCTATCAATGTTCATCATCATCATCATCATCATCATCATCATCATCATCATCATAATTTCCCTTCAGAATTCTCAGGCTTATGTGGGCTTGTTACCATCTTATCTTTAATTTTTTTAAACATGAAACACAAGATTTTTAACTATGATGGGATGATACTACTTTCTACAATCTATTTCTAAAATTCAAGTACCTTATACACATGAAGCCCAGTTATTTTCCATAATGATTCAGTTTCAAATACATAAAGAATCACTAAGAGAAAACAAGTACACTAATTTTTATTTACAAATCTTTTACCAACTTATAATATATAAGATTCTGCACTCAGTGCAACTAATGCAGTATCAGGACACCTACTCCACGACACGGCCAAAGCCACACTATCACCTAAGAACAATACAGAAAATGCTAGTTTCAAAATATAAAAGACTGTTTCTTAGACAAGTGGTGGTAGCACACATCTCTGATTCCAGCACTTGGCAGGCTGACGTAAAAGGAGCTCTAAGAGTTCGAGGCCAGCCAGGACTACAAAGCAAGTTCCAGGACTGCCAGAGCTGTTACACAGAGAAACACTATCTTGAAAACAAAACAAAACAAAAACAACAACAACAACAAAAACCAGACTGTTTTCAAGGATTTTTTTTTTAGAGGCTTATTTTATTTTCTTTGTATGAATGTTTCCCCTACATGTATGTATGTGAACCAGGTGTATGTTCAATGGTCTTGGAGGGTAGAGGGTGGCACTGAACCTTCTAGAACTGGAGATGGCTGTAAGCCAGTTGTGAGACATGGTGTGGATGCTGGAAAGTGAACTCAGGTCCTCTCTAAAACCAGTTCACTCTTCTAACCACTGAGTTTCTCTCAAGATGGAAGAATCTTTTCAAACTGTGTTTTTATGTAAATGCGGGGTTTTTTTGCAGGTGGCAAATTTTCTTTCCACACCTGAATATACATCAATACCATGAAGCCAAAGTAAATACGTAAAATCTACAAAATGTATTCTTTTAAAATACTAGAGAGGGGTTGGGAGGAATGTTCAATAGGTAAAGGCTTGTTCTACAAGCCTGAGGGCCTGAGTTCGGATCTTAAGCACCCATATAAAAAGCAAAAAATGATGTGCTTGCCTGTAATTCCATTGCTGGGGAAGTGGAGACAGGAAGATTCCTGGGTCTTACCAGTTAACCAGCTACCCTTATCAGTCAGCTATAGATTCAGTAAGAAACTACTATTCTCTGTCAGCTTGATACAAGATAATCATCAGCTAGGAAAGAATCTCAATTAAGGAAATACCTCTGTAAATTCAACCTAAAGGCAAACTTGTAGGGCATTTCCTTTAATGACTGATATGGGAGAGTCCAGTCCATTATGGCTAGTGCTAACCCAGGCAGGTGGTCCTGAATGGTATAAAGAAAACAAAACAAAACAAACAAACAAAAAAAAACCCGGCTGAGCAAGCCATGAGTAGCAAGCCATGAACAGCCGCACTCCTCCATGCCTTCTGCTTCAGCTCCTGACCTGGGTCCCTGACTTCCCTCAGTAACAGACTGTGACCTGAGAGTTGTGAGCTGAAATAAACCCTTTCTTCCCCAATTTGCTTTTGGTGATGGTGCTTTATTAAAGCAACATAAATCCTACCACAACCCATTCAAGACAGGATGACAAAGAACCTAGATCCTTCAGGCATGGGTCACACCTCCAGGAAAAGAAGCAAGACCTGCTGAGGTGACTGCTGAGGGTGGAACAGAAACAGACTGGGTAGAAGAGGAAGGTCACTAGAACTAAAAGGACAGCTGTAACTGACAGGAGTGCACCTACCTGTCCTAGTTTGCTAAGAACATGTTTGTGCACACACACACACAGATATTAAGCACATATTTATGTTTTCTTTATTCTATTTATTATGTAATGCACTATAGATTGAGCTAACAGCTGAAATACTAAGCACACCTCAAGAGACAGTGCCTCCTATTCTAAAACATATACTGCACTTGCAGTTTTATGTGGGAGATCGAGGTGGAATTATAACCTGGTCATTGTTTTCATATGAAATTTAAGCAAGAGGGTGTGTGACTGTGTCAATTGACAAAGGATGGTTTAATCTTGGTTGTCAACTTGACTACTGGAATCAACTAAAGCCCAAGTTTGAGGGCACATCTACGAGGAATTTTCTTAATCAAATCATTTGAGGTGGTAAAACCCATATAAAAAGACCATGGAAGAAGGAAGCTTTGGCTTTTTTCCTACTTGTCCTCATTCTTACTGGCAAGTTCATCGATCCTGGTGCTGAGGGAATTCATTAGTGTTAAAATCTACTCCTTTGGGATTCCAGCAGCACTCTAGGAACCTTCCAACACGAGCTCTAGACTGGGTTACTCCTTTGGGATTCCAGCAGCACTCTAGGAACCTTCCAACACAAGCTCTAGACTGGGTTACTGAGCCATCCAGTCTCATGGACTGAACAGAGCTACCTGACCTTTCTGTCATAAGACAGTCATTATTGGACTACCCAGACCACAGCCTGTAAGCCTTTCTAGTAAAAGCTCTTTCTTTTTTTTAATATTTATTTTTTTATTATGTATACAATATTCTGTCTTGTGTGTATGCCTGCAGGCCAGAAGAGGGCACCAGACCCCATTACAGATGGTTGTGAGCCACCATGTGGTTGCTGGGAATTGAACTCAGGACCTTTGGAAGAGCAGGCAATGCTCTTAACCTCTGAGCCATCTCTCCAGCCCTAGTAAAAGCTCTTTCAATAAATAAATAGACTCTCCTGTTTCTCTAGGGAGCACTGTATTGACACAGTATTTCTAGTCACTGTGACAAATATCCTGGAAGCAACTCAACCCAGTTCCAGGAATAGAAGCTCGAGATACTTCAGTCACACTGCATCCACAGTTAAGAAGCAGGGAGGACAAGGGACATGGATCAGTGGCTAAAAGGACTTTCCAAGCAAACTCAAGGACATGAGTTCAATCCTCACCTCCTTGGAGAAGGGAAAGCTATCCCCTGAACGTCACACATGGCCACAGCATGTAAGTGCCCACATTCACAAGCACACCCCACACAGAGTAACAAAAGTTAAAATTTAAAGGAGCAGCAAAAGCAACAAATATGAATGCCTGC